>NC_081407.1:565963426-566327176 GCF_030272615.1 Cryptomeria japonica | reverse complement strand
TGGTATGTGTGGGGCTCTTGCATGATTACACATTTATTTCATGATCTTCACTAGGTGGTATATTGTAGAGCCATGAGCATATCAGCTGGAGTCACATTGTTGCAAATTTGGTCCTAGGAGAATATAGTTGTTACTCGACCTTTGGCAGATATGGAGTGACTAAGTGGGAGACCATATGTCTTTGGGTATGTCAGTGTTGTTGTCTAGCGTAAGCTAGTAAAATTGGATTATTGGAGGTGAGTGCTTGATGATTTGGTTTTAGTTATATGGCGGCCTTACTTAGACTGTGAGCCATGGTCAGATGATGATATGGAGATTCCTTATGGTTTTACATCCAGATACTTGATTGATCGAACACCATTCATTATTGAGAGATTCCTTCATAGATGAGTGTTCAAACAATATGGTCAAGTATAGGGGGTACCACATGGAGCAGCTCTATATGCACGTAGACAATAGGATGTTCCATAGTGGGGGCCCACCATTTCATATGAGGTCATGTGTGCAAAGTATTTTAGTCTAGCTACACAAACATGGAATTATGCATTAGGCATTATGGATGGAAGCATCACTATAGAGTACTCACAATATTTGTTAGCTAATGTTGTACTTAAATTGTCTTGTCTGAAGGAGCTGATGCCAGCTTTCAATGATGATGAGGATATACCGCAGTTAAGAGGACCCCAACAAAGGAGAGATGTGGATGACGAAGGTGATAGAGATGATGATGAGGAGGATGATGATGATGGGGATGGTGGAGAGGGTGGAGTTGGTGCTAGTAGCTCTAGGAAGTGGAGGGGACATGAGAATGAGGCTAGGGGATGGGAGGTCAAGATACATTAGAGGTGGAGGTCTGGGTTCCCTCCTACACAGAGTATAGTCACAACAGGTACTTCTATCTAGGCTCTGACCTGGCCACAACATACCAGGTCAAGACAAGTAAATATTAGGGTGCCTAACCATTAGTAGAAATCTCAGATTAGTGCCCTACAGTCCTTGGTTCAACAATTATAGGGAAAACTCACACAGGTCTAGGGATAGCTAGCTCAAGCATAGGGATAGTTAGCTCAAGCACATGAACAAATTGCCTCTCTAACAATAGAGAGAGATGCAGCCATTGAGAGGTATGGGTGCACAAAGGATTTGGTTGACAAATTAGAGAGAGGTGCCTAGGGTACCATCACTACAGACACTCTTAGAGAGCTCCAGTACTCAGCCATTTCGATGTTGAGTATTAGCGATAGTTATATAATGGTGTTATTCTTGCTAGTCAACATGTTCCCAGCTTTGCACAAGTATCAAGCACTAGTTTCAGATGCAAATAGTCATGGACCAAGAGTAGAGGGGTCACAGGTCCACTACACAGAGATCCTAGAGATCCATATGTTGGCCCATCCATGCGAGAAGCAACAGGATCGATGAGGCCCATAATAACTAGGGGGAGCACAACTTAGCTCCTTGTGCCACATTTGTTACACATTTTGTATCATTCTTGATGTATACACATTTTGATTCACATATTATATGATTCTTGCCATTTTTGGATGTATCTCTCATACTGATATGATATTATTGTACACTTGACATTCATTATTTTTTAATTGTATGAGATGCAACAAATACCATTGATCTATATGCTTCATGATGTGATTGATGCATTATTTACATGATTGTGTATTTACTTTTGAATGTTTTATTTGATCTAGAGATGGATGTATGCATTCATTTACATGATGGATGCTCCTATGATGTTATGTATCTTATGAGTTTGTTGATTATGAGATGCAATGCATGATGATGCTA
This sequence comes from Cryptomeria japonica, assembly GCF_030272615.1. Lineage (NCBI taxonomy): Eukaryota > Viridiplantae > Streptophyta > Pinopsida > Cupressales > Cupressaceae > Cryptomeria > Cryptomeria japonica. Next base: position 566,325,373 of record NC_081407.1, on the reverse strand, counting down.
TTTATGATGCTTTATGCTTATTTACATGATGATGATCTATGACATGACTAATGCAATGGTTTATGTTATGAATGAATGTGCAATAATGATTATGTACTATGTAATGCATTTCATGGCATTATGATACAATGTATGATATGAGGTGTTTATTAATATTTGATGCTTTATGTTTATGCATCTATGATTTTCATTATGTACAATGAAAATGATATGAGATGAATGAAATATGATGCAATGCTAATAAATGAAATACACAATGATATGATGATAATGAGATAAATGAAATGCAATATGCTACAAAATGTGGCAGTATATGAATGATGTATGCAATGTATGGATTAAGAAAATGAATGACATAATCAAATGAAATACAATGACAAAATGAATGAAATCATATACACAATGGTTAATGGTTAATGTAACGAATCTAATGAAATGATAAATTGATGGGATGGTGCTCGGGATAGACTAGCCTAGCCTATGCTCTTGGATCACCCGGTATTCTCTACACACCCTAGGGTCTCTAGGACTTCCTTTTCTTGGGGAATCCCTTGACCTTTCCCAATTCCACCCACCAATGAGTTGCAATACTTCTCCTAAGGTCTCACCTACTCATGAGACTTTAAACCCCTTACTATGGCTAATAAGGGCTAGGCTTGTTCCACACCTTCCAAGGTCTTGGCAAGGTTATATCAGGTCTCATTCATGGTCTTTCCACCCATTCATGTGCCCCCAAGAGGTTTCAAGATTCCAACCCCTTACTGATTTCACTATTTTGTGTTTTTGCCTTCAAATAGGGCTGCAAGGATTAGGACCAATTAGGCCTCCTACCCAGTCCTTTAGGGATTCCTCTCATAAACGATGCACAAACTACCAAAACTCCCAAAATGGACTGCCATTCATTTGGCAAGGGATCAAGGATTTCTCTAGTTTTGGGCCTCCAAGTGGCCGTACAGTGCCTTGGGTGAATTTTGGGGTTTTTAAGGGTTCTGTGAGGGTTTTTAGGGTCTGCCTAGGTTAGAGTGGATATTTTGTGTTTTAGCCACCTTGTTAGGATTGGTGGAGGCTCCTCCTTCACACAAGTGGTGCTTCACACACTCCTCTACACCTCCTCCAAAATGGTGTACTCTCCTCTGACCAGCCTTTCTCTCCAAGACCTTTGCAACACCAACCATTCCTTATCGGGTACTGTCTAGTCTCACCTAGGAATGGGTCTTCAAATGGCTTCCTTGAATTTTCAAGGGCCCTACATGCATGGGACTATAGTATAGGGTATTCACTTCCATTCCCCATGGTTTCATGGTGATTCCACATTGGGGAATGGAGTTATGACTTCATTTGCACAAATCGGTCCAAACTGGACAAAGACAATGCAATTTACAAACTATTTACAAACACACTCAACCAGCAAATAAAAACCTAATCTAATTGCTCACAATGAAATTATTTACACCATATAAGACACTCCAAATAGTTTTGCATGCAAATCAATCCATTAACTTTCTCGGTAGTATCATTCAAACTGACTGGTAACCAACAAAATAGTCACAGTCAATTCAGTTTGCTTGAGTCGTACAATGTCTGACATCCAACCCATCCAATTATGGTTTGCAATTACTTATACCACCTTTGCCTCGATCAGTGTGCCAAAATTAGGGCTCTCCATGCTTAGTAAGGGTCTTTTATCATTTTGGGTGGAAAAGTTGCTTGACAACTTCTAAAAGTTGTCATGCAACTTTTGCATCTTTTGAGCAACTTTTCTATTGTTGCTTTTCATGACTCCTAGGCCTATTTTGGGCTATCCTAAGGACATAAACATGCCAATAAGGCCTAACACACATCCAAGGCACACTCAACCTCTCCTGCACCAAAAATTACAACAAAATCACTAAGGACCTACAACTAGGACCTAGTGAAAAACAAATGAGCTCATGGCCCTTATTACATGTACAATGGCTTCAAAAGAAGCATAACATCAACAACAAAAAAGGAGGGAGAGCTTGGAAGGGTGCTCCTGCACCATACTCCCCCTTTGTGCACAACTAAGAAATAAGAGAAGAGATGAGAGTTGGGTCTATGCCAAGCTTCTTGAACTTGCTCTCCTCCACCCCAGTAGCTTCAGATACCGGTTGATCTGGCCATTTCACTAAGTGCTCCATGTAGACCTGGTGTTTAGTAGACTTATTCACTCTCGATTCCAAGATCTCCTCTGCCATAGGCTTCTTCACTTGAGGTAAGGTATTCACATCTAGGTCTTGTAGTACCTTGGCTTGGTTCTTAGTCTACCTTGCTATCTCTCCCTTGTACATTACCAAATTAGCAACATTAAAGACTGGTGATATAGCTAAATCTGAAGGTAAATCAACCTTATAGGTGTTCTCACCATATTTTGCCAGAATTTTACAAGGTCCTACCTTTTTCATCTGCAATTTGGTAGGCTTACCACTTTGCATCCTAGATTTGCTCAAATGGACCATCACATAGTCACCCACCTTGAACTGTACTTCTCTCCTTTTCTCATCCACTTTGGCTTTTAGCTTCTGAGTGGATTCAAGGATGGCCTTCTTAACTTGCTCTTGGACTTCCTTGATGGTTTAAGTGAAGTCCTCTACTTTCCCACTCTTCATCTCTAAGGTACCAAGGTCTCTCAACTCACATACTCCCCTTGGATGTCTGCCATACACAACCTCAAAGGGACTTCTACCAGTGGTCCTATTCACACTATCATTATATGCATACTCTACTTGAGGGATGATTAGGTCCCATGTTTGACCATACTCCTTAGTTAAGCACCTCAACAAATTTCCTAACACCCTATTGATGACTTCAGTTTGACCATCCGTTTGTGGATGGCAAGCTGAGCTAAATGACAAGTTAGTTCCTAGTCTGCTCCATAATGTTTGCCAAAAATGACCCATGAACTTGTTGTCCCTGTCTGAAACAATTCTTAAAGGGAGTCCATGAATCCTAACAATCTCTTTGAAGAAGAGATGTGCAACATAGCTAGCATCATGTGTAGTCTTACATGGAATGAAATGACTCATCTTGGAAAATCTATCTACTACCACATAGATGATGTCCATACCTATTTTAGTCTTGGGAAGTCCTACTACAAAGTCCATGCTTATACATTCCCAAGGTCTATTTGGGACCGGCAATGGTTGATAGAGACCAGCATTGCTTGATCCTCCTTTTTCTCTTTGGCATACACCACATTGCTCTACATACCTCTTTGCATCTCTTGGCAACTTTGGCCAATAGTAGCACCTCTGTACTAAGTCTAGGGTCTTATTAATCCAAAAGTGTCCACTTAAACTACCATTATGTTTCTCTTGGATGAGGTTCTCCCTAATGGATCCCCTTAGTACACACAACTGGTTACCTTTGAACAAGAGACCATTTTGGAGAGTGTAATCTGCATACTCACCATGGAAATGGTTCTCAAACTCCTTGCAAACCTTGTAAGCTATTGAAAAGTCTTCATCTCATTCATAGAGGCCTTTGAAACCTTCTATTCCTATGCTCTACAACTGTAACTCTTGAAATGTCAAGAATTTTCTGTTTAATGCATCTGCCACCTTGTTAAGTTGCCCCTTCTTATGCTTAATGGTGAAGGTGAAGGATTGGAGGTATTCCATCCATTTTAGATGTCTATTGCTAAGCTTCTCTTGATTGTTAATGTAACTCAATGCCTGGTTGTCTGTGAACACCACAAATTCCTTTGGGAGTAGGTAATGCCTCCATTTCTTTAGAGACTGCACTAATGCATACAACTCTAGGTCATAGGCTAAGTACTTCTTCTTTGCTTCATTAAGCTTCTCACTGAAAAATGCCACTGGTCTTCCCTCTTGACTCAAAACACCCCTACTGCAATTTCACTTGCATCACACTCCAAAGTGAATAGCTTATCAAATGTAGGTAGGAGTAGGATGGGTTTTGTGGCTACTTCTTGCTTCAACATTTGAAATGCTTTGTTAGCCTGCTCAATCCATTTAAACTTATTTTTAAGGCCTCCTTTAATGGTGTCAAGGACTAGTACACATATGCCACTGAAGTTCCTCACAAACTTCCTATAGAATTGAGCTAATCCATGGAAACTCTTAACTTCAGTCCCTGTTTTAGGTGCAGGCCAATTCAAGATTGCCTCCACTTTGCTTGGATCCATTTTCAAGGTTCCCTTAGACACCACAAATCCTAAGTAGACCAGCTCTTATTTCAAGAATTCACACTTCTCTAGGTTGATGGATAACTTCTCCTCATGCAACCTCTCTAAGACTAACCTCAAATGCTCAAGATGCTCCTCTTTGGTTCTGCTATAGATGAGAATGTCATCCAGGTACACCACCACAAATCTGCCTATGAAATCCTTCAACACTTCATTCATCAATCTCATGAAGGTGCTCAGAGAATTGGTGAGTCCAAATGGCATCACAAGCCATTCATACAACCCTTCTGTGGTCTTGAAAGCAGTCTTCCACTCATCACCCTCCTTAATTCTTATTTGGTGATAACCACTTTTAAGGTCTAGCTTAGTAAAATACATAGCCCCTCCTAAACAGTCCATTAGATCCTCTATTCTAGGAATAGGAAACCTATACCTTATGGTGATCCTATTCATTGCCCTTGAATCAGTGCAAAGTCTCCACTTGCCTCCCTTCTTTGATGCTAGCACTACCGGGACTGCACATGGGTTGATGCTCTTCTTAATCAGCCCTTGTTCCAATAACTCCTACACTTGCCTTGCTACCTACTTATTTTGATCAGGTGTGAGCTTATATGTAGCCTTGTTAGGTAAGGATGCACCAGGAACAAAGTCTATTTGATGGCTTATAGACCTTCTAGGTGGGAGTGTTTCAGGTGCTCCATCACTCACTATGTCCTTATACTCTTGCAACATTTGCTTCACCTCCTTGGGTACATCTGCCTACAACTTGTCTTCTTCCTCCTTTGGTTTCACAAAGATGGCACACTTCACTATCTCCTCCTCATGTAGCAAGTTTAAAAACTCTTTACCGATAGCCAATAGAACACCAAGTGTTCTTGAAGTTCCCTCTTCATTCTCTATCAAAGACTAAATCTTGAAGGTCTTGATGTCCTTCTTAAAGGAAATGGAGCTCTCCTCTCCATCATAGATCACCTTCCTATCAAATTTCCAGGGTCTTCCTATCAATAGATGACAAGCATCCATATGCAACACATCACTAAGGATCTTATCCTTATATCCTCCAATAGAAAACTCTACCCAAGTCTGTTCATTGACTAGCACACTCTGCTCATGGTTCAACCATGTCACCTTTTAAGGGCTAGTGTGGGGTATTCTTGTGAGTTTCAACTTCTTAACTACCTCTTCTGATATGATATTGTCATTTGAGCCTGAATCAACTATCACCTTGCAAACTTTACCAATAATCTTGCATCTCACCCTAAACAATGCTCTCCTATGCTTAGGTTCATTCTTGACTAGTTGTCTTATCAAGACCCTATTGAACATCAGATTTTCTCCAATCTCTGATTTAATATGATCCACCTCAGGTGTCTTACAGCTTGAAGAGTCTTCATGTGCATAAGAAACCCTCTTTCCACTATTTGATGAGGTAGGCTTGTCAGGGTATCTATATGTCAAGTGTCCCAATTGACCACAATTGTAACGCTTCATTGTTGCAAAGTAGGAGTTACCTCTAGTGGTACCTCTACCCCTATTTGTACCACCTTGTGCACCTCTTCCTCTAGAATGTCCCCCTCTGAGATTGGTTTCACTGCCATGCTCAGTTAACTTGGCTTCTCCTTGGTTCCTTTGCTCATTTGCCTTGCTTTGGTAACCACCCCGGTGGTTCACTTGTTCTCTACCTCTGCATCTACCCCTGTTATTGGAGTCTCCTTTCCTTTTGTTCCTCTCTTCTACCTTGGCAGCAAGCTGATGACATTTTTGAATAGCAGTAGGAGTCCATAGGCTTATCTCCTCTTGAATGTTCCACTTTAGGCCGCTTAGATACCTAGCCACCTTAATAGATTCATCTTCTTGGACTTTGGACCTAAGACATAGCTTTTGAAATTCTTCTATGTAGGAGGTCACATCAAGATCCTTCTGCTTCAATCCTTATCTCTTCTTATGAAGTTGGACTTGATAATCCTCTGGTAAGTAGTTCTCTTTAATCTTACTCACCATGGCCTTCCAATTTGAAATAGGTAGCTTCCCCATACTAACTCTTTCTTCTTGCAGGTACTTCCACCATGTCAAAGTTACTCCCCTTAATCTTGATTTAGCAACTTTAACTTTCTAAGCCTCTATCACTCCTTCACACTCAAAGTGGTTTTCCATGCCCTCAATCCATTCCAAAACAGTGTCTATGTCCATTCTTCCACTGAAATGTGGCAATCCTTCAAAAGCTTTGGTGTTCAAAGCCTTAATAGACTTTAGAAAAGGTTCTTCATTGAATAAGGGATCTGGTTCAGGTATGATGTCATCTATTTCAATAGTCTTCTTGCCTTTACCCTTGGTGTCTTCATCCCAAGGTCCTTGTGTCCTCTAATCCACCACTTCCTATAGTTTATCCCTTATCTCACTCATAGCTTCTTCAAGGAGTCTATTCTTCTCCTTCTGCTCTTCTACCTCTCTAGCCAACAATACATTAGTGACCATTCTGCTCTCCCCTACCGATTCACTAGTATATAGAGACATACATAGTCCACCAAGTCTTTAACTGGCTCTGATACCAATCTGATGGGATGGTGCTTGGGATAGACTAGCCTAGTCTATGCTCTTGGATCCTTTTCTTGGATCACCTGGTGTTCTCTACACACCTTAGGGTCTCTAGGACTTCCTTTGCTTGGGGAATCCCCTGACCTTGCCCAATTCCACCCACCAATGAGTTGTAATACTTCTCCTAAGGTCTCACCTACTCATGACACTCAAAACCCCTTACTATGGCTAATAAGGGCTAGGCTTGTTCCACACCTTCCAAGGTCTTAGCAAGGTTATATCAGGTCTAATTCATGGTATTTCCACCCATTCATGTACCCCCAAGAGGTTTCAAGATTCCAACCTCTTACTGATTTCACTATTTTGTGTTTTTGCCTTCAAATAGGGCTACAAGGATTAGGACCAATTAGGCCTCCTACCCGGTCCTTTAGGGATTCCTCTCACAAATGATGCACAAAATACCCAAACTCCCAAAATGGACTGCCATTCATTTGGCAAGGGCTCAAGGATTTCTCTAGTTTTGGGCCTCCAAGTGGCCGTACAGTGCCTTGGGCAAATTTTGGGTTTTTTAAGGGTTTTGTGAGGGTTTTTAGGGTCTGCCTAGGTCATAGTGGATACTTTGTGTTTTAGCCACCTTGTTTGGATTGGTGGAGGCTCCTCCTTCACACCAGTGGTGCTTCACACACTCCTCTACACCTCCTCCAAAAGGGTACACTCTCCTCTGACCAGCCTTGCTCTCCAAGACCTTTGCAACAACAACTATTCCTTATCGGGCACTGTCTAGTCTCGCCTAGGAATGGGTCTTCAAATGGCTTCCTTGCCTTTTCAAGGGCCCTACTTGCATGGGACTATATTATAGGGTCTTCACTTCCATTCCCCATGGTTTCATGGTGATTCCACAATGGGGAACGGAGTTATGACTTCATTTGCACAAACCGGTCCAAATTGGACAAAGACAATGCAATTTACAAACTATTTACAAACACACTCAACCGGAAAATAAAAACCTAATCTAATTGCTCACAATTAAATTATTTACACCATATAAGACACTCCACATAGTTTTAAATGCAAATCAATCCATTAACTTGCTCGGTAGCTTCATTCAAACTGACAGGTAACCAACAAAACAGTCACAGTCAATTCAGTTTGCTTGAGCCATACAATGTCTGACATCCAACCCATCCAATTATGGTTTGCAATTACTTATACCACTTTTGCCTCAGTCGGTGTGCCAAAATTAGGGCTCTCCACGCTCAGTAAGGGTCTTTTATCTTTTTGGGTGGAAAAGTTGCTTGACAACTTTTAAAAGTTGTCATGCAACTTTTGCATCTTTTGAGCAACTTTGCTATTGTTGCTTTTCATGACTCCTAGGCCTATTTTGGGCTATCCTAAGGATATCAACATGCCAATAAGGCCTAACACACATCCAAGGCACACTCAACCTCTCCTGCACCAGAAATCACAACAAAATCACTAAGGACCTGCAACTAGGACCTAGTGAAAAACAAATGAGCTCATGGCCCTTATTACATGTACAATGGCTTCAAAAGAAGCATAACATCAACAAAACAAAGAAGGAGGGAGAGCTTGGAAGGGTCTCCTGCACCATAAATGAAAATGATGATTAATGCAAGGAAATACCTATCATGAGTCATTACAGTGATGAAATGCTCAGTAATACTAATGCAATAAGTTTAACTGAAATGGAACATAGATGAATTGTTTGTTTTTGCTAATGCCCAATGTACTCAATTCCTTATTTAAGAGAGATAACACCATTTTAAAACCTCAAGCTTTGGAAAAGTGATGCCTAACATGCCTATGAAAGATGCAATATGATTGAAATCTACTCTACATATGCAAGCGCTAATTAATGCAATGTTGTCATTGGATTGCTCATTTGATCATGCTTTGTATCATCATTGAGCCTTTAAAATGTTGTAAGCTAGTACAAACATCGATGGTATAATTAAACCATGATGACCAAAGTACTTCTTACATGGATTTTGATATTGTGAGTTAACACAAGCATCGAGATATGATTGAACCAAGATGAACTAAGTATTTCTCGCATACAATAGACAAAAGTTAATCATTTTCCTATGAAAATATGAAGTGTCCTTGATGGTGCATTGTTGATCATGTCCTGCGACAAATTTGCACAATATTAATGATTAAGTTACGAACATCAGACAAAGAAAATATCATGGTCTTTCCTTGATCCTCTAGTTCAAGAAATCCTTTAGTCACTTAGGAGGCTTGAAAATAAAAATCAACGTACAATAGTTGAACATTCTTGCTAAAGTGTTTAAACCAGGATTCAGAAGATATCATCCATTGATATTGTTAGACAGTTCAAATAATCGGAAGACAATTGAGAGGGGGGTTGAATCAGTTGTCACTAGATTACGAGAACCCAAAAGATCAATACCAAAATAGTAGATAAATCAATTAAGCATGAACAACAATCAGAGAATAAATACCATCCACATGACACCAAGATTTGTAGGTGGAAAACCCGGTAAAGGGAAAAAACATAGTGGGAAGCCTACCCACAATCAGATAATACTTCTGTAGTAAGTATGTGAATTACAATTGAGGGGCCTGTACTTGCAAAAAGGCCAACAACCTATAGCACACTGCTCATCACAAAAGGAGTCTCACTAACTACATAAAAAATCCAGACTACAATCTGAAGGAAAGAATGAATTGCAAAGATAGCATCTCCTGTGCCTGAATGCAGTTCTAGTTAAGATCAATACCAGAGGACTAAATCCTCTTACATAAACCCAACTCAGCCACTAATGATCGACCAACTCCTCTGCCTGAATGATTATTACATTATTCTCTCCTATTACATTCCATATCCCATCCTCATATGATCTACAATGAGATCTTACATCACATATATACAAACCCTCGACCATAAACAATAAGGTTGGCCACCAGACATTAAAACAATTACATAATTAAAAAACATGTTGGCCTGAGACCAAACAAATAATATACAGCCATAAGACATCTCAGAAACACATCGAGAGGTTCAATCCACACTTACAATAAGTCGTTCCATAACCTAGACAATACCGAGACCCAATATAGGTCCACACATGCTAAAGAAATGATCCCAATTAGCTAAGTCTCAAACATGATCACCATCATCATCCTAAATCTCCACTAGAAGCCACACCAACACCACTTATGCATATCATCAAAGATCTTCAACAAAGCTCTGCCAGTGAAACCCTCGCCAGAACAACAAACCAAGCTTACTAGTAAGCAGGATAGCATCCGATCACCAGATCAAAAATCAAGTAACTGAACATGAATCTGAGTAGCATGAATAAGCCAATTCCATAACCCAAACATACTGGAGCATACTGGATGATCTAATCTAACCAAAAACCGAACAACCTACCGGGACCAGAAGGATACCGGTAAAGCAACCAAAATAGCTAGTGTTGACATCAATGACAAAACATCAATGCAACACATAATCAATTCCTCCATATGGCCAACAATATCCCCCTTAGCATTGATGTCAACACTAGATGTGAAAAACATCCAAGTGCCAAGAAATGCCAAAAAAGTCTCCCCCAATGGAAGACAACCAACAATCTCCCACACAAAGATATAGCAATGAAGTTTTGAAACAAAGACCAAACTCCCCCTATGAATGATATCTCTGTAAAACTCTATTTTTCACATATAACTCTCCCCCTTTGACATCAATGCTAGAAATCTGATGAAAATATCAAAGCAAAAACAAAAACCACTGAATCACAAGGCTAACTACTCCCCCTGAGCAGTAGCATCCCCACATCAATGTTATTCTTTTTGGATTGAATAATATCTCTGATAATGCATACTAGACTGATAGCAAATAACATCAATCAGTTTTCTGCTGGAGGGGCAGAAACCCCTAATCTATTTCTCAGGTACTCAAATGATTATTTAAGCAAAGGTTTACTAAAAAATATCTGCAATCTTCTCTATAGTGTTCACATTGTAGCTAGGAAATCCCATTAATATAGTGTTCACCAATTAATGTAGCTAGGAAATGAGAATGACAATGTTAATATAGTGTTCACCAACTAATGTAGCTAGGAAATCAGAAATCATCAAAGCAAGTGGCATTAATAATCTAGCTCAATCATGAAAGCTCAAATGCAATGATCAATCCTAAACACACTCAATAAAGACATGAAAGCAAAACATTCAAGATTAAAAGCTAAGCAAACCAAATGCAGATTTGAATATCTCCTTCATGTGGCTCCATTGTCCTTCTTTCTTCTCCAAATAGCCTTTGTTTGTGGATCTCACCTTCAAGTGCATAAACCTAATGTGAAAGCAAGATTGACATTGGCACAAGAATACTCAAAGCGTGATTGATTCGACAAAGTAATTCAAACAAGTGATTATTCAATAATGTGATTATTAGATGGGGATCAGGGCTTTTGATTGATGAAATTCATCCAATTTATAGATAAATTGGAGAAAAGACAAGATTAGCATGTGTAATGCCCATACCCTAGTCGGACTTTTAAAACCCATTTAACCTTGATTGACTTCCTATGTGGCATTCTTGAATGGTAGATTAACCGATATGCAATGTGTAGTTTAGATAATATAAATAAATTGTGCATACTTATTATTGTTCTTTTGCATCGATTCTCGTGTAAATGTAATTGTTTCCTAACCCTTGAGATAAATCTTGAGCTAACGCCTTCATTGAATATGTATATGTATATGCATGCTTGTATGAATTCATGGGTGCAGGAGATTGCAGGTACAACATCGCTTAGGGCAAGGTTCATCTCCTTTGGAATTTGCAAGGTTGAGTATGCTCCTTCATCTTTTGAATTCGGATTTAGTGGTCATATAACTCTCATCTTGCCTTAGCCATGGTTAGGTGAGCATCGTGTGTGGATTCATGGGGCTTGCTTTTCATTGGGATGCGTGTTGAGAGATTTGGAGGACTTCTTCGATTTGCGTGCCTTGCGCGAGGTAAGTGCGGTTTGTTATCCTAAGTATTAAATTCAAAATTAATGAGTAGGCGTACACAATAGTGATATAGGAATTTAAATAGGTGATGTGAAATATATAATGGTAAAGATGGCAAGTTCATTTTATGTTTTTCGCTGGTGTTAAGTGTTGGCAAGTTCTTGCTAGGTTTGTTGTTGGACTCTGTCATTTGTTTACTTGTGTTGGTCAAAGCCAGTTACGTTCCTAGTCAGAGTTTCGTCAGTCCTTAGTACTTGTAATTTGCTTGAAGTGATCAGTTGGATCCGCTTCAAAAGGGATCATTATGTAAATTCCGACCAAGTCGTCTGTTGTATATTGATTTTATTCGCCTAAGTGGCAAGATGTAAAAGACTTATAGATCATATATTCCTAACGATATAATACCAAATGGGTCTTGCAGTTGAGCAGACCCGGAGATGTAGCCCATCCGGGGTGAACTCCGAGATCATATCTGTGTTATGCGATGTTTATAGCGTGCTTTGTTTTATGTTTTAAATTATCATGAATGATTGTATTCTTGCATAAGTGTATGGTGAAAATTTAATGAATTCAAATTTAAGTGCATAACATTAATCATCTGGATAAGTGTAGTTATTTAAGTTCATAAAACATTGTGATTATGATTATGGCAAAATATTTAAGATATTGTAATTAAAGTTGTGGAAAGGAGTATTTTGATAAGGTTAATTAAACGTGGTAATAATGGAAAGAATCTTGCTAGGTTACATCAATGAATTAACTTGTTATTAAGCATGTAAATTGATCAAATGAGAAATGGGAAAACAAAGTTGAATTAATGTTATAAACCCTAAGTGAAATCTAAAGGATGAATCTCATATAGGCATTTACCTTCTTACCTTTGTAAATGAACATCGCCATGTTAATTGTAATTCACTTTATCAGATGAATTTACTTAGTTGTTTACATTTTAATCCTAACAAATAATCTTTATCAGACTAACTTCATACAAGAGTGAACTCAACTAGTATCTATATTTGTAACCTTAAATAAAGAATCCCTTATGGATGCTGAAATGGAACTAAAAAGGGAAGTTTTGGTATAGTTATTTAAATCTTAATCTTAATATATGTACCATCTCATATTAACTTCGTTTATAAAAAGAGATATGCAAAAAGATAATTGTATTTTAATCCTAATAGAAGAATGTCATTATGATCTTATTACTCTAACCTTGAAATGATAAATATTATCTTGCTAACTATATCTTAAAGTTAAAGGATGAACTCATGTGGCTCTAATACATTTTCAACGTAATGATTTTAGCCATCTAGTAGTATTATTAAAACTTCAAATGAATTTCCATGGCTACTCATATTTTACCTTTCATAAAAGAACTTCAATTCATTAGTTGGCTACGCATGAAATCAAATAAAGGGATCTCACTCTATTAATTGTAGATAATCCTTAAGGAATGAATTCTTCCTATTAACCATACCTTTTAATATTTAAAAAATATATATATATCAAATGTGAGTGAATACTTTAAAATCAAATGATGGAATCCTCGTTTTACTAATCGTAGTTTAACCCTAAACGAATGAATCTCATTTAGCATATTTATAGCATTAAAGGATGATGTCAAGTGTGGATGGTTATTTTAAAACTCTAATTAATGAACTTTGTTATATTTAAAATGCTTGAACCTATTTGGAGACCTCCTAATGAAATTACGAATCAAAGTGCTTGAGTAATTAACCTCTCGATGGCCCCCTCACTAACCAAAGCAATTGAACGCTTCCTAAAATTATAAGATGTCAAACCATTGAACACATATATAATCAAGAGCTATGCAGTATCTCGTAAATAAGATATCCAGTTTAATGGATCTAAAGACGCAAGTTGAGTTGGGTGTAAGGTTATGTAATCGCGTTAGGAAACTCCTTAGGATTGTTTGAGCCTTCCGCTATGATATCTAAGTTGACAGATAACTTTGAGATAACTTCAATCTATCTTAATATTGTAACTTTTTCATTAACGCTCTTAATTATTATTAAAAAAAATAAAAAATTACACTCTATTTGAGTGTTTTAACTTAATCCCTTAGGGGTTTCCTGGCGGGGCATTATAGCATGAAATTGACATTAGAGGCAATTGATTTCAAAAATGGCACAATTGAGTGGAAAGAAGAAGGTTATGACACCTTCTATGTCATGAATTATGACATATTGCCAATGCAAAGGTTAGAAGACTAGAGGCTTATGACATCTTGCTATGCCAAAAGTATGACGCATGAGAAATTCATGCTTCCACCGAAGCACAAAAATAGGGAGAACTAGAGAAAAATTAATTAGGTGGAAATTGAAATTAGAAAATGAGGAAATTAGGAATTAAGTGAATTAATTAACAATTTTTCATTTATTAATTAATTCACAAAGAGGGAAGAATTAGTTAGCCAATTAAATAAACATTTAATCGTGACAAGAAGACTTAGGATAAATAAATAAATTATTTAACCTAGAGGGAAAATGACAAACAAGATTAAATGAATAAATCATGAAACCCTAGAAGATGAATTAGAAATGCAAGAATGACAATTAGGTCTTGATATAAAATTGATTTGATGTTGATTCGATCATGATTTTGAATTGATAAATGATTTGATTGATAAATGCGCCAATTTACGAGGAATAATGACAAATTGATCCAAATTAACACAATTGAGAAGGACGACGATGGATGACAAATTGATCGCAAAATGACAAGATTGAAAATGATAACGATCGATGACAAATCAATCACAAAATGACAAGATTGACAAGAGGAAAAAACCCTAATTAGGATTGACAATGTCCAAAATGATGACAAATTAGCACGGACATTGATGTGACAGGATAAGATTGACCAAAATGATGACTGAAGATCGTTGTCGACAAGACCAATTTCGAAAGCGAGACAACTGAAGAATGCAAAAGAAAGACTCGATGCTCACAAATGATAAAGACCAAGTGCGTAACATAGGAGAAAATGTTAATGCGACGCAAAAACCCTAAAATAAGACAATGCGTAAATGTTAAAGTACGATTCCACAAGCGTTGACCATTTTTAGGTGTCTACATTTTGTCCCTCTTTAAGACAATGCGATTTTAAGCGTTGTTTCAAAGAACAATAATGAAAATGCCCCAGACAATGACAATGACATATGAAAATGCCCCAGACAATAACAATGACATATGCATGCCCCCTCGAGGAATTGGTTGGAAACATGCAGAAAAGAGGCCAATTGATCGATAATAATGATAGAACATGATATGAGCAAACAGACTGACAATCGGAGATCGAATGCATGAAAGACAAGAAATTGAAGACATAAAAGAACGTGACCAAAATGAGATGGAGAGAGTGCATGTCCATCTATGCACTGACGAAGATCTATAAATGAGACAAGGAGAAGGAAAATTGCTCATTTGCACTAGCCCAAGAGGAGAATTTGTTGCTCTGGAAAAGGACACTTGCAGAGAGATGGTGAACATTCCAAGGGAAAATCACCTCATAGAACATGTACGCACATACAGACGACCAGACGATGCGGGAGCAGCGGTATGTATCTCAAAAACCCATGTTTTCAATTTGATGAATTTCACTTGCTTGCGAGACATTGCAAGGCCCACAGGGGATGCTGAAAGGGACTCCTGCGCTTGTGTAGGGTCAATCCTACACTTGTGTAGGGTCTTCTGTGCTTGTGTAGGGGGACACAGGTGTAGGACTTATCACACAGGCGCAGTTGTGCATTGGCAACCCTAATTTGGTCAAAAATGGCATGCGAATGATCCGAAAAGGGGAGATAAGAATAGGATAGGTCAAAATAGATGAAAAACACCTTGATTTAGACATGAAATGAGGAAATGCAACCCGTAGGAGGAAACCCTTAAACTGACAAAATGTGCCCCAATTGTGATGCAGAGTTGACAGTATCCATTGATCACGCGGGAGAACCGACCTGACTGCTTCATGTTACGACATAGACTTAGAAGCACGAACATAGATACATTAGAAGGACTTGGGATAGGAGGGAAATCATCCTTGAGACATGGCAGGGATGAGGAGGATAGAGGGAGCACCCAGGGACAGAGGCACATACTCCTTAGGACAGAGACAAATGTAGTTTGACATTTTGTAGTCAGCTTGCAGGCCATACTTAGGATAGACAGTCCAATTTTGTACTCCGATATTATGTTGCTATATGATATGATATGCATCGATATGATGGGATGCAATGTGTTATGACATATGCTATTTTCCATGTATGGATGACTTATGCACTATTTATCGTGGAACATCTATGAATACATTTTGATGTGTTTTTGATGCATTTATAATATAAAATGGATAAAATGCTTGATGTGATGCTTGATGTAATGTAAATGTACTAACCAAATGGATGCAAGATGCAGCATATGTGTGTGGAGAAATCGGAGCACTAGACCGAACTGACGGAAGAAATGTTAGTAAGAAGAAATGAAACAAAGGACAGTTAGAGATGAAGAAAAAATTGCTTTCACTAATGCACTTTGTAGGTGAGAACCTTTATTTTAATGTAGCAAAATGGATGTGTAGCATCATGGCATTGAAGGCCAGAGCTGAAATGCAACCCTTTTTGCAAAAGACAAACACATCACAGACAAACAACAATCACAACAAAAAAGAAAAGAACCATGAACCATCCCGGTCACTCTAAATCACTCAGTGACATCATCGAGCAACATAGGAACATGATCGAAGATAAAGATAAATCAGTAAAAAGATAAGATGCACAAATTCCAACAAGTCAAACAAACATCTTGATCTTCATTGTCAAAAGTTGAAAGTGTTGATAGGACGATCATGTTGTCTGGTTTCAGGACATGTAGTACCCCGTCTAAGACAAGACACAGTCTAGTTTCGAGTATACCACACCCTGTATAAGACCCATGATATTAGCCAAGGATGAATGATAGTAGCTAGGAAATCGGAAATCATCAAAGCAAGTGGCATTAATAATCTAGCTCAATCACGAAAGCTCAAATGCAATGATCAATCCTACCTACAATGTGAACACTATAGAGAAGATTCATATAGTCTGCATATGTCATTTTCATTGTCTGGGGCATTTTTATTATTGTTCTTTGAAACAATGCTTAAAATCACATTGTCTCAAAGAGGGGCAAAATGTAGACACCTAAAAATGGTCAACGCTTGTGGAATTGTACTTTAACATTTACGCATTGCCTTATTTTAGGGTTTTTGCGTTGCATTAACATTTCTCCTATGTCAAGCACTTGGTCTTTATAATTTGCGAGCATCGAGTCCTTCTTTTGCATTCTTCAGTTGTCTCGCTTTCGAATTTGGTCTTGTCGACAACGATCTTCAGTCATGATTTTGGTCAATCTTATCCTGTCGCATCAATGTGCGTACTCATTTGTCATCATTTTGGACATCGTCAATCCTAATTAGGGTTTTGTCCTCTTATCAATCTTGTTATCATGCGATCGATTTGTCATCAATTCTTGTCTTTTGATCAATTTGTCATCAATCTTGTCATCTTGTGATCTATTTTGTCATCGATTCTTGTCAATCTTGTCATTTTGCGATCAATTTGTCATCGATCGTTGGCTTTCTCAATTATGTCAATTTGGATCAATTAGTCATTGTTCCTCGTCAATTCGAGCATTTATCAATCAAATCATTTATCACATTGGTTATTTGTTAATCAAAGTCATGATCGAGTCAATTATCTTTCATCAAGACCTAATTGTCATCCTTGCATTGCTAATTCATCTTCTAGGGTTTCATGATACTAAGCTCAATCAGGAAAGCTCAAATGCAATGATCAATCCTAAACACACTCAATAAAGACATGAAAGCAAAACATTCAAGACTAAAAGCTAAGCAAACCAAATGCAGATTTGAATATCTCCTTCATGTGGCTCCATTGTCCTTCTTTCTTCTCCAAATAGCTTTTGTTTGTGGATCTCACCTTCAAGTGCATAAACCTAATGTGAAAGCAAGATTGACATTGGCACAAGAATACTCAAAGCGTGATTGATTCGACAAAGTAATTCAAACAAGTGATTATTAGATCAGGATTGAAGAAATTCATCCAATTTATAGATAAATTGGAGAAAAGACAAGATTAGCATGAAATTGATATTTAGGAAATTGATTTCAAAATGGGAAAATTGAGTTGAAGAAAGAAGGTTAGGACACCTTCTATGTCATGAATTTTGACATATTACCAATGCAAAGGTCAGAAGACTAGAGGCTTATGACATCTTGCTATGCCAAAAGTATGACGCATGAGAAATTCATGCTTCCACCAAAGCACAAAAATAGGGAGAACTAGAGAAATTAATTAGGTGGAAATTAAATTTGACAAATTAGAAAATAGGTGGAAATTAGGAATTAGGAAATTAGAAAAAGAGGAAAATTAGGAATTAAGATAAATTAGGTGAATTAATTAATAATTTGTCATTTATTAATTAATTCACAAAAAGAGGAATAATTAGCCAATTAAATGAACATTTAATTGCGATGAGAAGACTTAGGATAAATAAATAATTTATTAATCCTAAAGGGAGAAATGACAAACAAGGTTAAATGATTAAATCATGAAACCCTAGAAGATGAATTAGCAATGCAAGGATGACAATTAGGTCTTGATGAAAGATAATTGACTCGATCATGACTCTGATTAACAAAGAACCAATGTGATAAATGATTTGATTGATAAATGCGCCAATTGATGAGGAACAATGACTAATTGATCCAAATTGACATAATTGAGAAAGCCGACAATCGATGACAAATTGATTGCAAAATGACAAGATTGATAAGAATCGATGACAAAATAGATCACAAGATGACAAGATTGATGAAAAATTGATCAAAAGATAAGAATTGATGACAAATCGATCGCATGATAACAAGATTGATAAGAGGAAAAAACCCTAATTAGGATTGACGATGTCCAAAATGATGACAAATGAATGCGCACATTGATGCGACAGGATAAGATTGACCAAAATCATGACTGAAGATCCTTGTTGACAAGACCAAATTCAAAAGCGAGACACCTGAAGAATGCAGAAGAAGGACTCGATGCTCACAAATGATAAAGACCAAGTGCGTGACATAGGAGAAATGTTAATGCAATGCAAAAACCCTAAAATAAGGCAATGCGTAAATGTTAAAGTACGATTCCACAAGCGTTGACCATTTGTAGGTGTCTACATTTTGCCCCTCTTTGAGACAATGTGATTTTAAGCATTGTTTCAAAGAACAATAATAAAAATGCCCTAGACAATGACAATGACATATGCATGCCCCCTCGAGGAATTGGCCAGAAACATGTAGAAAAGAGGCCAATTGATCGATAAAAATGATAGGATATGATAGGAGCAAACAGACTGACAATCGGAGACCGAATGCACAAAGGACAAACAAAAGAAGACACAAAAGACCGTGACCAACATGAGATGGAGAGAGTGCACGTCCATCTATGCACTGACAAAGATCTATAAATGAGACAAGGAGAAGGAAAATTTCTCATTTGCACTAGCCCAAGAGGAGAATTTGTTGCTCTGGAAAAGGACACTTGCAGAGAGATGGCGAACATTCCAAGGGCAGATCACCTCAAAGAACATGTACGCACATACAGACGATCAGATGATGCGGGAGCAGCCTTATGTATCTCAAAAACCCATGTTTTCAATTTGATGAATTTGACTTGCTTGTGGGACATTGTGGGGCCCACAGGGGATGCAGAAACTGAATTCTGCGCCTGTGTAGGGAGAATCTTGTGCTTGTGTAGGGTCTTCTGTGCTTGTGTAGGGGACACAGGCGCAAGTTATATGACACAGGCGCAAGACTCATCACACGGGCGCAATTATGCAGTGTAAACCCTAATTGGGTCAAAAAACATCATGCAAATGATCTGAAAAGGGGGGATAAGGGTAGGATAGGTCAGAATAGATGAAAAACACCCTGATTTAGACATGAAATGAGGAAATGCAACCCATAGGAGAAAGCCCTTAAACTGACAAAATGTGCCCCAATTTTTATGCAGAGTCGACAGTATCCATTGATCACGCGGGAGAACCGACCTAACTGCTTCATGTTACGACATAGACTCAGAAGCACGAACATAGATACATTAGCAGGACTTGGGATAGGAGGTAAATCATCCTTGAGACATGGCAGGGATGAGGAGGATAGAGGGAGCACCCAGTGACAAAGGCATGTGCTCCTTATGACAGATAGTGGACATTATGTAGTGTGATATTATATAGTTAGCCTGCAGGCCATACTTAGGACAGACAGTCCAATTTTGTACTCCAATATTATTTGGACATATGATATGATATGCATTGATATGATGGGATGTAATGTGTTATGACTTATAGTTGTTTTCTATGTATGGATGACTTATGCACTGTTTATTGTGGAACATGTATGAATACATTTTGATGTGTTTTTGATGCATTTATAATATGAAATGGATAAAATGCTTGATGTGATGCTTGATGTAATGTAAATGTACTAACCGAATGGATGCAGGATGTAGCATATGTGTGTCGAGATCGGAGAATGAGATTGAACTAACTATCCGAATTGATGGAAGAAATGTTAGTAAGAAGAAATGAAACAGAGGACAGTTAGAGACGAAAAAAAAAACTTGCTTTCAGTAATGCACTTTGTAGGTGAGAACCTTTATTTTAATGTAGCAAAATGGATGCGTAGCATCATGGCATTGAAGGCCAGAGCTGAAATGCAACCCTTTTTGCAAAAGACAGACACATCACAGACAAACAACAATCACAAAAGAAAATAAAAGAACCATGAACCATCCCGGTCACTCTAAATCACTCAGTGACATCATCGAGCAACATAGGAACATGATCGAAGCCAAAGATAAATCAATTAAAAAGATAAGATGCACAAATCCCAACAAATCAAACAAACATCTTGATCTTCATTATCAAAAGTTGAAAGTGCTGATAGGACGATCATGATGTCTGGTTTTAGGACATGTGGTACCCCGTCTAAGACAGGACACAGTCTGGTTTCGAGTATACCACACCCTGTATAAGACCCATGATAGTGTGCCAAGGACGAATGATTTTGAGGTTGATTGATATGACAATTCGGATTAGTTTGAATGTCTGGTTTGATTGAAAAGGTCATTTGTTCATGCATGATTTCATTAAAGCATAATGTTTGATTGCGTGTCATTGGATGTATGCTCAACGATCTATCTATGCACAAAGGGATCATTTATTGCAAAATGCTTGTTTTTGGATTTTAATGTTTTGAAATTTTTTGTTCATTTTTTTCAGGATTTTACTTGATTTTTTTGGAGATTTTTTTCAGGACATTTTTCAATTTTTTATGATTTATTCAGGACATTTTTCAATTTTTTTGAATTATTTCAGGACATTTTTCAATTTTTATGATTTATTTCAGGACATTTTTCAATTTTTATGATTTATTTCAGGACATTTTTCAATTTTTTTTTGAATTATTTCAGGACATTATTTGATTTTTTTATGATTTTGCCCCCAGTGTCTAGCAAGGAAAGGAATAGGACAGGTGAATAAATAGGCATGCTGAAATATTGGTGGATAGAGGAAAGATAAAGACCTTTTATTATGGAGACAATACGGATGCAATTTTCAAGGGCTATTGCGTGATGGGACAAGAGACTGGATATGACAATGTAAAGCAATAACATGGCATGAGGGACATGTCAAGAGGTTTTTGAAACCATGTTTAAATTTTGTGTCCTTATGTCAGATCAAGATCAAGGGACAGAAAGAGTGTATGGATAGTGATAAGATGTGGATAGGATAAGCAAGACCAAGAATGGATAAGGAACATGGACTAAAGGTTGAGGTAGGCTAAGGGATAGTGGTAGAAAGTTGCAATAAGACAAGGAATATGGATGAAAGGTTATAATAAGCAAATGGATAAATAACCAAAAGCTATGATGGACTAAAAGCTGCAAACAAGATGCATGATGCTCATGATGATCCTTAGCCTTGTCAAGATCAAAGGTGGAAAGGGAAACTGGACATGAGGGATGATAGGACAAGGAAGGGTAATAGGACATGAAGGAGTATGACATGGTATGATAGGATAATGAAGGGCAATAAGATATGAAGGAGGAAACCTGCCCCCAAGTGTGGTGTGCAAGAAGTTCATAGATTACGCATCATGCCTGTTTGCCAGGTTTTCATCATGGTACTTGCCCAAGGCGCCTGTTTGCCAGGTTTTCACTAGTGAACGAATTATTTTTTCTTTACTTTTTTTTTTTTTTTCTTTTATTTTCTTTTTTTTTCAATTTTTTTGTATTTTGACTTTTTCAATAGAAGATGGACACGTGATAGGGGATGGAAGAAGGACTCAAGCATCTTTTTGTTTGGATAGTAGCCTTGAAAAAAATGGACCATGACCTTTAAAAGTATGCTCAAAGACGTTGGTAGGATAAGCACATGGAAAAAGAGATGAAACTAAGGTGAGGATTTATGCAAAGGATTGGATCAAAGGGATGGAAGGATGGAAAATATGCATTGGATAATAGGTAGGGTATTGGAAGAATTGTGCTTGAGTGGATGGAAATGTTGACAAGATTGACATTGGCACACACCTTGAGGGGTGATGGACTAATGGAGGAAAAATGGATTTTGGATATGGAGATTTTGATGAAGGAATAGCTTGGGATTTTGGGACATAAGGACCCAAAATGGAAGAAGGAGGTGATGGAGGAACAAATTTGAGAGGTTTGGATGGAGGAATATCAATTTTGGATGCCAAGTTGGATGTTTCTTTAGGCTTTTGTGCTTCAAGGAGCCGCTTAGGGATCTGCATGGTTTTTGATTTTTCATGCTTTTGTGGTTCCTTGGAGTGCATTGCTTGCACAAGGGATTTAGGAACCCATATATATTTTGACTTTGCTTTATTTTGCTCAGTGGGCCTTTGTGGCCTTTTGGATATTTCTTTTTCTTTATAGATCATATTGTTCTTTGTTTTGACATGTCGATTATACATGTTGATCCTTGAATACATGTGGATTTTTAGACTTATGACTTTTATACTTGGCATCCAAATTGCTTGGAGGAGGAAAGGAATGCATGGATGGATATGAATGAAATGGACTTATTTTGGATTGATGAAATTTACTCAAGGATGTGTGCCTTTGCTGACCTTGCATAGAGGATGAAGGAATATAAGGACCTAAGATGGATGGAAGGTATGAAGGGGAAGGGATATGTTTTGATTTTGATGGAGGGATACCAACATCTTGAGAGTGAGTTGTGTAGACATGACCCTTAAGATCTTCTTTGCCTTTATGGATATCTTGACTTGTAGGATACTCTTTTCTTTGGGAAGAAGATGCGAGTCCATTATGAGGTGGATATGATATGAGAGAAATAATGAGATCTTGAAGTGGATCGGATTGCACCAAAGTGGAAGAACCCATTGTGCATGTCGAGGGTTCATGAACATCTTGCATTGACACGTTAGAATCATGAGGGGGATTAGGATCATGAGGGGGACTAGGATTGTGTTGTGGACATGGTTCAATGACAGGCTCTTCAAGAGATGGAATGGGAGGAATAATGGGATCATCAAAAGGAATGAGATGTTGGAGTGTATATGGAGCATTAAGACAAGGAGATGGAGCAACAAAAGGATCTTGTGGAGGATTTAAAGGAATAATTTGATCTTGACAAGGAGGAAGATCATTGGAATCCTCTTTAAAGGTGCTTTGCTCTTGACTTTTAATGGGATCATCAGAAAGGATAGAAAGGATATCTTGATCTTTCTTAGGAAGTGGAATGTCAATGGGATTTGAAAGGACATTGTGTTCATGAAATGGAAGGGGATCATTTGGGATTGGATGGACTGGGATATCATGAGCTTGCTTGGGAAATGGAGTGTCAATGGGATTTGAAAGGACATTGTTTTCATGAAATGGAAGGGGATCATTCGGGATTGGATGGACTGGGATATCTTGATCTTGCTTGGGGAATGGTGTGTCAATAGGGCTTTGGATAGGATGGACAAGAATAGGGGAATCATCATGAGTGTCTGGGAAGATGGGGTCCTAGTCAACAATTGGATGGGATGATAAGGTTTTGGGATCTTGATCTTGATCTATTTTAAGACATGTTTATTCATGCTCTTAATTATCCTCTTGACATGAGTTTGGACTTTGGATATGCATGGAGGATTCTGACAATGAATCAATGTTTTGGCATGAAGGAAATACACTTTGAACATTTGTGATGGATTCTGGCAAGGAATCAATGCTTGAACATGAGGAAGAGGGACTTCGAACGGGGTCCTCTAAAATACGTAATGGCAATAAAGTGCATGGTTGCATTGGGTCTTATATTTCTGAAACATGACAAGGATGTGCATCATGAATTGGATTATCTTGGCAATCAATTATGGATAGCTCTTGGATAATTTCATCCTTGGGTGTATTGTTTGATGAGGACAATGTGGAAGGTTCTTATGAAACTTCTAAAGGTGTAGGGATAGATGCCACTGGAGAGTCAATTTGTTTGTGGGGGGATGAGACATTGCTAGACATAAGTGTATTATCTTGATCTTCTTCAAAGAACTCACTTGGTAGTTTCCTTAAGAGTATTGCAATAAAGCCACCTTTCTTTCGAGGTTTGGACATAGTTGTATCTGGAATTTGAACTTGTTTGGCAAGGAGTTGGTTATGATCTGATGTCATGTTTTGATTTCGAACTAGATGTTGATCAAATTGGTTTGACATGTTCAAAATTTGGCTTGGTGCATGTTGCAAGTTTTGTTTTTGAATTTGTGATTGTGGTTGTTCACATTGATATGTTGATTGAACTTGTTGATATCCCACCATTGGTTGAACCATTTGTGGACATTGTATAGTTGGTTGGACATATTGTTGAAATTGGACCATTGGTTGTGTTGGTTGTATATGTTGAACAATTGGTTGAACCATTGGTTTTATTGGTTGAAAATATGATTGATAATAAACACCTTCTTGTTCTTGTTGTGGAGGCACATAATGTTGAAATTGATGTTGTCTCCTTTCTTGAAATTGTTTCATCATCTCTATTTGAGAGAGGAGAGCTAGTATGTCTGATCGTGCAATAAGAGATCTTACATCAATTGGCCCAATCTTTGGATTTCGACCTGGAAATTTTTGAAACATTTTGGACATTTGTGATCTATTCTTCTCAATGTTTTTCACTCTTTGTTCCAATATCTCCTCTTCTTAATCTATTTTCTCCTCTAGTTTTTGTATTTGGAGATTTGTTTCATCATAAAAAGTTTGATCGATATTGCCTTGTTGTTGGGTTGGATATAATTGTGATTGCCTTGGATTAAAATTCGATTGCATTGTCGGTTGATACGTCAAACTTTGTTGCATCATTGGTGCTTGAAACCTTGTTTCAATAGACATGTCACTATGTAAATGCAATATTTTTAAAGGATGATGTATGATATGCAACTAAATGCAAACTAAACAGACGGAAATGCAATCTATGGCAAGAATGCAACCTATGTTTTTGGTTGTTTTTCAAGATTTTGACAAACTTTGTGGAATGCCAATCTAAAAAGAGACCCTTAGGAAATTGAAATGATGTCTAGACCTCAAAGGACAAAAGGACCGAGTGACAAAAGGACAAAATGACAATGTCTCCCCTATATGCTTGGATACTAAGCTAGGTTTGATGAAATGACATTGATGACAAAAAGACAAAAGTTTGATAAGGTCTAGACTTCTTAATAATGACTTAGGGTTTATTCAAAGATTTGGATTACTCAAGTATAACAAAACCTAGTTTTGACACTATATGCAAAGGGACAATTACTGTGCAAATGACCCTATATGATATGATAATGACCTAAGCTTAATGAAGGGACCTAGGGTATGCACATGCAAATGGATGACTTTTATTGATATGCAAAGTAGTATGCCCTAGGTGAAACCTAACCTTGTTACTTGACAATGAATTTGCAAAATGTAAACCTAGGATGAACCTAAATCTAAGTGACATGAATGTTGAGACAAGATTTTGAACAATGTTTGACAACCATGTTTGAAGGTGTTTTGAACTTTGTTGGATGAAATGTTCTTGTGTTTAACCTTGTTTTGAATCAATTTGTCTTGTTTTTGAAATGAGATACAATTCAACTTTTGACAAACAAAGAAGACAAGATATTTTAACCTAGACTCAAGACAATCATGCTCATTCACACATTTCTTATGGTAGGCAAGGACAGTAGGTACTTCAGAGGTAGACTCATTATGAGATTCAAGGATAATACATAGATGCTTGACCCCACGGGCTCCCCTCCATGATACTCACTTCTCAGGGCAGCCAAGCATCAGTCCACATGGAAATCTCCCCATGGCAAACTTAGTATCTCTTCCAAGTATCCAAACTTGTCCTTCTCAAGCAACTAGAAGGATTTTTGGCCTCTAAATACAAGGTGTTTAGTAAGGACTTATGTTAAGCGTTACTCCTTGGCATCACGCAAGCATGATTGAGACATTAAGCCCACCAAGATACCAAACAAATGTGGTCGCGCAAGCATGATTTAGACCGTGAGGTCCTACTTAGATGTTGATATGAGAAAGAGTTCAAGGGTCATCACTTCCCAAGTAACTGCAATTCCCACGTAACCCTTCCTTCAAAGCTTTCGCCCATTAGGTATTTGTTTATAGTGAGTTAGAATGCCAAGGTATTCTAGCCATACTCACTTTGGGTCATTCCCTTCTCACGATTATCACTTGCTTGCAAAAACAAATGGTCAGGAAGGCAGGCCCTCTAAAGGTGACACACAATCAAAAACATGAGCATGGTATCGAAGATCTGGATTTCTGAACACCCTAAGAAGGATGAGAGCATACTCTCCTACTTCAATGTCAAACTTCACAATCAAAGCAAACATATATTCATTCCATCCTATTTAGAAATCATACTAGGTGCCTAAATATCAATTTCAAACACAAAGTTTAGTTGTATTCGAAGGCAACCTGCAAAACCCAAGTCAGAAGTTTGATATGTTTAGTCTTTGACTATCGAACCTGCACAAAAACATGTTAGTAGTTTCATTTGTTGTCTTTGTCATGTGTATGCCAAGGTTCTGCACAAAGAATCAATACTAAAGAAAACCAAAATGCAGAAACAGAATGAAAACAAAATTTATTTATTTTTTTTTTTACATAAGCGCAAATTGCCTTAACACAGGCGCAGAACCCATCAAGTTGCGCCTGTGTTGCATAAAGCTATGCCTATGTACCTTACACAGGCACAGAACACCTTACACAGGCCCAGAAGTGCTTACACGGGCGCAGAATGCTTGACACATGCGTAGAAGTTCCCAGAAAACCCTGCACTACCCTGTTTCTTGGGTTTTTGACCTGCAAATCATCTCAAAAGCACTCAAAAGCATGGTTAGGGGGTTATTTCACATCAGGTTCACCAATTAATGTAGCTAGGAAATCAAAAATCATCAAAGCAAGTGGCATTAATAATCTAGCTCAATCACGAAAGCTTAAATGCAATGATCAATCCTAAACACACTCAATAAAGACATGAAAGCAAAACATTCAAGATTAAAAGCTAAGCAAACCAAATGCAGATTTGAATATCTCCCTCATGTGGCTCCATTTTCCTTCTTTCTTCTTCAAATAGTCTTTGTTTGTGGATCTCACCTTCAAGTGCATAAACCTAATGTGAAAGCAAGATTAACATTGGCACAAGAATACTCAAAGCATGATTGATTCGACAAAGTAATTCAAACAAGTGATTATTAGATTAGGATTGAAGAAATTCATCCAATTTATAGATAAATTGGAGAAAAGACAAGATTAGCATGAAATTGATATTTAGGCAATTGATTTCAAAATGGGAAAATTGAGTTGAAGAAAGAAGGTTATGACACCTTCTATGTCATGAATTATGACATATTGCCAATGCAAAGGTCAGAAGACTAGAGGCTTATGACATCTTGCTATGCCAAAAGTATGACGCATGAGAAATTCATGCTTCCACCAAAGCACAAAAATAGGGAGAACTAGAGAGAAATTAATTAGGTGGAAATTAAATTTGACAAATTAGAAAATAGGTGGAAATTAGGAATTAGGAAATTAGAAAAAGAGGAAAATTAGGAATTAAGATAAATTAGGTGAATTAATTAATAATTTGTCATTTATTAATTAATTCACAAAAAGAGGAATAATTAGCCAATTAAATGAACATTTAATTGCGATAGAAGACTTAGAATAAATAAATAATTTATTAATCCTAAAGGGAGAAATGACAAACAAGGTTAAATGATTAAATCATGAAACCCTAGAAGATGAATTAGCAATGCAAGGATGACAATTAGGTCTTGATGAAAGATAATTGACTTGATCATGACTCTGATTAACAAAGAACCAATGTGATAAATGATTTGATTGATAAATGCGCCAATTGACAAGGAACAATGACTAATTGATCCAAATTGACATAATTGAGAAAGCCGACGTTCGATGACAAATCGATCGCAAAATGACAAGATTGACAAGAATCGATGACAAAATAGATCACAAGATGACAAGATTGATGACAAATTGATCAAAAGACAAGAATTGATGACAAATCGATCACATGATAACAAGATTGATAAGAGGACAAAACCCTAATTAGGATTGACGATGTCCAAAATGATGACAAATGAATACGCAGATTGATGCGATAGGATAAGATTGACCAAAATCATGACTGAAGATCGTTGTTGACAAGACCAAATTCAAAAGCGAGACAACTGAAGAATGCAGAAGGACTCGATGCTCGCAAATGATAAAGACTAAGTGCATGACATAGGAGAAATGTTAATGCAACGCAAAAACCCTAAAATAAGGCAATGCATAAATGTTAAAGTATGATTCCACAAGCGTTGACCATTTTTAGGTGTCTACACACATAAACCAATCTAGCCTCATTTTCTTCCACCTTCTCCTTCAAAAATTTATACTTGATAGATATGTACTGTCTTAGAGTGAAATACTGGATTCTTTGATATGTCTATCGCAGCAGAGTTATCATAGTGAATAACTATCAATACAATGCAATGCACTTTTATGTCCTTCAACATTTGCTTCATCCATAGAACTTGTGTACAGTTGGTAGCAGCAGCAACATACTCAACTTCAATAGTAGATAAAGAAGTACATGATTATTTCTTCCTAATCCATGAAACCAACTTCTTCCCAAGAAACAAAGCTCCAATGAAAGTGCTTTTCCGGTCAGCAACATCACCTGCCCAATCTGCATCTGTATAAGCATATAAAGTAAATTCATCATCCTTAGAGTACCATAAACCATATTCAAATGTACCTTGCAAGTATCTAAAAATTATTTTCACCGCACTCTCATGTTTTTCTCTAGGATCACTTTGATATCTTGATGCAATACAAATAGAATTCATTATGTCAGGCCTAGTCTGAGTCAAATATAGAGACCTCTAATCATAGATTTCTATCTTGTAGGATTTATCGGTGCACATTCATCTTTCCTTGACAATTTCTCACTTGTAACTATAGGAGTACTTACCGGTTTAGAGTCTACCATACCAAATTTATTCAACAATTCCCTAGCATACTTAGTTTGACAGATGAAAATACCATTGTCAGTCTGAGTAATCTACAAACCTAAGAAAATTTTCATTTCCCCAATCATAGACATTTCAAATTCTTTCTCCATATTTTTTAGAAAATTCCATGCACAACTTATCTTCATCTCCAAAAATGATGTTACCAACAAAAACTTCAATAATCAGTATATCATCATCAATGAATTTATAATATAGATTACTATCAACATTACCTTTAGTGAAACCAAGCTTTGAAAAATAATTATCTAACCTTGCATACCAAACTCTAGCTGCCTGTTTTAATCCATATAAAGCTTTCCTTAACCTACAAACCATGTTTTTATCATCTGAAAGTGAAAAACCATTAGGTTTCTCAATATAAACTTCCTCATCAAGATCCCCATTCAAAAAGGCACACTTAACATCCATCTGATAAACCTTGTAGTTCTTATGTACAACATAGGCAAGAAATAATCTTACAGCTTCAATCCTAGGCTACAGGTGCAAAAGTTTCACCATAATCAATTCTTTCCTTCTGAGAATATCCTTTACAAAACAATCTAGCTTTATTCCTTACAACTTGTCCACCTTCATTCAATTTATTCCTAAAACCCCATTAATTTCCAATAACATTCTTATTTTTTAGGCCGGGGAACTAAAGTCCATATGTTATTCTTCTCTATCTGATCTAATTCTTCTTCCATAGATTTCATCCAACATTCATCTTTACATGCTTCAATTACTAATACTGGTTCAACTCGAGAAATTAAACATACCTCATTAGTTGCCAATCTCCTCCTTGTCGTCACTCCATTATTCTTATCCCCAATGATCTGATCTTCTAAATGATTCATCCTTACATACCTAGGAGTCTTCCGATTCTCTATTCCTCTTCTCGGTTCTTCAGTTGTTGTTGAATTTTCTTATACTACTGGAGTAACTGGTTCAACATTTTGTTCCGGTAAAGGTGCTATTTGTTCAGTTATGATCATTTTCACTACCGGTTCTTACTCAAAAACTCTGATTTGACTTCTATTCATCTCATCCACCTTGACATTAGCGCTCTCCACAATTCTTTGCAATCTCTTGTTATAACATCTATATGCTTTGCTTTCATTAGAATAACTAAGAAATATTCTTTCATCACATCTAGGATCAAATTTGCCAATGATATCATCTCTCTTGATATAACATTTACTACCAAAGATTATGAAATACTTAACTGTAGGTGTATTGTCAAACCATAATTCATAAGGTGTCTTACCAGTTTCTCCTTTGATATGTACTCTATTGAATGTATAGACTGTTGTGCTCACTGCTTCTCTCTAGTATATATGAGGTAGATTGTTAGGAACCAGGAAGGAAAACTGAGAGGGAGGGGGGGGGTTGAATTAGTTGTCAATAAATTACAACCCAAAACCAATTAATCCAACTTAAAACTTAGTAACAGTTAAACAAACTTTAATGCCAGTAAAATAGATTAACAATTATTTATACAAAACCTAAGACCTCATGATTAGGTCAGCTCCCTAAATGATATTACATTTACAAAATAAGTCTTGATGCAATACAATATGTTGGTCTCAATACATTTACACATTATCCAATCAATAAACCATTTCCAAAACGTGTTGTGCTGATCTGGAACATGATATTTTGTACCGGTCCATAACCTAGACCTAATATGTGAACCCGATCAGACCAATAAGAAAAACACTAAATGTAAACATCTAATCCATGTCTTTGACATAAACAAATGATCTCCAGATGATAACAAGTCATCATAAACTTCCTAAGCTATCGGTGAAACATATAAGTTGTCAGTGAAACATACATCAGTGACAATGCATAAGCCAATATCCATACCGGAACCACAATGTGTCGGTTCAACAACAAACCAATATAACCAGAGTGCCAAATCAATAACGTAGACCTACAAAAAGATAAGTGTTGACATCAATGACAAAACCAATGCAACACATGACAAAGTCATCCATAATACCAACAATCTCCCCCTTTGGCATTGATGGCAACACTAGATGGAAAAACATCTAAGTGCAAAAGACAGAATGCCAAAACAACAATCTCCCAAAATAGATCAATACAAAGTTCTATACCAAAAACATAAACAATATAACCAAAACCAAAATATATCTCCAAGTATAATATTTTTCATAGACATCTCTCCCCCTTTGACATCAAATGCCAAAGTAGTCAAGAATCAAAATCAGAACATAACATACAACTAACTACTCCCCCTAAGCAGTAGCTCTCCTTCATCAAAACCGGAAAAAGATTTTTCTGTTAGTCCCTATCGATTTGATGCCAATCTTCATCATTCAATTTTCTATCGGTGGGGTGATTACCCCAAGCTTCACTCTAAGATATTCAAATGTTTCCTCAGGCAAAGGCTTTGTAAATATATTTTCAATTTGCTCTTTCGTATTTACATAAACCAATCTCACTTCATTTGCTTCAATATTTTCTCTCAGAAAATTATACTTAATAGGAACATGCCTTGTTTTAGAGTGAAATGCCAGATTCTTTGATATATCTATTACTGCTGAATTAGCACAGCAAATAATTACCAGTTCTTTGCATTTTACCTTTATATCCTTCAACATTTGCTTGATCCATAATACCCAAGTGCAATTAGTTGTTGCTACAACATATTCTGCTTCTATTGTAGATAATGTTGTACATGTCTGCTTCTTGCTGATCCATGAAATTAATCTTCTGCCAAGAAAGAATGCACCACCAGTGGTACTCTTTCTGTCATCTACATCTCCTGCCCAATTTGCATCTGTATA
Source organism: Cryptomeria japonica (assembly GCF_030272615.1). Taxonomy (NCBI): domain Eukaryota; kingdom Viridiplantae; phylum Streptophyta; class Pinopsida; order Cupressales; family Cupressaceae; genus Cryptomeria; species Cryptomeria japonica. The sequence continues at coordinate 566,293,192 of NC_081407.1, read as the reverse complement.
TGCACATAACTCAAAATTGTCACTCTTAGGATACCATAAACCATGATTTGTTGTGCCTTGTAGGTACTAGAAAATCCTTTTTACTGCACTTTCATGATTTTCTTTAGGATTGCTTTGAAATCTAGATACAATACACATTGCATTCATTATATCAAGTTTGGTTTGTGTCAAATACAGTAATCCTCCAATCATAGATTTGTACCTTGTCGGATTTATAGGAGCTGAATCATCCTTTAATGTCAATTTATCTGCTGCAGTCATAGGAGTGCTTATCGGTTTGGAGTTTTCCATACCAAATTTCTTCAAATGTTCCTTCAAGTATTTTGTTTGACATATGAATATACCTTTATCTATTTGAGAAATCTGCAAACCTAGAAAAAAAATTATATCTCCAATCATAGACATTTCAAACTCTTCTTGCATCTTGTTATCAAAGTCTTTACATAACTCTTCTTCACCTCCAAAAATGATATCATCCACAAATACTTCAATAACCAAAATATCATCATTTGTGATTTTGTAATACAAATTGTTGTTAGCATTACCTTTTGTGTATCCAAGCTTTAAAAGATATTTATCCAATCTAGCATACCAAGCTTTGGGAGCTTGCTTCAATCCATATACAGCTTTCCTGAACCTACAAACCATATCCTTAACATATGTTAATGAAAATCCATTAGGTTGTTCAATGTAAACTTCTTCTTATAGATCTCCATTAAAAAATGCACATTTTACATCCATCTGATAAACTTTATAGTTCTTATGAGCTACAAATACAAGAAATAGTCTAACTACTTCAATTCTGGCTACCGGTGCAAAGGTTTCATTATAATCAATTCCTTCTTTCTGTGAATAACCTTTACAAACTAATCTTTCTTTGTTTCTTGTTACTTCACCATCCTCATTAAGTTTATTCCTAAATACCATTTTAGTTCCAATTACATTTTTGTCTTTAGGCCGAGGAACTAATGTCCAAGTATTATTCTTTTCAATCTGTTCTAATTCATCTTCCATTGCTTTTATCCAATGTTTATCTTGACATGCTTCAACAATTGATGTTGGTTCAACTTGAGAAATTAAACATACCTCTTCATTTTCCAATCTTCCTCTTGTCATAACACCTTGATTTTTATTTCCAATTATTTGATTTTCTGAATGATTCAATCTTACATACCTGGGTTTATTCTGATTTACATTCACATGATGTTGTTCTTCAGTCATAGTTGAGTTTTCAAATGATGCTGGTGTGACTGGTTCTTCATTCTGTATCAGTTCAATCTATACCGGTTCATTTAAAATCATTTCTATTGCCGGTTCTAAAGATCTTGATTCTCCTCTAAAATGTTCATCTATCTTCACATTAGTACTCTCAATAATTTTCTGCAATCTTTTATCATTACATCTATATGCCTTTCTTCTAGTTGAATAACCAAGAAATATTTCTTCATCACTTCTAGGATCAAATTTTCCAATAGACTCATCTCTCCTAATATAACATTTGCTTCCAAATATTCTGAAGTATTTAAGAGTAGGAGTATGACCAAACCATAGTTAATAAGGGGTCTTACTGGTTTCACCTTTGATGTGAACTCTATTGAAAGTATAAACTGTTGTATTCACTACTTCTCTCCAGTACACATGAGTTAGATTTGCTTCCATCATCATGGTTCTAACTGCATCTAGTATAGTTATGTTCTTCCTTTCCACAACTCCATTCTACCGGGGTGTCCGGGGTGCTGATAGTTGTGTTTTGATTCCATTCTCCTCACAGAATGAATTGAATTCTCTAGATGTAAATTCTCCTCCTTGATCAAATCTCAAACATTTGATTTTCTTGTCAGTTTCATTCTCTACCATTGCCTTGTATATCTTGAATCTTCCAAAAGCTTCTGATTTCTCCTTGAGAAAAGTAACCCAACACATTCTAGAATAATCATCAATTATTAGCATAAAGTGTCTATCACCTTGAAGACTTCTTGTTCTTGCTAGACCACATAAATCAATATGAATTAAATCAAGAATATTATTGGATTTCTCATAAATTCTCTTAAATGTTGTTCTAACTTGCTTTCCCATTTGACATTCCTTACATACTAGATTATGAGGTTTCACAATCTTAGGTAAATCCCTTACTACCTTAGTTGAACTAATCTTTACAATGCGATCAAAATTCACATGATAGAGTCTTTTATGCCATTACCAACTTTCATCAATGTGTGCAATCAAGCATGTCTTATCACTAGTATTCAAGTGAAAGATATTACCTTTGGTCTGATTACTAGTTGCAATCTCCAATCTAGTTTTGTTCATGATTTTGCATTTTCTATTCTTGCATTGTAATTGAAATCCCTTTTCCACTAACTAACCAACACTCAAAAGATTATGCTTTAAACCTTCAACATAATAAACATTGTCAATATTGTGCTTACCATCCAAAGATATAGTTCCTCTTCCTTTGATTAAACAAGCTTTGTCATCTCCAAATCTTACTAGACCTCCATGAATTTCCTGTAAAGATAAGAATTTTCTTTTATCACCTATCATATGATGCGAGCATCCACTATCAATGATCCATTCATCCTTTTCTTCATTTTTTGCTGCTAATGCCTGCTCTACCAGTTTGACAATAGGTGCCAGTAGATCTTCCTTTAATGCAACAAATACCCATCCACTATCTGTTGGATCTTCTTTTGAATCATCTGTAACACCTTCATCCGCATAGTAACATGACTTATCTCTATTTTTCTTAAATTTGTATCTTTGATATTCAGGGTTAGGCTTATATGTTCTTTTTTCTTCCTCCCTTAGTCTTACATGTCTATCAGGACACCTAGATGCCATATGACCAACTTTATTGTAATTAAAATATTTGAAAGGTGCTTTACCTTCATACTTACTTCCTACTAGACCTTTAGGCATCTTCCTTGCAAATATTGCTTGAAGTTCTTCATTTTCTCTCCTCATATCTTCAAGTTCTTTTGCATAAAGTGCTTTCCAATCAAATCTGTCAGATGATGTTGATGATGATGCTTTGAAAGCTATATCAGTTTTGACTATAGCAACAAGACCAAACTCTTCAAGCTCAAATGCTGAAAATTTTCCAACCAAAGTATCTCTTGAAACTGATGTATTAGGCATTGTTCTTAATTCATTAATAGCAATCACTTTTATTTTGTAAGCCAATGGAAAAGCTCTTAACACTTTAGAAACAATTTCATCTTCACTTAAACATCCTCCACAACATTGTATTCCTAAAACAATTTCATTAACCCTTTCCATAAATGCAAAAATTCTTTCATCTTCTTCCATTTTTAAATTTTCGTACCTGACCCTGTAACATTCTAGTTTTGCAATCTTGATAGTGGTTTCTCCTTCATTCAATGTTTCTAGTTTATCCCAAATAGCTTTTGCAGTACATCTGTCTGATAATCCCATGATTTGTTGATCTGATGATGTGCTCAGAAGTGCTTCTCTTGCTTTGCAATCATTCTCCAAGTCTTTAGCCAATGTCGGTGGATGAGGGTGATTTGGAGTAGGACCATAATAGCCATTCTTTGTAACATCCCATATATCTCTTCCAATGCAGTTCAGATGTGTTTCCATTCTGATCTTCCATATACCATAGTTAGTTCCATCAAGTTTAGGACTGTCCTTCTTGAAAATATTTGTTGCCATAAGATCTCCTCAAGCTGTTAGGCTTCTGCAAAAAGAGGATTAGGCTTTGACACCAATTGTTAGGAACCAAGAAGGACAACTGAGAGTGGGGGCAGTGAATCAGTTGTCAAAAAATTATAACCCAAAACCAATTAATCCAACTTAAAACTTAGTGTTGGTAAAACAAACTTTAATGCCGGTAAAACAGATTAATAGTTATAGCACCAGTATAACTTAATGCATGAAATAGAAAGAGAAACAACATCCACAACACATGACACAAATATTTTGACGTGGAAACCCTATAAGGGGAAAAACCACGGTGGGAAACCTTACCCACAATTAGATGATACTACTGTAGATAGTAAGTGAATACAATAATGGGGTTTGCACATGCAAAAAGGCCAACCACCTAGAGCTCACTGCTCAATCACAAAATAGGAGTCACACTGACTACAATTGGATGGTTAAATCCAATAACAATGTACTACTTTAGAATAACATCTACAATGTTGGATTCACTACCAGTTTAAGCTCTGAATATGAGTGCCAAACACCTTCATAACCTTTCCTTCAACCTTCAGATAATATCTGCATGATTCACACAAGGATCTACCTATTTTTCCTCTTCAAAGTTCACACACACTCATAATATGATCTTCAATAAGATCTTAAAATTATTTATATAAAACCCTAAGACCAAATGATAAGGTCGGCTCACTAAAGATATTATATTTAAATCAATTACAAATAAGTCTTGATGTGGTACAATATGTCGGCTCAATACATTTACACATTATCCAATCAATAAACTATTTCCAAAATGTGTCATGCTAATCTGGAACATGATATCTTGTACCAATCCATAACCTAGACTTATCTGTCGGTAAAGGCAAATATGTGAACTCGATTAGACCAATAAGAAAAACACCAAATCCAAACATCTAATCGGTGTCTTTGACATAACCAAATGATCTCCAGATGATACTAAGTCATCATCACTATTGATGAACCATATAACCTACTGGTGAAGCATATACCGGTGACTGTGGTTAAGCCAATATCCATGTCAGGACCACAATGTGTTGATTCAACAATAAACCAATATAACCAAAGTGCCAAATCAACAATGTAGACCTCCAGAAAGATAAGTGTTGACATCAATGACAAAACCAATGCAACACATGACGAAGTCATCCATAATACCAACAAGATTAGCTTCCATCATCATTGTTCTAGTTGCATCCAAGATAGTTTTGTTCTTCCTTTTCACAACTCCATTCTGCTGAGGTGTCTGGGGAGAAAAAAATTGTCTCCTTCTACCATGTTTCTCACAAAAGTTATTAAACCCACTAGATATGAATTCTCCATCATGATCTAACCTTAAACATTTAACCTTCAATCATGTCTTTGTCTCAACTTTAATCTTAAAGATTGTAAGCTTTTCAAAAGCCTCAGATTTCTCCCTTAGAAAAGTAACCCACATCATTCTAGAATAATCATCAATGATTAGCATAAAATATCTATCACCTTGAAAATTTTTAACTCTAGCAGGGCGACACAAATCAATATGAATAAGATCAAGAACATCATTAGATTTGTCTTGTATGCTCTTAAAAGAGGTTCTGACATGTTTTCCCATTTGATATTCTTTACATACCGGATTATAGGGCTTCATAATCTTAGGTATATCTTGAACTCCCTTAGTTGAACTGATCTTTACAATGCAATCAAAATTCACATGACATAGCCTTTTATGCCATGGCCAACTCTCATCAATTTATGCAATCAAACATGTCTTCTCACCAAAATTCAAATCAAATATATTACCTTTTGTCTGTTTACTGGTTGCAATCTCCAAACCAGATCTATTAATGATTTGGAATTTTCCATCCTTGAACTATAATTGAAATCCCTTATCCACCAATTGACCTACACTCAAAATATTATGCCTTAAACCTTCAAAATAATAAAAATTATTAGTATTGTGCTTACCATCCAATGATAAAGTTCCTTTTCCCTTGATCATACATGCTTTGTTATCTCCAAATCTAACCAGACCGCCATCAAATTCTTGCAAAGATAGAAACTTCCTTTTTATCTCCAGTCATATGATGTGAGCATCCACTGTAAATTACCCATTCATCCTTATCTTTAATTTTTGCAGCAAGTGCCTTATCTTTAGGTACATTCTCTTCTAGAGCTGGAACATCTTCCTTGATAGCTAGGAATACCCATTCCTTTCCATTGCCAGAACCACTAGCAAATTCTTGTGCCGGTTCATCATCAGAATCAGTCACACCTTCCTCATCCATTATGTAGCATGATTTGTCTATGTTTTTCCTGTTCTTATACTTGTTTTAATATCCAAGGTTAGGCTTGAAAGATCTTCTAGCTCTCTCTTCAAATCTTGAATTCCTTTCAGGACATCTAGATGAAAAATGACCTATCTTATTACATGCAAAACATTTAAAAGGTTCTTTTCCTTCACACTTACTTCCTACCGGTCCTTTAGTTACTCTTCTAGCAAATAGGGCTTCAAGTTGCTCAAATTCTTCATCTTCTCTCTTCATATCATCCAATTACTTTGCATATAAAGCTTTCCAATCTTGCTTGTCAGTAGATGATGTAGATGCATGAAAAGAAGGTTTAGACTTCACAACTCCAGAAGGTTTGAATTCTTCAAGCTCAAAAGTAGATAATTTCCCAGCCAAGGTATCTCTATTGACAAAAGTACTAGCCATTGTTCTCAATTCATTAATTGCAGTAGCCTTCATCTTGTAAGCAAGTGGTAAAGCTCTCGGAACTTTAGAAACTATCTCATCTTCACTCAAATTTCCACCACAACATTAAATTCCCATAACAATCTCATTATCCTTTCCATGAGTGCAGTAATCCTTTCATCTTCTTCCATCTTAAAGTTTTTATATCTCACCCGGTAACCATAAAGTTTAGAAATCTTCATAGTAGGATCACCTTCATTAAGAGTCTCCAACTTGTCCCATATAGCCTTTGCAGATGATTTGTCCGTTAATCCCATTATTTGTTGATTAGACAATGTGCACAAGAGGGATTCTCTTGCTCTACAATCATTCTCAAGCTCCTTATCCAAGTTTTCCAGAGGAGGAATGTCAGATGTCGGATTATGAGATGTAACACCATTCTTTGTGATTTCCAAAATCTCCTTACCAAGACATCTTAGATGAGTCTCCATCTGAATCTTCCATACTCTGTAATTTGTTCCATCAAGCCTAGGAATATTTCTTTGAAAGATAGCAGTAGATGAAATAGATGAACTTGAACGGTTAGTCACCATAGGATCTTCCTCAAGAAGTTAAGCTTTTGTAGAGAGGACCAGAGCTATGATACCAATTGTTAGATAGTTCAAATAGCTGAAAGACAACTAAGAGGGGGGGGGTGAATCAGTTGTCACCAAATTACTGGAACCTTAAGCAATTAAAACTTTAATATCAAAACCCAAAAGATCAATATCGGAATGCATAAACCAAATACCGAAATATCATATAAATCAATTAAGCATAAACAACAATTAGAGAATAAATACCATCCACATGACACCAAGATTTGTACATGGAAAACCCAGTAAAGGGAAAAACTGCGGTGGGAAGCCTACCCACAGCCAGATAATACTTTTGTAGTAAATATGTGAATTACAATTGAGGGGCCTACACTTGCAGGAAGGCCAACAACCTAGAGAATACTACTCATAACAAAAGGAGTCTCACTAACTACATAGAAATCTAGACTACAATCCAAAGGAAAGAATGAACTGCAAAGATAACATCTCCTGTGCCTGAATATAGTTCCAGTTAAGCTGAATATCGGAGGACTAAATCCTCTTACATAAAACCAACTCGATCACCAATGATCAACCAAATCCTCTACCTAAATGATTATTATATTATTCGCTCCTATTACATTCCATATCCCATCCTCATATGATCTACAATGAGATCTTATATCATATATATACTAACCCTCGACCACAAATAATGTTGGCCACCAGACATTAAAACAATTACATAATTATAAAACATGTTGGCTTGAGACCAAACAAATAATATCCAACCCATATGACATCCTAGAAATAATCAAGAGGTCCAATCCACATGTTACATTAAGCCGGTCTATAACCTAGACAATATCGGGACCCAATATAGGTCCACACACGCTAAAGAAATGATCCCAATCAACCATGTCTCGAACATGATCGCCATCAACATCTTGAATCTCCACTAGAAGCTGCACCAAAACTACTTATGCATGTCATCAAAGATCTTCAACAAAGCTCTGTCGATGAAACCCTCACCAAAACAACAAACCAAGCTTACCAGTAAGCAGGATAGCATCCGATCACCAGATCAAAAATCTATTAACTGAACATGAATCTAAGTAGCATCAATAAGCCAATTCCATAACCCAAACATATCAGAACATACTGGATGATCTAATCTAACCAGAAACCAAACAACCTATCGGGACCATAAGGATACTGGTAAAGCAACCAAAACAGCTAGTCTTGACATCAATGACAAAACATCAATGCAACACATAATCAATTCCTCCAAATGGCCAACAGATATTTGTTTGTAATGTTGAATTTGATAGTTGTTTCTGGTATTTTGATCAATGTTCAATGTTGAGTTTCTCGATCTTTATTTTACGAGTGTTGTCTCACTTCTTTTTTGCCTATTCTATGTAAGCGCAGTGCAAATTGTCTCAACTAGGTTCAGGATTTTGCCCCCGGTCTAGAAACATATCTTTATTATGGATATATACGATGATCCAAGCCATGACTAGAAATTACATATGATGCCTAATTATGTACAAGAGGCTTTATTATGGATAGTACAATGACGACGGATGGATGTAGAAAGATACATGAACTAATAGATGGAAAAACTAGCTAACACATAGCGCCTGTTTCCAAGTTTTCACCATCTTCTTTTATTTTACTTTTTCTCATATTTGATTTTTTTTTTTGCATTTTTCTCTTTTCTGATTTTTTTTCTTTTTTTCTTTTTTTTGCCTTTTTTTTTTTTTTTGCTTTTTTTTCTCTTTTTTGATTTTTTTTCATGTATAATTTTTTTAGAGATGCAAGATATTGATGGATTCTATGATTAGATCCCCTTCAAGTGTTGATAGTTTATAAGCATTAGACCTATATGCAGCTACAATGATAAAAGGACCTAGCCAATTTGGTTCAAATTTTTCTTTCTTCTCATGATCTTGTTGATTGCATGGATTATCCTTCAGTACTAGATCACCAACTTGAAACATTCTAGGCTTAACCCTATGGTTATAGCTCCTTGACATTCGTTGTTGATATTCTTTTAGGTGATCAAAAGTATTCTGGCAATTCTCTTGTAATAATTCCAACTCTTGTAGCTTGGATACTCGTTGTTCTTCATCTGGAATGAGACCTTTGAGTGATACTTATAAGAAAGGTATCTCCACCTCAATGAGAAAGATTTCTTTAGATCCATAAACAACAAAATATGATGTAGATCCTGTGCGTTTTTTGATACTGGTGCAGTAAGCCCACAAAGTAGGATTCAACTGGACATGCCAATCTTTGCTAGCATCATTGATAATCTTTTTCAAGATTTTCAAAATAGTTTTGTTGGATGCTTCAGCCTAACCATTTTCCTGGGGATAATATGGTGTGGAGAATTTGTGTTGCATCTGAAATCTTTCACAAATCTCTTATACATATTGATTTTTAAAAGGTTGCTCGTTATGAGTGATAATAGAAATAGGGATGTCGTAGTGACAAATGATGTAATTGAGGATAAAAGAGTCAATTTGTTTCTCTGTGACATTGGTTAGAGGCATCGCTTCAATCCTCTCTGTGAAGTATTCTATAGTTGTTAGAATGAATTTTTGGTCATTGGAAGGAGGGTAAATTTTTCCCACAAGATCAAGACCCCAGTGATAAAAAGGCCAAGAATTTGCTAGAGTGTGCAACTCCTGAGATGGTGTGTGTATGAGATTTCCATGAATTTTACATTGTTTACATCACTTGGAAAACTAAAAAGAGTCTTTCTCCATAGTCAGCCAATAATAGCCCAATCATATGAGTTTGTTCAAGAGTAAGACCACTTGAAAGAGTGCCACAAATACCTTCATGAACTTATTTCAAGGCCTTCTCATATTCTTCACATTCAAGGTACCTGAGGAGAGTACCATACAAACCTCATTATATAGTGTATCAACGATGATAGCATAACGAGAAGATTGATGGATGAAGTTTTGTTTTTAATTTTTTGATAGGTCAGGAGAAAGGGTATTGTCTTTCAGATAAGTATAAATTTGGCCATAATGAGAGGAATCAGGTCCTACTAGGTGGCAAATGATTTGGGTATCAGGACAATCATAGGTTGGATAAAATAGTTCTTCCACTAGGAATTCATAATGAGCTTGATTTTCGTGTGTCTATAGGAGAGAAGCAATTGTAGCCATAGCGTCTACACCTTTTTTGTTGATTCTTGGGATTTGTGCAAAAGTGATCTTAATAGAATACTTGTTGAATTCATCAACCATTCTTTTGTAAGGCATTAGTTTATCATCTTTTCTTTGATAATCATTGTTGACTTGATTGATTAATAGCTAAGAATCTCCATAAACATGTAGCTTTGTGATGTTCCATTCTATGGTCATTTTGATTCTTGTGACTAATGGCTCATATTCTACCATATTATAGGTGCAAGGAAAGCTCAATCTGTAGGACTTCGGAATGGTATAACCTTGAGGTTTTATGAATAGTATGTCATCTCCTGATCCATGTTGTGTATAAGAACCATCAAAATATAATTTCTAGTCTTGGTGACTATAAGGACATCGATATCTGGAAATTCAATGTTCATAGGGTTTTCATCATGCAAGGGTGCTTCTACTAGCTAATCTACAATCACTTGACCTTTAATAGATTTCCTATCAACATACTCAATATCAAATCACTCAAAATCATAACCCATTTCGCTAATCTGCCTGTTAATGTTGCTTTGTGGAGAAGATACTTCAATTTGTCTATTTTGGCTATCATCTTGAGTGAGTGTGTTAACATATAGTGTCATAGTTTTTGAGATACGAAAACTACTACTAAACATGCCTTTTCAATAGAGGTGTAGTTGAACTCATATCTGACCAAGGTTCTGCTAATATACTATATATCTATTTTCTTTCATGATCTTGTTGCACTAGAAGAGCTCCCAATGATACCTCTATAGTTGATATATAAAGAAAAATTGGTTTGCCTTCAATTGGTGACATTAACATAGGTGGATTGACCAAATATTCTTATATTTATTGATGACTTCTTTACACTTGTCATCCCATCTGAATGGAACATTCTTGTGTAGAAAATGGGTGAAGGGATGATATCTATCTACTGATTGAGCAATGAATATTCTAATGGATTGTAGTGTTCCCTATAGAGAGTGTAGTTGACTTATGTTCTTAGGCGATTCCATTTTCATGATTGCTTTTACCTTAGCTTTATCCACTTCTATGCCTCGAGCTGAAATAGTATGCACATTTTTTTGGGTTGAGACATAACTTGTATTGTTCTATCCTTTGAAAGATCTTATCTAGGATCTCAAGATGTGCATCTCTAGTATATGATTTTTCTAATAGGTCATCTACATAATATTTCATGAATGTATGCATTATGTCATGGAAAATTGTTGTCATTTCTCTTTGATATATGTACCACCTATTTTCTTAGGTCTGAAAGGCATGACATTCTAGCATAAAGCACCCCAATGACAAGTGAAAGCTATCTTATCCTAATCTTCAGGTGATATTTTTATTTGATTATACCTTGAAAAACCATCCATTAGATAAAAAATGGAATGTCCAGCTGTTAAATCCATAATGATGTCTATGTTTGGCAAAGGAAAGTCATCCTTTGGACACACTTTATTAAGGTCTCTAAAATCTGTACAAACCCTGATGCTCTTGTCTAGCTTGGAAACAAGTACAATGTTCAACACCCATTCTAGATATGCAACTAGTCTTATGAACCCCACATCTAACAATTTCTGTAGTTCTTCTTTTACGAGGAGAGCTATGCGACGATGCATTTTTCTTAGTTTCCATTTAACTAGTTGAGCTCCCAAAGATACATTTAAATGATGCATTATTAGATCAGGATCCAACCTTGGCATGTCTGCATATAATTAGGTGAATTTTATTTATCTCTTCTTGAAGAATTCAATATAATTCTACTTCTCCTATTCTAATAGTGATGGTGTTGGATGTAGAATCTTTGGATTGTCTAATGTACCAATGTTTATTGCTTATGTTGGTATGATTAATATTGAGGACATCTCCTAATAATACTTAGGAAGAGTGTCTCTAACACCTCAAGGAGGTTTTCACCATCGGATATGTCATTTCCTTTTACTTTTCTTTGATCTAATGTTGCCAATAAATGGTTTTCAGTATTAGATCTAATATTTGATTTATTTATTTTATTTTTTATGATTGAGATATTTGACACCCCCTTGACTAGAAGATGCATTATCAAATTCATTGGTGGAAGGTATTTTGGGTTCTACAACATTGAGTTATAGGGAGATGGCATAGTCATTAGGAAAGGCATCTATCTCAACGGGTCCATTATTTTCCCAATCAATAATCTCTGGATGAACCAAAGGTAAAGGGTCATTTGATTGGTTAGTCTCAATTGTGTTAATGGTCATGATAGAATTGTCAAATTTTTCAATGATTACTTTCGAGCCTAAAATGTTACTCTCCTCTAAATGCATTGTCTCGATTAGTCTTTGATTGTCCTTGCTATAGTCAGAATTGAAATATTATGATTTGAATTCAAGTGGCCTATACTCTAATATTTGTCTTGTATATAAGTGAACTACATCGACATCAACATATTTTGCATAACAAGCTTCAAAGGATGCTTCAGAGTGACATGAGTCTCATTCCCACTCATTAGAGTTTGTTTCACTAGAAGCTTGAAATTTGAAAATTTGTTCATAAAGGTTATGGGTAGCTTATTCTCTTTTAATGGCAAGTTCTTCTATTCTTTGATCATTTTCCTCTTCTTGTTGCTTGTAGGCTATTTCTTCCTCTTGTTGTTTGTGGGATGTTTCTTCCTCTTGTTGTCTATGGTCTGGTTCTCCTTCTTGTTGATCTTGTAGTTCCAGTTGGTTCTATCCAAATCCTAGCACCATCTTGTCCTTGCCATGTTGGGAGGGAAGCTATATGGGTTTTAGGATACCTTATTTTCTTTTTCCTATACGATCACTGCTACCATATCCCATTTTTTGTAGGATATGAAATCCTTTCCCATATTGTTCCATCAGTATATTGATATTGTTAACTTCTTGTTGAGATTCCTCTTCATCTTTGTATAACCATTGGAGGATATGTTTATCTTCAATTTTTTTAGATAGAGTCCCTTCCTTGACAAATGGTCCATCAAATATTTTGATTGGTTTCAAAGCCCATTGTTTCTTTGATGTTGAGGGTTTTCCATATGATCTAGGAGAAAGTGGCAAATCTAGTAGGGTATATTCTCCTACTCCTTTATCCTTTAGTTGTATCTTCTTTTCAAAATTTACCAGAATGGATGGGAATGAGCTTTTCTTAGATGATGAAGTAGAATAAGATGCCTCCCTATTATGTAGAATAATACTAGAATGGATTAGAGTTCGCTAGAATTGTGATTTCTTGTCCATTATAGGGGAACTTCAAATATTGGTGGTAAGTTGATGGAACAACTTGCATATCATGGATCCATGGTATGCCCAGAAGTATGTTGTGAGATAGATTTAGGTCCAAAACTTGGCATACTGTATCCTTTTGTATGGGTCCTACTTTGATTGGAAACACCACTATCCCTTTGGAAGAGCGTTCTTCTTCATCATGTGCTTTTATTGTGATCTTTTTCTAAGGACCCATTGCATTTTCAAATTATCCTAAAGCATTGACAATACTTAATGAGAAAATGTTCAAACCAGCTCCTCCATCTATTAGGACACGTTTGACTCATGTTTTATGAATAATAAATTTGATATGAAGGAAAGTGTTGTGGGGATGTTGCAAAGACATGTCATCATCTTCTGTGAAGGATAAATAATGAGGTGTTGTTAGATGTCCCACCATGGCTTAGAATTGATCAACACCAAATCTTTAGAGACTGTGGTATCCACAAGAGCTTTTTCTAAAAATTCTTTATGTGTCGGTGAAATTTTTAAAAGCTCTAATATTGATATTTATGTGATCGTATTTTGCAATTGATCCACTACGTTATATTGTTTAGAATTGCATGGAGTATTAGTTGTTGGACCCAAAAAAGTTATCTTGGCTTTACTTCTTGTGATTGCATTTGTCGATTCAGGTTGTTGTTTTTCTTTAACCACAATAACATTGACCACATTGCCATAAGTGTGAGGATAATTGACCTTTTCCTTTCCTATGCTATCTCTTGATGTTGATGATTCACCCTTCTTGTAATTTGGGAGTGGAGTTTTAAATGCAGTGCGTGACTCATTTGTTTTATACCCATCAATATTATTACTTCAGTATCTATCAAGTCTTGAATGACATGTTTCAATCATTGACAATCATTCATTTGATGTCCTTTACTTCGATGATAATCACAATAATGATTGTTAATCCACCATACTAGTTTAACTTTAGGCTCAAAATCCTTGCTTCTGGTAATGTGATCAATTTATTTGCAAGAAGTGTTTTCAATGTTGATTCAAGTGGTTCACCCATAGGTGCAAACTTTCTATGCAAATTTATGGAAGATGGTTTAGGTTTGTTGTTATCTTGATTAACCACCGGTGTACAACTTGTTAGATTAAAGATAGGTTACTTTGGTTTCAAGTTGTAAGCATCGACCACTCCATCATTGACAATGTTTCCATTTCTTGTCCAAAACTTTGGTTTATCATTGTTGTTATTATATATAAAGTTTTAATACTCCTCTTTTAACCAAAGCATCTTCAAACTTGATTCCATTCTCAATTATTTTGTCAAAACTTGGTGGACATTGTAATTTAAGTCTATAACTCATCTCACTATTCAGATTGTCCATGAAAATATTCATCTTTTCATTATCAAGTACAGAGCGAGAATATCTACCAAACAACCGCCTCCATCTTTGCAACAATGTCATGAATGGTTCTCGATTTTTCTATTTTGTGTTTCTTAGATCAAGCATGGTTATTTCATGTTGAATGTTATACAAAAACTGAGAGACAAATTTATCCACCAATTCTTCTAATAATCTAATACTGGGTGGAAGTTTTGAAAACCACTCCATAGCTTGTCCCCCTAAGATAATTGGAAATAATCTCATTAGATGTGTCTCATTAAGTGCAAATTCCATACTCATTGGGCAAAAAATTCTCACATGATCTTGTGGATCATTTTTGCCATCGTATTTATCATATTTAGGGATTTCTTAGTGGTTCCCCCTTGCATATCTTGGATTTGTTGTTGAAGTACTTCTATTTGTTGTGTGAGAGTGAAGAGGGGATTCTTCATGTTATTCCTTGCTTTGTTGTTTCTATCATCATGAGTTCGAGTGTTATTGATTTTATTTGTGTTGTTTTGTGCTTCACTTGTTGTTTTAGTTTGTATTAATTGTGTCACATCAAATTCACAAGGCAATTTCACACCCAGTTTTGCCAACATTAAAAAGTATTTCTCTTTACCAGATTCTAATATCTTTTCTATGAATTTTCCAATCCAGGATCTTGTTGTTCTTCTTTGATTGTTTTATTAGATATTTCTTATTCATCATCATCTTGATTACGTGATCTAAAAGGAATTTATTCTTCCATTGTGGCCTTCTGGTTTTTTTTTTGTTGTCTAAGTCTCTTCTTTTGATATCTAGTTAGAACTGACATACAAAGTGATTAAGACTTTTAAGCTTTTGATTGGTGTTTGGAGTGCAATTTTGATATGATTTAACCAATTCAAATACGAAAGGTCCTATTGATGAGACTAGGTTGATCTGATTTAAAAACTTTTGTTTCATGATAAAGGATGATAGATCCTAATAAAGAAATTGTTAGGATTAATGAGAGTCCCAAAGATACTGAGGGGGGGGGGGGGGGTGAATTAGTATCTAACCAGTTAATAGAATATTTAACCTTATTAAGAACTTTGCATTCCAAAAAAATGTATCGGTAAATAAGAATTAATGCAGTAAACAGTAATAGTAAAGACAACATAGAAAACACACCATAACACAAGATGTTTAATGAGGAAACCCGGTGTGGGATAAACCTTGGTGGGATTTATGACCCACAATATTCACTCACTGGCCAATGAATAAATATTACTTACAATGAGGGGCCTGCACATGCAGGAAGGCAAACTACCTAGAGCTCACTACTCAATTTACAAGATAGAAGTCTCACTGACTTACAGAAATGGATTATCAAAATCCAATACAATGTAATGCTTTAAATCAACATCAACTATGCCAGGTTTAGTACCGGTTTAAGCTCATTCTATAACCAAAACCTTCGCTATCACTTATATCACCTTACACAAAAATATCATCCATTAATGTTATACTTATACCATACTACCCAAAATGACCTATAAGATCTCATACATATATATGAATCTTTTAAAATATGCCTTGTTGGATTTACAAAAGATAATTACAATTAAATACAATAAAAAAAATTTATTCCATGTCGGTTGGAGTGTCGGTATGCATTGTTGCCGCTACTAGTGAAGTGTCTGTCGGTGTATGTAGATGTCTATGTTGGTGTCGATGCCTACCGGTGGATTTACCAGATGAATGCTATAAGGTTTCCATCAATGACAACACCATCATTTCTTCATTAGAGTGTAGAATGCCAACAATCTCCCCCTTTGGCATTGATGGCAACATTCATGAGAAAAATCTAAAAACTATTCCAAAAAGTGAAGTCCAAAAATTTACCGAAAATATGTGCTCCCCCTAAGTAGATGATCTCCTCTGATTAATCATTTTTCTCTATCTACTACTCCCGCTTTGACATCAATGATAAAGGTTGTAAAAAATTGTCAAACAAGGTCAAAAATGTCACCTCAAAGTTTGTAACCGATTGGTTACAATCTGAAATATGTCTGCCAAAACCAAATTTAAACTCTGCATGAATCTGTTGCTGTTGTTCAGGGTTGCCTCAGTTTGTTGGATCATGTCGGTGAGATTATGCATGTGCTCTCTCGGTGATCTTTCCCCTTGAAGTAATGCCTTAGATATCTCATGTCTCAGAGAGGTAAGATTATCCAACTTAGGACTAAGTTTATACTTAAGCTCTCTGGCATTTGCCTTGATCCTTGCTTTTTCTTTCTCAAATTTCTCCAGTTTCTCCTCAAATCTTGCTATTTCTTGCTCAATAACTGATATAGGTTCAAATGAACCAATTATGTTATCAGCTATATCATATATCTCCTTCTGTACTCTGCTTATTTCCTTTTCAATGTCCTTTGTCAACAGATGTGGCTTACATGTTTCTCTGTATAGCTCTTTATATTCCAAAATTGTAGTATTTAATGCTAGTAAAAGTGTATTTATGTGTTCCGTGCACTTCTTTATTGTATCCTCAAAGAATTTATCCT
This sequence comes from Cryptomeria japonica, assembly GCF_030272615.1. Classification (NCBI taxonomy): domain Eukaryota; kingdom Viridiplantae; phylum Streptophyta; class Pinopsida; order Cupressales; family Cupressaceae; genus Cryptomeria; species Cryptomeria japonica. The sequence goes on along the minus strand of NC_081407.1, from coordinate 566,275,918 downwards.
TTTCCTTTTCAACTTTCTCTTTGAAGGTGTCCTCATTCACCTTATCAACCGTTATTATATTTCTAGCAATAAATTTAGACAATGTGTCCAACTGACCTAAAGAATCCTTTACATGATCTATATTACATTTTGGTGCAATCATCTTAAGAATTTGTATTGTATCATCAATTGCCTTGTAGGCTAATGCATTACAGTTAGTAATCTTCTTGATAGAGTCCAGGAGTACCTCTGTCACATTAGTAGGCCTAAATTCACTTAATGAAGTATCGGATGTCTGACCAACTACCTTAATTACCTCTATGCTTCTAGTATTTGTAATCATTTTTCTTGTATTATCCTTCAGTGGATCAGTCTGAGTTTGTATTTCAACTAGAAATGGTTTGGGTTTCACAGTGATTACTGGTTTCACTATCTCAATATGTACCTTAGCCTCTATCGGTTTCTCTATTTGTTTCTGTGTGTGTTTCTCTGTGTGCACAACTGTCGGTATCTCTATCTCGGTAGGTTTCTCAGTGCCAGTCTTTGTACCTTCAGTATTCATACCAATGTCTGATGGTTGTTCTATTTGTAGTGTATGCTTTGTTTGAATCTCAACCTCAACATTCTTTGTCAGTTGCTCAACAATGTTTCCACTGTCATCAATATCATTCTTAGCCTCTCTATTGTCCTTATCCACAACAATTTTCACTTCCTGAGTATCCACATTCATGTTGAATAGAATTTCTAAATCAAGGTTAGTGTCATCATGTGTTATACCTTCACTGTCTATAATTGGTGGATAAATAGAATGTATCGGTGTAGTATCAAAGGGTGGTGGTAAGTTGTCAATTATCTTGATGTTTGGTATTCCACCAACTTTACCTTTCCCTTTGTCCTTATCCTTTTGATAAAATTTGAATGTTTTCTTCGGCCTGTTCAATTCTTCTTGTTTTTCTTTTTCCACAAAAAAATATCCCATTTATCAATCATTTCCTCAGCAATCTTATTAACTCTACCAACCATCAAACTTACTTGCCAGTGACCACAAGCAAAAATTGATATGTTAGCTTCACAAATTAGGTCATCAATCTCTTCTTTAGAGTTAACTAGATGTATAGCTAGAAGTTTTTCAACTTTAAGTTTCTTTTCCAACTCCATTACTGCAATCCTCTTTGCATCTAATCTTCTATATAGTTCATTTGGAAATTCATCCACAACTTTAATTAAAACTTTCTTGTCAATGTCCAGATGTAGAATTATACTGCTTTCAATACCTTTCTTTTCTGAATCAGTGAATGTGTTATACAATTTGCTCACATTAGCCAAATTACCAACATCAGTTATTTCATTCAGCAAATTATCCAATGGATGAATAACCTAATTTTGTTTCTTCTTGGGTGTTAGTTTCTTTGTCAGTTACCTTACTTCTTGTTGTTTCTCTCTCAAGGTTCTTATTTTCTTGGGTGAAGGAGAGGGTACCAGTGAGGGTTTTCTCTTCCTTTCAACTCTTTTGAATTCCACAGGTATCTCACTGTCAGATGATGTGCCAACCGGTGAAATTTGTGCCTCCGGTTGCAGTCCTTCCATCTCACTTGCCTTTATACCAGTAATGTTGATAACATTTTCTTTGATTTCCTTTACCTGCTTAGAAGCATCTCTTATATACTTTTCTCTTCTCTTCCTTTTCTTCATTGTTTGTACACCACTTTCAATTGTTTTTGCACTACCAAAAACTTCTTTTGTTGGTTCTCTAGGTCCATCTAACAAAGCTTTTGCATAAGTTTCAATAATGTTCAGATCTACCTCATAACCCATTTCTATTACCCATACAGTTCTAGGTAATCCAACTTCCATCCATGTTTCATCTTTCTTAATTACAAAACACATTTCCTTATCATATTTATCTATTCCACTTTGTGGTAGTCTTTCTCTGGTTTTCATTTTTGCTTGAAATGTTTTAAAGTATTCAATGATGTTGCTATCCTTAGCAGTACCCATTCCGGTGAAATATTCTTGCAATTGTTTGCCTATCGGTATGTCATATCCAAAGTCTTTCTCTCCAATACCGAGGATTTCCTTTGTGAAATACAACATAAGACATACTAAAATATTACCAAAGTGAAATGTTCCTTTCTTGTCTCCTTTTATCTTCTTCAAGTTATCTATTAGTTCATCCTTTAGCCATTGACACACATCTATTTTTGCATTATTGTATACCATTTCATAAGCACTATTAATGCAAACACTAGAAACTGAATTAAGTTTGTTTGCATGTGTAGTATTGTAGCCTAAAATCATACTTATGAATCTCACATTGATATATTTGATGTCATTCACTCTCAGAGATCTACTATCACATGTTGCTCTAGTTAAGGTCATGAATTTGTTATTAGGAACCTTCTTTATTTTGTCTGGTCTACTGTCGGTTGAGGGTAAACCAGTTACTGCCTTAATTTCTTGCCGGGTGAATTTGCAGACTGGGTCTAACCAAAGAAATTCTCCATGTGCCCTACTTAGGACAATTCTCACAACTTCCTCTGGAAATTCAAGGATGTTCAAAATTTCCACAAAACCTAAAGTCTCAATAATCTTGTGCTCGGGTTTGAAAATGTCATTTTCATCACAAATTGCAATTCTAAATATTTTAAACACCTCCTCAGATCCTAATTCTTCAATATTGCAGTGAATATAAATCCTAGGGTCTTTACCATAAGCTACACCTTTAGGAATCTTTGAAAATGTGCCTATGGAATCATCTTGTTTAGCTATCTTGGGAATAATTTGGAATACCAGCCTAGGGTATTTTATGTTTTCCACGACAGTAGGGTTTGCAATAAATTCGGAAGCAGAAGAAGAATCCATTTGAAAAATACCTCTAGCTGCCTAATAATGTTTGAATGCTTGAAAGAAATCACTTCACACCTTTTCCTTGAATGCCTTCGCTCACATTTCACACTCTCTGCTTAATTTGAATGCTTGGTGAATCAAAAATGAAGGAAAACTGATGATCTATAATGAAATTTCTTTCAACAACCACATTAAATGCTCATCGGTTAAGTGAAAACTTAACACATATGCTGGTAAGGAATGAATTTATCTTCTCACCATCGATTGAGGGTAAACTGCATGATATTCAATTTGCTGCAATACCCTCAGAGGGTTACATCTCAGTGGGATGAAGAATTTCCTGCCAGTGGAGTAATACTCTATTCTATCGATGAAGAAATAGTCTCATCAACATCTTGATCTCTCTTTCTAATCTATTGTTTTGAAAATTCCTTCTTTACCTCATCTACCTTCTCTTTGCCTTTCAAACTGGGTCCTTTATTATTTGCCGGTGAAGTCTTGCTTCTACAAAATTTTGTAATATGTCCAATCTTGTTACAAGCATAACAAGTCACATTATTCTTCTGAATAGCCTTTCCATATCTTATGCCGGTTTGTGTTCTGCATTGATTATATAAGTGCCCAAATCTTCCACAAACATAACATCTTACATTCATTCTACAGTTTTCTGAATTATGACCAATTTTGTTGCATTTGGAACATTGACCGGTGGGTGCATTAATGTTCTAATTGTTTCTAGATCTACATTGATTTTCTCTATGACCATATTTGTTACAGTTAAAGAATTTCCCATTAAATTTGTAAGCATTAGGTTGTCTTATCGGTTTACTGTGATCATGATTGTTTGCAGTATTGGAACTTTCTCCAACTTCAAATCCAAGTCCATTTGTATCTCAATTAGGTTTCTAATTTTTTAGCATATTATCAAATTCCTCCAAAATTTTCTTGAATTTCTCTTTGTGTTGATTTGTAGTAGCCAACTCATTTTCCAAAATTCCCATTTGTCTCATAAGTTCAGTTTTATCATGTTGCATGTGAATTAGATCTGTCTTCAACACATCATTTTCATGACCGAGTCTTAGATTTTCATTTCTAGCATCATTGAGTCTTCTAGTCAAGTCATCTTCATTCTTTTTACTATCTTCAATGTCTTTACAAAATATCATAGTCATATCTTGCATTTCATTCCTCATAGTATTGTTTTCTTGTCTCATCTTGTTCACGAGTTCATTAAGAGTTTCCTTTTCATCATTATCATTCTGCATCTTCTCATGAAGTTCTTTTCTTTTATTTCTGGCTATCGTAAGATTCTCCTGAAGTCCTTGAATGAATTCCTATGTAGTCCTTAGATCATCTTCAAGTTTGATATTCTTCAACTTCTCTAAATCATAGTCTACAAGAGATCCTTCCAATTACTTTCTTAAGTTCTCCATCTATACCAGTGTCAGAATCTTCCTCAAGTTGTTAGGCTTTTGAAAATAGAGGACTAGGCTCTGATACCAATTGCTAGGATTAATGATAGTCCCAAAGATATTGAGAGGGGGGGGTGAATCAGTATCTAACCGGTTAACATTACCTTTAACCTTATTAAGAACTTTGCATTCCAAAACAATGTACCAGTAAATAAGATTTAATGCAGTAAATAGGAACAGTAAAGACAACATAGAAAAGACACCATAACACAAGATGTTTAATGAGGAAACCCGGTGTGGGAAAAACCTCGATGGGATTTGTGACCCAAAATATTCACTCACTGCCCAATGAATAAATATTACTTACAATGAGGGGCCTACACATGCAGGAAGGCCAACTTCCTAGAGCTCACTGCTCAATTTACAAGATATAAGTCTCACTGACTTACAAAAATGGATTATCAAAATCCAATACAATGTACTGCTTAAAATCAACATCAACTATGCCAAGTTCAGTACCATTTTAAGCTCATTCTATAACCAAGACCTTTGTTGTCACTTATATCACCTTACACAAAAATATCATCCATTCATGCTATACTTCTACCATACTAGCCAAAATGGCCCATAAGATCTCATACATATATATGAGTCTTTTACAATATACCTTCTTAGCTTTACAAAAGATAATTACAATTAAATACAATAAAAAAAGTTTATTCCCTGTCGGCTGGAGTGTCGGTATGCATTGTTGCCACTACTGGTGAAGTGTCTGTCGGTGTATGTAGATGTCTATGCCGATGTCGGTGCTTGTTGCTGGATTTACCAGATGAATGCCAGAAGGCTTTCATCAATGACAACACCATCATTTCTCATTAGAGTGTAGAATGCCAATAGAAACTACACTAAAAAAATTAGATATCAAAGATGTCAACTATGCACTTAAGATGTTTGATCATAAGCTTTGTTAAAAGGGATTCACTTGTAAAACCTATTTTTCCCATTTTTAAAACTAATCTGACAGTGATGAAAATGAAATCTACTTTGAAAAGTGTATCTGAATCTGAGTTTTACTTTCTATTAAGTGTTGTGGTTTTCTCTCTGTCTGAAGTATGAATATATTTATGTGCTAGAACAAAATATAAATGTGTTAAATTGTCAACTCTATGAATTGTTATGTGTTTTCCATGAGCTATTTTTTCCTTCAGATGCACTATTAGATTCACTGAATACGCTATATTTCTCTAATGTTAAATATCTCTGACAATTTTGATTTTTTTGCAAACTGGAAACTCTCTATTTTCTATGCGCTAAAGTTTGGCAGATATGCACTATTATGTTGCCTGAATGCATTATTATGTTTTTTTTATGGGCTAATCTACATGGTATATGTGCTAAAATTTCAAGCTTATGTGCTTCTTTGTTCAATCAATGTGCTAATATGTTATGTATATGCGTTGTTATGACAACTTTATGCGTTGATGTTTTTAATGTATGTGTTGTTTTGTTGGGTCTATGCATTAAACTACTCTGGTCATCTAATGTTTTGACAGTGTAAACTTCTTTTAGATTTGCATTTTTGTGTGTTTTAATAAATGATTTTTTTTTATTAATGATGCAAACACAGATGCAAGAATATAGACAGTTGTTTTTCCCTATAAACTAAACATTTAGTGTATGTCGAGGCTGAAAGAAAGCACAAATTTCCATGGGTATAACACATAGGAGACACTTCAAATAGTTATAGCCTAAGGATTGGATGCAATACGACAACTCAGCCCACAATTTGGAATCTTCATGACGCAAGTGTAAGTAACCTAAGATGGGGTACCTACTATTTTTGTTTTCAAGAGGTGGCAAATAGGGGCCTCCAAGACTGGAAGGATAACCCAATCACCCTCTCTGCGGAAGGCTACAAGTAGCCTATGTAAAATTAAGGATTTTTGCCTCTCCTCCAAGGAGCCTAATGGTGAGTGTCTTGGGGGAAAAACTTGCTATCCCCTTGCACTAAAATTATTGCATCAAGGTTTAAAAGGTGGCTTCTATTCTAATGGTACTAGTAAGGGCATCTGTTTGGAGCAATGAGATATAAACTCTATTAAGAGGTCTCTCAGCCTTGAGAACCAAGGTTTGATATACCCAAAGGTATGGAGGAGAGTTATTCCAAGACTTTCATTGATCTCAACTATTATCAAGACCACTTCTATTTTATAGTGGGTTGGATGAACTTGGCTTTAGTCATTCCCACTAATGTCATTCCTCTCTCACTCAACCTTATGGGATACTCATAAGGGAAGGCCTTCTAAGGTAATGCACTACTGAAAATGGAAAGATTGATGAGTTTGGTTTTCTGATCACCCAATGAAGGGGAGAGCACACTCACCTATCATCTCTATGAGAATTTGCCAAGATCTAGAGTCCAATTGATAGTACAAATAAGAGAGAACAAATAGATTGATAAGAATAAACTGTATTCTAATCAAGATGCAAAATATTGATCAATTGGATCATTCAAAATTACATACAATGTACTTGAGCATGCTTATAAATGCAAGGCCATATGGATATGTGATCACACAATCATGACATGTGGCTCAATGAGAAATAAGGGTAGGTATGAGTAGGTAGGATATATAATAAAATATTCCACAAGAGGTGGATCACTGATGCAATACAAAAACCCCTTCCTTCAGACTTACAACATTCAAAACACAGAATACCCTCACAGGGACTCTCTACTACCAGATTAACAGTCAAATTGCAACAAAACTTAAGCTTATATGCTCATCAAATTAGCAACACATAATTACAAATATATCCCTAATTGGATAGATGCCTCTCCTTGATGATAATTCTATCCTCTAACCCCTCTTGGGCCCTCACACCAAGTTTCAAGGTGTTCTCACAACCGAATTAGGGAGAAACTATCATATTTCTTTTAGAACCCTAGTTATCCTAACTAGCCAGGCAACCCCGTGAAAAATCTGCAAAAACTTACTAGTTCAAAATTTCAATCATCATCAAGTGCAAGATAACACACTACTCTTAATACATAGGTGCTCACCCTAACAACTTGAATCCAAACAACAAAATACAGATATAGAAAATAGGGCAAATTGCAGATTCAGAGTGAAAGACAGAAAATAAACTTCCAATTTGGTGCCAATGATTTTAAATTTGGAAAAATAGTTACAAAATTACATTGCAGAATCCCCAGTTCTCCCCTCTCTCTCATTATCTACCCATTGCTCATACAATTTATACCAAATTTTAACTTTCCCACTATCACTATTGGACTGCATGACTATTCAAATTCAAAAACTGATAAGTCAATATCAGACACAAGTATCAGAATAGCAATTCCAAGATGATAAATCACTGTCAGACACCGGTATCAGAATAGAAATTCCAAACATGTCTTCTTGATCACCCATCGAAATAACCCTTCAAGGCAGAGCAACAATTTCATGTAATTCTGATAGAACAAACTACCCCAATGTCGCTCATTTTGGTATAGCTTATGTCGAACAAGACATTTGAAGGTCTATCGATATAACCCATTGAAGTCGATTAAAAAATATTTTGTAATCCCGATACTGTAAACTATCTTGACGACAACCTTATCAAATTAACTATTCCGATGATAAATTTTTGCTAACATGATACTTTATCAAGTCAATTATCTCGATGCCAATATTGATAACTTATCGAAATAGCCATTCAAAATCGACCGAACTGAATTTGGCAAATCTGATAGTGTAACCTATCTCAATAAAAAAAATGATATCTTATCAGTTTAACCTATCTCGATAGCAGTAATGACAACTTTTTACCTCAATGACATCTTATTGGTATAGCTTATGCCGATGACAAAAATGACAACATTTTGAGTAACTTTACAAATTTAAAAATCGTGACTCCAATTTTGAGCAATAGACCCAAAAAACATAAAATAACATAACAAATTGGTCTTCAACAAAAAATCACAAATTGGGAAGGATAAATGGAGGGAATAGCGCAGCTGGAGGGAAATTTGAATTGTATGAATGGAGGGAATATCGTGGCTGTTTCTTCTGGTTCTAATTCCTCTGCAACACAAGGACAACTTAACTCTTTGGGATCTATGGTGGATGATGAGGATGGTCAAAAGGATGGGGACCCACAGCATCGAGACCCTCCTCAAAATAATGAAGATTCTTCAAAGTTGGCTCCCGAGATCTTGAGCGTTGATTTGGAAAAGACGACAAAGATGAAGGCTCTCAAACCCTGGAATAGTCTATTTCCAAACAAACCCATTGGTAAATCATCCTTTCCTTCTGTGGAAGATATTTCTGATAGAAAAATAGGCAGACTGGCTATTGCAGTTCCACACATGGTAATAGACCATAGTATCTCTCTGATGGATTTTTCTCTAGTGGGAAAATTTGTTGGACCCAGACCTAATATTGAGATTGTTAGATCTTTTGTTAAGAGAAAATGGAGGCTGAAAAGATAGGTTGATGTTTCAGCCCTGTCAAGGGGTTTCTTTGTCTTTTCCTTCTCTTGTGGGGAAGATTTGGAAATGGCCTTGAGTGGAGGACCATGAATGTTTGGGAAATCCTCATTATCCTTAAGGAAATGGTCTCCAAATATGGAGCTCAATGACTCCTTTATTGAATCTGCCCCGGTATGGGTGTGGTTGCCTAGTTTGCCACTTGAATTCTAGTTGGAGGATGTTTTCTTATGTATTGCTAACTCCTTCGGGGAGCTTGTGGCTATAGATTCTATGACAGTTGTAATGCCCCACCAGGAAACCCTGAAGGGATAAAGCTACAACACATGAATGGAGTGTCAATATTTATTTATTTTAAATAAGACACAACATAATGATATAATGAGTTATCCAAAGTTTAGATAACACAATGGAAGACAAAAAAACCTAAGGAGTTTCCCAACGTGATTACGTAACTTAACAACTAACTCAACTTACAACATCTGACCCAGTAAAGCAGGTTAACTTAATTTCATGTTATTACTTTAAACAAGGATATAATTTGTTCAGTAAATTAACATTATAGATAATAGGATGCGTTCATCCATTATGGTTGAAGATGAGTCTAACATGAGGAAATTTACCCATTGAAGTTAAAACATAGATAACATATGAATTCATCCATTAAGGTTAAAATATAGTTAACTTGATGAGTTCATCCATTTTAGTTAAAATATAGCTAATATGATGAACTTCATTTATTAAGGTTAAAATGTAAATAACCAAATGAGTTCATCCATTATAGTTAAAATATAGCTAATATGATGAAGTTCATTTATTAAGGTTAAAATGTAGATAACCAAATGAGTTCATCCATTATAGTTAAAATATAGCTAATATGATGAAGTCCATTTATGTAGATAACAAAATGAAGTTCATCCATTTGAATTACAATTTAGGTAACATGATGAATTCATCCAATAATTTTTAACCATTCATTACGTTCAATTCTACATTAAACACATGCCATGCATCTTGTTCCAAAATGCACTATAATTTCATCATAACTAATGAGAACTTTTCATTCATACTTATTTCATTAACCATAATAGAATACATTCTTTCATGATCCAATTTACTTCACTTAAGAGATGACTACATACATGCATTTATGATAAATCTCATCTAATCCACTTATAAATCCTATCAAAATTCCATCCATACATGCTAACACTAAACATGAAACATAAAAAATAAAGCATCACATAACACCAAATTGTTATCAGAGTTCACCCCCTAAAGGGCTACATCTCTGTGTCTACTCAACTGCAAGACCCCTCTGATCATTTAAATAAGTTAAGAATACATAATTTTCACATCATTTACAATCCTGCCATCAAGGCGAACATAACCAATAAACAACTGACCACATCGGTCAACAAATACCTAAAAGATCCCTAAATAGGAAAGGATCCACTAAACTTAATAAAAGCAAATACAAAGGTCCATTGCCTGACGGTACTCTAACTAGAGACCTGACCAACTATGGTCAACCACAAATCAACACTCGACACCTGCATAAAGGACAAGACCAATTATAACACCCTCACAAGGCAAGCGCCAAACTAGAGACTGAAGACATAATCAAGTACCCCAAATCAACCAAACGACAGGGTCCAAACAAACATATCAAGGCCTTGCCATTACTTTAAACAAAAGTGAATACAAAAATTAAACTTACATAGGCAATAACCGGGAAAGGACAACCTTCTTTCCTATTGATTTAAACAATAAAAGTCGAACAAGTTTTCTAAACGATCTAAGTTTTCAAAAAAATACATTAATAGCAAAATCACCATTACAAGGTGGATACAATACCATAGTTGCAATATTGCCATTTGTTTAATTCTCATTATAAAGGAAAAATATAACTAAAGCATATATTTCACTAAATGAAAATATCATTAACTTACCAATTCTCCAATCAATACATTATTAAATTTCCAATAATTCTAATAGCATATCATTTAAATTTTCAAAATATGCAATGATAAATATTTCATTTTCCAATTACTCATATACTTTAGTATTCCATCTCTAAAATTCCCAGGTGACCTATATCATTTAAATCGAAAAATAATATATTCCTAAAAAATATATTATTTAAAAATCACCAAATAATAAATAATTTTTTTATTCAAAAATCTCCAATGAAAAATAATATTCTATCTATTCCCAAAGAGTACTTTCTCATTAAGACAGATACCCAAATTAAATATTAATCATTCTATATTTATTAAGCCCTGGATAATAATATATAAACAATTAATAATTTAATGATACACAATTTCTAATTAAATATTAATTAATATATATATATATTAATCTCCATTAAAAATATATATTAATAATAATTTAATAATATACAGTTTTCAATTAATTATTAATTAATATATATTTATTAATCTTCATTAATAATATATATATATATATTAATAATAATTAATAATAATTAAAAGCATTAAAACACACTTCATATAAAATAAGTTTTATCAACAAAACTTTTAAAAATAAAGGAAAGTGGGGAGCCATTGTGGGGCCCACCTCCCATCACGGGAGTGGTGGAAGCCACCGCAGCCTCCCCTGCGATCGCTGCAGACACAGGTCCTGCGACTGCCATAGACGTAGGTCTTTGCGGCCGCATATGCAGGTCCCTATGGCCACTGCGGGCACAGGACCCAGTGGTCGCCATGGGCACAGGTCACTGCGGAACCCGCGGGGAGGAGGGGAAGGGAGGCAGCGTGAGTCGAGCCTCGACTCCTCTGCCTGCCAAACCCTAGCCCCAAACAAATTTTTGTTTTCTTTTTTTTAAAAACTAATCAATTTGAGCTTTGAATTAAATCAATCCCCATTAAAGAAAAATATAAATAAACTAAACACCCCCCCCCCCCCCCCAAAATTTCATTTATTCAGAGTCCCTCTATTTTCCAGAATGACCAATAACACCAATATTGAAAATTTTTCCAGCATATTATTGGTTTTCCAAAACACAAACTTTGTTGAATAACTAATCCAAACAAGCAAATCTTGAGCAGAAAGAAGATCATTTCCCAAACAATGAATCCACCATATTGCCAAACTTTAAACTAAAATGCATAGGTTTAAAACCCAACCCCCATTTCAATCAAGAAATTTCTTTCAAAAAACAAACAGAAATTTTATTTTCATTTTCTCTTTTTTTTTTTTCAACAAAGGAAACAAAATAAGAATCCTATCTCATTTCACATCCCTGGTAAGATCTAATGAAGAGCCCAACCTGCAACTCAAGAAATCCTTTCTTCCCAAAATGCCCAAATCTCCTCCAAAAATATTTCTCCAAAAATATTTTTCAAAAATCCTCTCCAAAAATAATCCCCCCAAAAATATTTTCAAACCCTAGGGTAAATGGAAGAATATTTGACCTAATCTCTTATTTTTGAATTTAAACATCTTTTAAATAAAAAGAAAAATCATTCTTTCCAACTATTCAAATATTTTAAACTTGCTTTTCTAATTAAAAATCAAAATGCTTCTCTCCCTCATTTAATTTTAATTTTCTCAATATTAACAAAGCTAACATTTATATTTCAAAATATTAATGAGGGTAAAATATTTTTAATTAAAATAAAATCCCAAAATCAATCTTTCACACTATATCAAATATATATAAATTAAACTTGCTTTTCTAATTAAAATTGATTTTCTTAAATAATTAAAATTAGCCTTTCTATTCCAAAAAGAAAAAGGGGTTAAATTATTTCTATTTCGAATAAATTTAAATCTTCCCTTTCAAAATGCATAAACTGAATAAATTCATTATTTAAAATTAACCATTAAATTAAAATTGCTACAAACGTGAATAGAGCAATTTTTAATTAATGATTAATTATATAAAAGAAACCTATTTACTTTAGTTTCTTAATTACTAATGTGTAAATGAACACATTAAATCAAAATAAATACTTAGGGTTAAATACTCTATTTTACCATACGCCAAGCATGCAACCCAAGAAAGCCAACCAAATACACGACCCACAAACCCAAATGAAAAGGGAAACTGACAGACCACAAACGATGCTCACTTGAGTATGACTAGGGTAAAATGAAGGTTTTACGACCACCTAACCCAGTTTCTAAGGACAAAAGAGGTATACTCAACCCTATGAATCCAGGTGAAGACAAACCTCGCACCTAGCCGATACTATACCTGCAATCTCCTGCAACCAAGAGTCACACAAGCATATATATATAATGAAGGTGTTATCTCGAGATTAATAACAAGAATCAGGAGAACAATTAAACTTACATAAGAATCGATGTGAAAGCACATTAACAGGTACACACAGTAATCATAATATCTGACTACAACATTACATAATGGTAAATCAACTATCCAAGAATCCCACATAAAAAGTCAACTAAGGTCAAACCACTTTTTACAAAGCTAACTAGGGTAGGGGCCCTACAACAGAAGCACGAAAGAGGCTGGTGTATGCGAGAATATGTGTCAATATTTCATAGAACACAAACCTACCTAGCTCTATTGAAATAAATTCCAAACTAGGGAAGTGGGAACAAGCCATAGAGTTTGAGTCCCTCCCCTTTGTGTGTTTCTCTTGTAAGAAAGTTGGACACTGGGCAAAGGCTGGAAAGAGAAGAGTAACAAAAATGAGGAGGGTAAAGAGGAAGGAGGAAGTGGACTTCCTAGTAACCCAAATGATATAATAAAAGATGATAGGAGATCTAGTCCTTCCAAGGATTCTAGTCAGAAGGAAGATAGACATAATAAAGATAAAGGATTTGAGATCAAAACAACCAATGGATTTGAAGTATTACAAAGTCAGGAGGTAGAGAATATAAGCATAGAAGAAACTCTTGAAGAGGGTGAGATTGATGACACAAATGAATCACAACATGAGGCTCTACAAGAAACATATATGAAAAATAATAAAGTTTTCCCTGAGGTCTTTGAAGTTCAAGAAGTTATTGTTGAAAAAAAGATCAATTTTGGCTCGCCTTAGGTTTACCTTAATTCTCTATTTCAGAATGTTCGTACTGAATCACCCACCTCTTCTCAGATAATAGGAGAACCATGGAATAATAAGAAACCTACATATAAAGATGAAGAAGATGAAGAGATAATAGGAGTGGGAAAAAAGAAAAATAAGAAGACAGGTTGCTCTAATGGGGTTAAAACTAGAACCAGATCTAAGGCGGATATTGGTCTTTCCAAATCCCTGCAGGGACGTAAAGCCATGAAGTGGCATAGGGACCAAGAGAGTAAATAGAACATAGCTAATGGAAGGCAGTGAACTATCCAAGAATCCTACTCTCAAGTTTCCAAATGAAGGTAATTTCCTAGAACATTCGAGGCCTAAATGGTCTCCACAAACAGGATGTATTAAGGAATTTTATCAGAGATCATAAGCCGGACATCATCCTGGTTTAGGAAACTAAAATGAGTAAGGAAAAACTTGAAAAATTAAAATTCTTCAAACATGGAGGAGTTTGTGGTAGTAGTTCAAATGGGGCATCAGGTGGGGTGGCCATATTTTGGAATAAGAAAACTATTGATGGAGATTTGATTGATGAAGATGGTAATATTATTTCTATGAGAGTTAAATGTATTGTTGAAGGATAGAATTGGGTGGTTACCAACATTTATACCCCAAATTCTAAAGCAGATAGGAGTAAATTTTGGGACAAAATTCAGTAGAAAAGGGGGTTTTTTTCTCAGGACAGGTGGTTGTTGATGGGGAATTTCAACACCCCATTGCAAGAAAGTGACAAATATGGAGGAACTCAAGCTCAACTGGAAAGCATGATTGACCTTATGGACTTTATCAAATCCAATGCTCTGATTGATGTTGATCTTACTAGAGCTTCCTACACTTGGTCTAATCAAAGGGATGGAGGAGACCTTATTCAGATAAGGCTTGATAGATCCCTTATCACTCCTAACTAGGTCCTTAAGTATAGATTTTCTTTTATTGTTATTAACGGAATAGGTTTGGATCATTAGACCATTTCTTTTGTTGTTGTTTGTTAAAAGCAATTGATGTTTTCCTTTCTGGTTTGAAAAAATGTGGATTTCACACCCTTCTTTGGAAAATTTCATTGCCAAATGGTGGAATATTAATGTGGATGGATCTGCCATGTTCAAAGTTGCTAAAAAACTAAGAAATACCAAAGATAACATCAAGATCTAGAATAAGAAGGTTTTTGGAGATATTTTTGAATCCAAAAGGAAGCTGAAGGAGGAATTAGAACAGATTCAAAACTCTATTCAGAAAGATGGTTATAATATGTTTTCCAAAGCTAAGGAAGATGAGATTCTAGCCAAACTTCACAACACTATATCTAGGGAAGAAATATACTAGAGGCAGAGATCTAGGGCTATTTGGTTGGAATCTGGGGATAGAAACACTAAATTCTTTCACATGACATCTATGAAGCATAAAGCTACCAACAAAATATCTAGATTAATTGCTGATGACAAAATCCTTCTCAAAGATGATGACATTGGGGATGAAACTATTAGGTTCTTCTCTAACCTCCTTACTGGTAGTAAGGATATTGACATTGTTAAGCAACATGACCTAGTTGATAACATTCCTAAGATTATTGAACCTCACCAAAATAAGACATTATCTGATATCCCTACAGCTAATGAAATTAAAAAAGTTGTTTTTTTCTTTTCAAGGGGATAAGGCTTCGGGCCCGGATGGCTTTCCCATGTTTTTCTTTCAGGAATATTGGCATTTTTGTTGGCAAAGATACGGTCAATGCTGTTAAAGAATTATTTGGTTCTAGAAGAATCCTTAAGGAAATTAATTCTACTTTTATTGCTCTAAATCCTAAGGTGTCTGGAGCTGATTCAATGGGAAAGTTTAGGCCAATAAGTCTTTGTAATTCCTTTTACAAGATCATTTCAAAAGTCATTACTTCCAAACTATTGGCTATTCTCCCCTTTGTTATCTCTGAGGAGCAAAAAGGATTTGTCCTAGGTAGGCAAATTTTGGATTCTATTATTCTTGTGCATGAGAATATCCATTCTCTTAATGCTACAAACAAAGAGGGTTTCTTGATAAAATTGGATCTGGCAAAAGCCTATGATAGAGTGGAATGGCAGGTTCTTTTCAGGGTTATGGAGGCCTTTGGATTTGATGAGAAGGTAATTAAAGCTACAAGAGAATTGATATCTAGCCCAAATTTTTCTATTCTTATTACTGGTTCTCTGTCTATATTTTTTAAATCTTCTAGGGGACTCAAGCAATGAGACCCTATTTCTCCTATTCTTTTCACAATCTTAGTGGAGAGTATGAGTAGATTGATTCAAAAATTGAAAGTGAATAAAACCATCAAAGGATTGCAACCCTCCTCTGCTAATGTGTTCTGTACTCACCAACAGTTTGTTGATGATACAATTCTGATGGGATACTCTTATGTTGGTGAGGTTGTTGCTTTCAAAGGTGCTCTCAGCTCTTATTCTTTGGCTACTAGACAACAAGTTAATTGGGAGAAGTCTACTATTTATTTCATAAATACCCCAATATTGAGGCAACAGAGAATTGCTAACATTATTGGTTGTAAGGTGGAGTTGCTCCCCTCTACTTATTTGGGTCTCCCTCTTGGTTTGGTTTCTCCAAACTCTTTCTGGAACTCATTAATTGAAAAACTCAACAAGAAATTGGCAGGTTGGAAATGATCTATGCTATCTCAGGTTGGTAAGCTTTAGCTTCTTCAAGCTACTCTTCAGAATCTTCCTATCTATGCTCTTAGCTTGTTTAGTATACTGGTTAAATTTGTTGAAGCTTTAGAAAGGATTTAGAAAAGATTTCTTTGGTCAGGGGTAGAAGACAAGAAAAGGATAGCCTTGGTTTCCTGGGACAAAGTTTGTAATCCTAAGTGCAAGGGGGGATTAGGTATTAAAGTTCTTAAAAATTTTAACAAAGCCTTGCTTACTAAATAGATTTGGAGGTTTTTTGGTATTAAGAAAGATTGGAGTAGGGTTTAGTTTGATAAATATATTCATAACCAGCCAATTCATTCTCTTCTCTACTTTGAAGATATCTCTGCTGGTTCTTTCATATGGAATAGTATGATCAAATCTATAAAAGTTGCTAAAGCTAGAGCTAGATGGGTCGTTGGCAAAGGTGATAAAATCAGGTTCTGGGAGGATGTTTGGATTAAAGATGAACCTCTCTTTAATCAGGATTGCAACCAACTCATTGATTAATACAAAAGGAGGTATGGTTCTATGGTTTGTAATTATTGGAAGGAGAATAAATGGGTTAGACTTGATGTTATTTATGATGGCTTTTCGTTGCTCCAGCAGGATCTGCTGTCCTTTTTCATTAGTAAAGATTTTGATTATGTGTTTCTATGGAAGAGCAATCCTAGGGGTAACTTCACTATTGCTTCTGCTTATAAAAAAACTATTACTCAGGTCTGCAACCCAATATGGACTAAAATCTAGAATAGATTCCTCATTCCTAAAGTTAACATGTTTTTTTGGCTTGCAGCTCACAACAAGATTCTTACCATTGATAACTTGGCTCATAGAGGATTCATGTTTCCTAATAGGTGTGAGTTATGTCAGAAAGAGGCAAAATCTATGGATCATTTGTTTATCCATTGTTCTTTTACCTGGTAAATCTGGAGTAAAGTATGGATGCAATGGAAAGTTGATTGGGCTATGCATAATAGTCTTGAGGAAGTCATCTTGCAATAGATCTTCCCTACCAAATTTCATCTCATTAAGAATATTTGGTCCTTTGTCCTTCCTATGACCTATTGGTACATCTGGAAGGAGAGAAATAATAGAATTTTCAGGGAGGCTAAGTGTACATCTCAGGTGGTTTTTGAAAAGATTTGTAGGGCAATTAAAGAAAACATAAATACTCTTCACAAAAACAAGAAGCAGTGGAGCTATCTCAATATGACTGATAATGAGAAAAGCATCCTCACTGAATGGAATTTGATTCACAAGGTCTACAAATCTGATATAAAGAGTAGGAGAGAAATTTTTTTTTGGAGATTTCCTTTTCATGATTGGGTTAAGGTGAATTTTGATGGTGCAGCTAAAGACAATCTTGGGAAGTCTAGAGGGGGAGGAGTCATCAGTAATTCTTATGGTTTTTGTGTTGCTACAATTGCCTCTCCCTTTGGAGTTCAAAACAATCATGTTGCAGAAGCTCAGGCAATGTTAAAATGTTTCTAGCTTGCTCAGAGTTTTAACTTTAAAAGATGTGGCTAGAAGGGGACTCTCTCAATATTATTCAGGCTATCAAAGGCACTAGTTCCCCTCCTTGGAAAATTTATAATATCATTGAGAGTGCTAAAAAATTATTAGATGCCTATGATAGTGTTTTCATTTCCAATACTCTAAGGGAAGGTAACAAGGTAGTTGACTTATTAGCTAATGAGGGGGTTTATTTAGAGGAGGACACTAAATATATCAGAGAAGTTTCTTGTAAGAAGGTAGTCTGTGAGCAATTATTATTTGATCAAGTCCATGGTACAAGTTAAGTTCATTATTACTTTTCTAGGTTCAGATATCAAAGACAAATATTGGAGTTATGTGAAGTGTCAGTTGATGACCTATTTAAGGCATTGTGATTATGATAACCGGTGTGACGGGGCTAATCATATTAAGTGATGGTTTATTTTGAATGTCCTAAAAGACTATTTGAATAACAAGGAAATAACCCTATTTTTCAATTCCAGTGTTTTGTTCCAAAGTCTGAGCTTAAATCTAGTTATCTTGTTTCTTCAGCATTTGAGTATCTCATGCTCTGTTGAGGGCTTTGACCTAAATCATATTATGGGGGGTAATCTTAATTGAAATGAGCCTTCTAGCTGTGATAACTGGAAAAGTGAACAAAAATATGGTGAAGGCTGCACAGATATGGTTTCACTAACTACATGGAAAAACTGGATGAGAGTAAAAAGTTGGTGTCTCATGGTTTCGCCAAGGGATGGAGCAATAACAAATTCACTCTGTTCAGGCAGACTTGGAAGCTGGATGAAGTTTTGGTGGCGGAGGTTATAGGTTTATAGAAGGAAGGTACCAAATTTTACAGAGACCACAAGTTCTCGGTGGAAGCCACCAAGAAATTCCCTAAAGAAGAGAGGGTTTGGCTCACCAAGAAGGATAATGTGTCCTACTATCTCCCTCATCAGTTAAAATCTTTCTAGTAGAAGATATTAAGAGTTTTAATGGAATACCTAATGGTTGATGGTAGGTTTTTGAAGGTTTGCAATTATCATTTTGTTATCCTAAACCATTTTTGCCATGGCTTGAAGATCTCTTTGCCTTTCTATTTAGCTATTCCCTTAATGATAGCCTATCTGACCATGCCAAAAACCTAAATCCTATCCCATTTCTCACCAAGGTCTTATATTGCTAATTTATGAGCATTTGAAGGGTAAAGCTAGGGCTAATAGGGAAGATCCTTTGGTGGAAAATGCCCACATTTCTGAGTGTCATGATAGCTCTGAGTCTGATGAAGATTCGTCTAACATTCCTCTACACAAGGAAGTGAGGTTTGGTGATGAAGCTAAAGATGACATGGAAGTGAATGCTAGTTTAGAGGAGGAATAGGGCAAGGCGGTTGATGATGAGGTAGAGAGTGAGAAGAAAGAGGTTGAGGGAGAGGAAGAGAAGGTGCAGAGAAAAGAGTATGTTGAAAAGCTGGAAGCAAATAATTTCCCTTATGTCTTAGATAGCAGGAATGAAGCTTAGCACACTATGAAGGAGGTAAACCCTAGGTCTGTGAGCTTTGCTCCGGGTATGGAGACCGTAGATTCCATTTTGAATGCTACCAGAAATAGCACTCTAGATATTTTCAACTTCCAGAAATGGGTGATTGAAAATATCTCCAGTATTCAGAATAAACAGAAAGATTTGGATTATAAAATTCAGAATTTGATTAAGGATACCAATACTATAGGTAAAGAGGATGCGGCGGTGGATACCAGTGAGGTAAAGGACAAAGAAGAAATGTAGGATTGGCTAGAAAAAGAAATGATTAAGGGAGATTTGAAGCATCTTGAAGATGTGATCAGAATCATGAAAGAAAAGGGATAGGTTGATAATGAAATTATTATCAACCAGATTACTAAAATTGAGAAGGCCTTGAAGAAATTTATGAAGCATAGCCTTGAGTTTTTGAAGGTGTCGTCTCAAAACATGAATGCTCTAGTTGCTTTTTTGGAGAAGAACAAGCAGAACAAAGAGATGGTGATCATTGATGATGTGTCGGCCACCAATTCTGCTCCTCATTCCTCCAGATGAAGAACAAGGAAAACTACTAGTGATCTGGAGATGAAGACTAAAGACACCCATCAGATGCAGGATAACAAAGACCTAAAAGAAGCTGCTAATGCTATGATGATGTTGGTTAAGGACATGGAAGAGTCTATAAAGTTTTTTATTTGACATGTAATCAGGTCTTTGGTTGCCAATCTCTCACTGGCTTTTTGCTGTTCTTTTCCTTAGATGTTGTTCTCTCTATTGGTCTTTTGCATCTTTTCTTTCTATGTCCTGTTCTCTCTAGTTTCTTTTATGCTTATCTTCTCATTCTATAAGCGGGTTTCAGGTCCCTTAAAACCCGATTTTCCTTAATCAAAAAAATTACAAATGGTCTCAACAAACCTTATTGAATCAAAATAGACCTAACCCTAACTCCTAATACTCAAAATGCCAAATTGACAAATTGACTAGACTTTAGGTGCTCCTGCACCAAACACCCAGGCTTGAAAATTTTCCAATTCCCTTGGAAACTGGATTGTCCTTGTCCATCTCTGACCTTCTGAGGTGTCATCACTACTTGAGTGCCTTCAAATGGTTTCTCCATCATAGCTACTTCATGCTTTCCATATTTGTCCTTTGATTCTTGTCAAACACTCCCAACTCCTTGTCAAATCACTTGTCCTTTATTCCTCGGGTTCTTTATCGCTAGAACCCTTGATCCACCATGTTTATCAGACCCAAAATGCTCTGTTATTTTAGAACATGACTTCTTATCTGCTTCTTTTTCCACTATAGGACAAAATTAGAGTCCCAACGAAGATTTCTTTATCCTCCTTCCACCCACCTTGTGGTTGCACATGCATCTGATCTTTTGCCTTTGTTTGGTCTATTTTAAGTATCAACACCTTACCTCTATCATCCCTAACTGAAATAGTCTGCAAACCTTTTGATTTGGTATCTCCAAACATAGGCATAACTGCAACTTTTCTTGACTCATCTTCACTTACCTTCACTGACTCCTTCTTGCCAACCAAGATGATTTTTCTGCCTTGCATCTTGCTTCTTCAGTCCTCTACAATGGGGTTAATACAAAAAAAAATCCATCCTTCTCAATGGTGTAGGTATTCCTTCTACCATCATAATTTTTTTGCCTATCAAATTGTCATGACCTTCGAAGAAGTAGATGATGAATCAATGATGAACAGTTAGTACCAAACCGGTACTAAGAGGGAGGGGGTGAATTAGTACATGCAAAAACACTTTTCCTTGCACCAGTTTGACTGAAAACATTGCACTTGACTAGCAAGCAATAACACTAGTCTAAACCAGATTACTATCGGGTCAACACAGTAAGAATGTGAAAGACATAAACTGGTAACTCTTGGCTTTCCACACAATCTAACATCATATTTCCACTTCATCCATATGCATACACTAGTAACACATCCACAGAAATGTAAAGACTTACTGGTTCAACATGATTTACTGCTTGACAAAGAATAACAAAGCATCACATGAAAAGCATCACACATAACACACATATTTTTCATGTGGAAACCCAACTGGGAAAAACCACGGTGGGAATGAATACCCACAAGATGTTCTTTGAACCCTTTTAAAGTCCGCTCTATTAGGAGCCTAGTCTAGTTAAAGACTTTATAATAGGTTCTGTTAGGAACCGATCCTGCTAGGGATCACCCGGTTAAGGGATGGCTAAAATACTCGATTAAGGGTTAAACCTTGTTAAAGGTCACCTTGTTAGAGGATTTTAAGAACTCAATGATTTTGAGTCACCCTGTTAAAGGATTTGCAGCAAGCCGGTTAAAGCTACCCTGTTAAGGGATTTTCCAACTGTTGAAGTGGTTAGAGGTCAATAGGTATTACAATGATTTGGTAACAGCACTCAATGCCAATGTAGATCCGCTTTAGTTCCTTCCTTCTGCAATCACACTCTTTAGGTATCTATTCTCTTATCTGGTCTGGCAATAATCATGTATCTCTGCACTTAAATACACACACAACATTTGCCAACAACATCAACATGAAAAACAACATCAACCTTATAGGAAATAGATAGGTTGATAGCATAAACCCTAAACCCTAAACATTTAGGTTAAGCAATTCAGTCAGTTCAATCCTAACCATTGAATATATTGCATTGATTACAACAGTCTTGAACAGATCTCAAGATGTTCTCCATCGTTCGTTCTTCACCGCTTCTTGGAGGTTGATAACCCATCACGCGTTCTTCACCATTTACAAAGACTTCGCACATTCTCGAGGTAGATAGGATCAATCTCCTTCATGCAAGATCCTTCACATGCACAAGGTTGACGTGTCAACATAATTTGCTCTTCATTACAATGCTAACTCATCACATGATGTCATCGGTTGAATCACACATGCATAGAACACTTCAACTGGAAACCCTGAAGCTAAGACTACCGACCGGTAGTCATACTATATGAAACCTTGATACAAAACATTCCATATACCGGTTTACTTGGACAAACATATCACTTCACTTTTTCACATATACCAGTTCACAATCCAACATACCGGTTCACTTGGACAAACATACCGCTTCACTTTTTCACATATACTAGTTCACAACATCATACCAATTCTCTTGCAAGTTTCTTATCGGTTCACTCTTCAGCATATTGACATCAATGACAACATACAATATCATCATGTCATCATACTCTGCACATATGCCAACAATCTCCCCCTTTGGCATTGATGGCAATATACAAAGATATCTCTCCACTTCACATCTTCTCCCCCAATATTGCAAATATCTTCTCCCCCTTTGACAAAAATGCCAAAGTGAAGGCATAAACATCTATGTTCTACTATGCTACTCCCCCTAAGGAGTAGCATCCTTCAACACACCAATCCTAGAAAAAAAAATATATCAATGTAAGTCCTGATTGATGTGGAGCACACACCTTTAGTTCACCTCTTGAAGGGGCAGCACCCCTAATTCACCTCTCAAATAGGTAAAGGTAGCCTTCCATAGAGGCTTGGTGAATATGTCTGCTAACTGCTCCTTACTGGAAACATGTTCCAGTGCAACTTCTTTATTCTAAACCCTTTCCCTTAAGAAATGATACTTAAGCTCAAAGTGCCTGGTTATAAAATGTAAAACCGGATTCTCGGAGATGTTAATTGCACTTGTGTTGTCACAAAAATACTTACCAAATCAGATACAGGAACTTTGAAGCCATTTAATACATGCTTCATCCAAATTGTCTAGGTGCAGTTCATAAATGCTGCAACATACTTCGCTTCTGCTATAGACTAAGAAATACAGCTCTGCTTCTTACTCATCCATGTGACTAGTCTGCCACCAATAAATAATGCACCACCGATTGTACTCTCTTGGTCATCCACATTACCAGCCCAGTCAGCATCTGTAAACACTTTTAGGTTGAAATCATTACTATATGGATACCATAATCCATAGTCAATAGTTCCCTTCAAATATCTTAGAATCCGCTTGACTGCTACCAAGTGGGATTCTCTTGGACTTTTCTGGAACTGTGTAGTAATGCCCACTACATGTGCAATGTCCAGTCTACTATGTACTACATAGTGCAATTTACCAACCATTAATTGGTATTCCTTCTCATTTACCAACCCTGAGTCATCCTCTTTTGATAATTTACAACCGGTCACCATTAGTGTACCAACCGGTTTGTTGTCTTCCATGCCAAAGGTCTTCAACACCTCTTTGACATATTTGGACTGAGTGATAAAGATTTCATCTTTCATTTGTTGAATCTGTAGTCCAATGAAGAACTTAATCTCCCCTATAAGTGACATCTCAAATTCTTTTTTCATCTCATCTGCAAAGTCATGACTCATCTTGTCATCTCCTCCAAAAATTATGTCATCAACAAATACCTCACAGATTAGAATCTGATCTCCTTCTAACTTTAGGTAGATATTACTATCCTCACTTGTTCTCTCAAATCCAATCTTCATAAGATGGGAGTGCAAGTGATCATACCATGCTCTAGGTGCCTGCTTTAATCCATACAAGGCCTTATGTGGCCTACACACCATGTCACTATCTTCTGATAGGGCAAACCCATCTGGTTTCTCTATATACACCTCCTCTTCTAGTATTCCATTTAGGAATGCAGACTTTACATCCATTTGATATACTTTGAATCCCTTGAATGTTGCATATGCAAGAAGCATACGAACTCCTTCCAATCTGGCTACTAGAGAAAAGTTTTCTTCATAGTCTTCTCCTTCTTATTGGGCATATCCTTTACACACCAATTTGGCTTTGTTTCTAACCAATGAGCCATCTTCATTCATCTTATTTCTAAGAACCCATTTGGTGCCAATGACATTTTTATGCTTCGGTCTAGGTGCCAAAGACCATGTACCATTCTTTTCTATCTGGTCAAGTTCCTCTTCCATTGCCTTGATCCAGTCTTCATCTTTATGTGCCTTTCCGAATGTTTTAGGCTCAAATTCAGAGATCATGCAAGAGTTTTCTCTGACCTTTCTTCTTGTAATAATTCATGCATCCTTGTCTCCTATGATCTACTTTGGATCATGATTCAGCTTTACATACCTAGGAATGATCTTAGTTGTTTCCTCTTTCTTTTCTTCTTTATCCTCATCTTCATTGGCATCAGCATCTACCAGTGTAGAAGCACTTTTAATGGTGCCAGGCTATTTTGCAACCAGTTCCCAGAAGGTTACAACTGGTTCATCTCCTACATGCTCACTACCGATTTCCTCATATTTCTCAAAGGTTTCATCAACTCTAACTCTGATGCATTCAACAATTCTCTACGTTCTATTGTTGAAACATTTGAGAGTTTTTCTCTTTGTGGAATATCCTAGAAATATTCCCTCATCATATTTAGCATCAAACTTTCTCTGGTGTTCACTCCTCTTGATATAACATCTGCTACCAAACACTCTAAAGTAGCTTACCACTGGTGTCTTACCGGTCCAATACTCATAAGGTGTTTTATCCTTACCCTTTTTGATGAGTACCCGGTTCATTGTGTAGATTGCAGTGCTCACCGCTTCTCTCCAAAAAGTGTGAGCAACTTTTCCTTGGATCAACATAGTTCTGGCTGCTTCAACTATAGTCTAGTTGTTTCTCTCTGCTAGGCCATTCTGCTATGGATTCTGGGGGGCAGAAAGTTGCCTCTTGATGTCATTCTCTTCACAGTACTTGTTGAATTCTCCTCCTTGATCAGTTCTCAGGCACTTAATCCTCTTACCACTTTCTCTTTCTACCAGTGCTCTGAAGACTTTAAACTTTCCAAAGGCTTCAGACTTATCCTTCAAGAATGTGGCCCACATCATTCTTGAGCAATCATCAATAAGAATCATAAAATATCTATCTCCCTGCACACTCCTGGTTTTCATAGGACCACACAAATCAGTATGCACAAGATCAAGTAAATTATCTGTAGTGAAAGGTTTACCTTTGAAGGTTGAGGAAAACATTTTCCCCAGTTGACACTCTCTGCACAAAGGATTCTCCAGTTTGCTCAACATAAGCAATCCTCTAATTGCCTTGATCTTACTGGCCTTCACAATATTATCAAATTTTACATGGCAGAGTCTCCTATGCCATATCCAGCTATCCTCAAACTTAGCCATTAGACAAGTACTGACATTATCATTTAGCTAAAATAGGTTACCTTTGGTCTACATACTGCTAGCCATCAGTTCACCATTCTTTCCTTTGATTTTGCACACTCCATTTTTGAATTCTAGAGTGAGTCCATTATCATTCAGTTGAGAAACACTCAAAAGGTTATGTCTGAGACCTTCTACCCAATACACATTGTCAGCACTGCTTCTTCCATTCAGAGAGATGGACCCTCTGCCTTTTACCATACATGGTGCATCATTACCAAAATGAACCACGCCACCATCATACTCTTTTAGAGATAGAAACTTACTTCAGTCACCAGTCATATGGTGAGAACAACCACTGTCAATAATCCACTCATTGGAATTATCAAAGCCGGAGACAAGAGCCTTCTTGTCTGACACATTTTCTTTGACAGCTACAAACACAATATCTTCATTTTCTTTATCTTCTGATTCCTCATCAGTGACACCTTCATCAACTACTACAAAAAAGTTTCTCTGGTTTCCTCCTTTGAACTTCTTGAACCTTTTTGATTTTTCCTTGTTGTCACCAATAGGGAAGTTTACAACAATGTGTCCTATCCGGTTACAAGAAAAACATTTCAAAGGAAGCTTACCTCTATATTTACCGGCTCCCTTGGGAAGTCTCTTGGCAAGAAGAGCTTCGAATTCCATCAGGATCTCCTCATCATCCATTTTTCTACTTTGTCTTGGTTCACCACTGGTACTAGCTTCTTTGCCTTTTCTAGATGGTGCAATAGATGCTCTAAAGGCTGATTCAGTCTTCTGAATACTACCACCATAATTATTTAGCTCATGAGCTATTAACTTTGCAATGATGGAGTCCAAGGATACCTTTGTCTTGTTTACAGACCTCAACTCCTAAATAGCAGCAACCCTTATTGCATAGACCAGTAATAAGGATCTCAAAACTTTGCTAACAACAATGGAATCTTCCATTTTACCACCTGCATTCTTGATATCTCCAACAATAGTTTTGATTCTTATTCCATATTGTTGAATGGTCTCTCCTTCAACCATCTACATGTCTTCAAACTTTCCCCTAAGGATTTCTTCCTTAGCTTGTTTCACATGCTCATCACCGCCATAGATATTCTCAAGGGCATCCCATACTTCTTTGGGGTTCTCTTTATCTTAAACATCAATAAACTCAATGTCAGATAAACTGTTGATTAGGGCTTCCATGACTTGCCCTTTCTCCTGAATCTCTCTCTTTTGAACATCGATGAGAGTACTGGTAGGGATAACATAAGCATTCTCAACATAGCTCCAGTATTGAGTACCCATGCTTCTGATGTATATCTTCATTCTGTCCTTCCATATTTTAAAGTTGTCTCTGTTGAACTTTGGACCTTCCCTCTTCATCATTAGAGTAGGATTTTTACCTCAAGCGGTTAAGGTTACAACACAAAGGACCTGGAGGATACTCTAACACCAACTGATGAATCAATGATGAACAGTTAGTACCAAACTGGTATTGAGAGGGGGGGTGAATCGGTACAGGCAAAAACACTTTTCCTTGCACTGGTTTGACTGGCAAGCAATAACACTGGTCTAAACTAGATTACTACCAGGTCAACATAGTAAGAATGTGAAATACATAAACCGGTAACTCTTGGCTTTCCACATAATCTAACATCATATTTCCACTTCACCCATATGCATACACTAGTAACACATTAGCATAAATGTAAAGACTTACTGGTTCAACATGCTTCACCGCTTGACAAATAATAACAAAGCATCACATGAAAAGCATCACACATAACACACATATTTTTCACGTGGAAACCCAACTGGGAAAAACCATGGTGGGAATGAATAGCCACAAGCTATTCTTTGAACCCTTTTGAAGTCCGCTCTGTTAGTAGCCTAGTCCAGTTAAAGACTTTACAATAGGTTCTGTTAGGAAACAATCCTGCTAGGGATCACCCAGTTAAGGGTTAAACCCTGTTTAAAGTTACCTTGTTAGAGGATTTTAAGAACTCAATGATTTTGAGTCACCTTGTTAAAGGATTTACAGCAAGTCGGTTAAAGCTACCTTGTTAAGGTATTTTCCAACTGTTTAAGTGGTTAGAGGTCAAAAGGTATTACAATGATCTGAAAACAACACTCAATGCCAATGCAGATCCGCTTTAGTTCCTTCCTTCTGCAATCACACTCTACAGGTATATATTCTCTTATTTAGTCTGGCAAGCATCACGTATCTCTGCATTTAGATACACACACAACATTTGCCAACAACCTCAACATGAAAAACAACATCGACCTTATAGGAAACAAATAGGTCGGTAGCATAAACCCTAAACCCTAAACATTTAGGTTAAGCAATTCAGTCGGTTCAATCCTAACCATTGAACATATTGCAATGATTACAACAGTCTTGAATAGATCTCAAGATGTTCTCCATCATTCATTCTTCACTGCTTCTTGGAGGTTGATAACCCATCACGCGTTCTCCACTATTTACAGAGACTTCGCACATTCTTGAGGTAGATAGGATCAATCTCCTTCATGCAAGATCCTTCACACGCACAAGGCTGACATGGCAACACAATCTATTCTTCATTACAATGCTAACTCATCACACAATGTCATCAGTTGAATCACACGGGCATAGAACACTTCAACCGGAAACCTTGAAGCTAAGACTACCAACCGGTAGTCATACCATATGAAACCTTGATACAAAACATTCCATATATCGGTTTACTTGGACAAACATACCGCTTCACTTTTTCACATATACCAGTTCACATTTCAACATACTGGTTGACTTGGACAAACATACTGCTTCACGTTTTCACATATACCGATTCACAACATCATACCGGTTCTCTTGCAAGTTGCTTACTTCAATATACTAGTTCACTCTTCAGCATATTGACATCAATGAAAACATACAATATCATCATGTCATCATACTCTACACATATGCCAATAGTAGATGGCAACAATCCACGAGTAAAATGTCACAAAGTACCCTATCTTTGTATCATCCAATCTGAAACTCAACATAGGCTTGTTCATTTACCAAAAGTGATTGATTATCATTTACCCAAGATTCTCTATATGATGCTTCATGAGGAACTCTTTCTAGTTTCATTGTATCTACCATCTCTCTAGACACCATATTGTCAATGGAACCTGAATCTATTACTACCTTACATACCTTACCTTTACATTTGTATGTGGTCCTGAACAAGCTCCTTCTTTGAGTCATCTCCTTCTCCTTATATCCCTTCAAAAGAGTTCTTCTCATCATCAATGATTCACTTACTTTTGGAGCAGTAATTTGGAGGGCTGACACTTTCACCTTCTTCTTCCTGCACAATTTGGACTCTCTTTCCACCCCTTCTTTCACCGCTACTTGATGTAGATCCTTGTCTCTCAGGACACTTGAATGTTGGGTGTTCAAACTCTTGACAATTATAGCACCTACATGAAAAATATATTGGAACTCCTACCTCCAAAATATGCACCTTTCTCTTGACTCTTGTTTGCATCTTCTTGGCTTTCATTTGATTGTCTTGAAGTAGAAAATGTTCCTCTGACCCTAAGGGTGTTGCCTCTGCCCCTACTTGACTTATCTTGAAATTCCCTCCAAAATACCCTAAACTAACATCTAATGGAGCAATATTTTTTTTTTGTTTAACAACTAATGTAAACTTAAATATCATTTATGCAATGTGAATAATCAACCATCAAATTATTATTAACATGATCATAACCTTAAACCATAATCATTAAATCAATACGCATGCAGAATTTCTCACTACATACACATTGCTCCACCTCCATAGGGTATCTCAACATCATTACTTAGTTTCCTCTAACTCAAGCAATAACATATATTCATCATTTCCTAATCTTAAAACCATTACTATTCCATCATGCCTATATGAAATTCATTTACTATCTCCATTAAGATGATATGAAACTACCTATTTATTGATTCATTCTATCCTAGCATTAATCCCCTATTAAATGATATACAATATTTGATACATTCTTTAGTCATCCATATATATGCATTGCACTTAATATTTCCTTTCATATTACATGATCCTAAATGCTTTCCTTCCTTATGATATGCAATCCTTTAATTCCTTAAACTACATGCTATTGATGCAAGATCAATCCCATAACTAAGGTTCATTTTAAGCTCCAATTCCAAATATTCCTACATTTCCTTAACCATTTCCCTAAGTTCATTATGCAGCCATAATGCTTATCTTTCATTAATTTCATAACATGGAATACATTCCTTTTAGCACATACATTTCACTTATGATATGCTTACATCCTAATATGATTCTTAATCCTTAATGAATCTTATATTCTTAATGAAAGGTCCTAATGCCATTACCAATTAACCATTGATATGCTATGCAAGTATACCTAACATTTCAATGTACTAACATGAGTGAAAACCACATTTAAGAATGATATTATTTCTGCCATGACCATTACTTATGTTCTTTCTACCATCTAAGTTTCATTATCACATTGGTATCTACTACAAGGCTCATTCTCCCAGATCTTTCCAAGTAACACTTAATAAAAACATGAACAGGATCTAACCAATATGAAACCATTGCAAGAATAGAAATATAAATGAATCACTTCCTCTTTATGTTGGTATTATGGATGACTTTGTCATGTTTTGCATTAGTTTTGTCATTGATGTC
This sequence comes from Cryptomeria japonica, assembly GCF_030272615.1. NCBI lineage: Eukaryota > Viridiplantae > Streptophyta > Pinopsida > Cupressales > Cupressaceae > Cryptomeria > Cryptomeria japonica. Next base: position 566,245,561 of record NC_081407.1, on the reverse strand, counting down.
AACACTCGTCATCTTGGAGGTTTACATTATGTTCACTGGTATGGTTAGTGGCTTATGCACAGTCACTGATATGTGTACACCAGTAGGGTATACTACTCACTAGCAGCGATGATGACTTGTTATCATCTGGAGATCATTTGGTTATGTCAAAGACATGGATTGTAAGTTTGGTTTTAGTGTTTTGCTTATTGATCTAATCGGGTTGACATATTTGCCTTTACTGGTAGATAAGTCTAGGTTATGGACCAGTATTCCAAATCAGCACGACACGTCATGGAGATGATTTATTAATTGGTAATTGATTTAATTGTAAAATCTTCAATGAGCCGACCTATTTATTTGGTCTTAGGTTTTATATAAATGATTGTAAGATTGTATTGAAGATCGTGGTAATCATGAGTGAGTGTAGATATTGAAGAGAAAATAAGAAGATCCTTGTGCAAATCACACAGACATTATTTGAAGGTTGAAGGAAGGTTATGAAGGTGTTTTGACACTCATGTTCAGAGCTTAACCGATACTGAATCTAGCATTGGAGATGCTATGATGAGCAATACATTATCATTGGATTTAACTATCCAATTGTGTAGTCAGTGTGACTCCTAATTTGTGATTGAGCAGTGAGCTCTAGGAAGTTGGCCTTTCTGCATGTGCAGACCCCATTTGTATACACATACTATCTATAGTAGTATCATCTGATTGTGGGTAAGGTTTCCTACTGTGGTTTTTTCCTTACCGGGTTTCCATGTCAAAATCTCTATGTTATGTGTTGTGGATTTTGTTTATCTTTATGTTTCATGCATTAAGTTAAACCGGTGCTGCTATATCCATTAATCTGTTTTACCGACAATTAAGTTTGGTTTACCGATATTAAGGTTAAATTGATATAACTTGCATTTGGATTACAATTTATTGACAACTAGCTCATAACTGATTCACCCCCCCCTCTCAGTTGTCCTTCCCGAGACCTAACAATTGGTATCAGACCTAATTCCTCTTTTTGCAAAACCCTAACAGCTTGAGGAGATCCTATGGCAAATATTTTTAGGAAGGATAGTCTGAAGCTTGATGGAACTAACTATGGCATATGGAAAGTTAATATGGAAACACATCTAAACTACATTGCAAGAGATATATGGGATGTTACAAAGAATGGCTATGTTGCTCATGTTCTGAATCAACCTCATCCACCAACATTGGCTAAGGACATGGACAATGATTGCAAAGCAAGAGAAGCACTTTTGAGTGCATTATTAGATCAACAAATCATGGAATTATGAGATCGATCTACTACTAAAGCTATTTGGGATAAGCTGGAGACACTGAATGAAGGAGATACCACTGTCAAAATTGCAAAACTGGAATGTTACTGGGTCAGGTATGAAAATTTGAAAATGGAGGAAGATGAAAGAATTTCTGCATTTAAGGAAAGAGTTAATGAAATTGTTTTAGGAATACAATGTTGTAGAGGATCCTTAAGTGAAGATAAAATTGTATCAAAAGTTTTAAGAGCATTTCCACTAGCTTACAAAATGAAAGCAACTGCTATTAATGAAATGAGAACAATGCCTAATACTTCAGTTTCTAGAGATACTTTGGTTGGAAAACTTTCAGCATTTGAACTTGAAGAGTTTGGTCCTATTGCTACTATAAAGATTGATTTAGCTTTCAAAGCAGCATCATCATCATCAACATCATCATCATGTGACAAAACTGACTGGAAATCACTTTATGCAAAAGAACTTGAAGATATGAGGAAAGAAAATGAAGAACTTGAAGCACTATTTGCAAGGAAAATGCCTAAAGGTCCAACAGGAAGTAAGTATGAAGGTAAAGAGCCTTTCAAATGTTTTAATTGCAATAAAATTGGTCATATGGCATCTAGATGTCCCGATAAACATGCAAGATTAAGGGAAGAAGCAAAAAGATCATATAAGCCTAACCCTGAATATCAGAGATATAGATTCAAGAAAAACAAAGATAAGTCATGTTACAATGTAGATGAAGGTATTACAGATGATTCAGATGAAGATCTAGCAGATAATGGATAGGATTTTGTTGCAATAAAGGAATATCAACCGACACCTATTGTCAAATCGGTAGAGCAGGCACTGGCAGTAAAAATTGAAGAAAAAGATGAATGAAATATAGATTATCGATGCTCACATCATATGACTGGTGATAAAAGCAAATTCTTATCATTTCAAGAAATTCATGGAGGTCTAGTAAGGTTTGGAGATGATAAAGCTTGTCAAATCAAAGGAAAATGCACTATATCCTTGGATGGTAAGCACAATATTGACAATGCTTATTATGTAGAAGGTTTAAAGCATAATCTTTGGAGTGTTGGTCAGTTAGTGGAAAAAGGATTTCAGTTATAGTTCAAGAATAGGAAATGCAAAATCATAAATAGAACTAGATTGGAGATTGCAACTGGTAATCAGACTAAGGGTAATATCCTTCACTTGTATACCAGTGATAAAACATGTTTGATTGCACATATTGATGAAAGTTGGTTATAGCATAAAAGACTCTGTCATGTGAATTTTGATTGTATTGTAAAGATCAGTTCAACTAAGGCAGTAAGGGATTTACCTAAGATTGTGAAACCTCATAATTTGGTATGTAAGGAATGTCAAATGGGAAAGCAAGTTAGAACAACATTTAAGAGCATTAATGAGAAATCAAATAATATTGTTGATTTAATTCATACTAATTTATGTGGTCTAGCAAGAGCAAGAAGTCTACAAGGAGATAGATACTTTATGCTAATAATTGATGATTATTCTAGAATGTGTTGGGTTACTTTCCTCAAGGAGAAATCGGAAGCTTTTGGAAGATTCAAGATATTCAAGGCAATGGTAGAGAATGAAACTGGCAAGAAAATCAAATGTTTGAGATCGGATCAAGGAGGAGAATTTTTATCTAGGGAATTTAATGCATTATGTGAAGTGAATGGAATCAAAAGACAACTATCTGCACCCCGGACACCCTAGCAGAATGGAGTTGTGGAAAGGAAGAACAAAACTATTCTGGATGCAGCAAGAACAATGTTAATGGAAGCAAATCTACCTCATGTGTACTGCAGAGAAGCAGTTAAGATAGCAGTTTATACTTTCAATAGAGTTCACATTAAAAGTGAAACCGGCAAGACCCTTTATGAACTATAGTTTGGTCATATTCCTACTCTTAAATATTTTAGAATATTTGGAAGCAAATGTTATTTTAGAAGAAATGAGTATATTGGCAAATTTGATCCTAGAAGTGATGAAGAAATATTTCTTGGTTATTCATCTAAAAGAAAGGCATATAGATGTTATAATAAAATGTTACAAAAAATCATTGAGAGTATTAATGTGAAGATAGATGAACACTTTTGAGGAGATTCAAGATCTGTTGAACTGACAGTTGAAATGATTGTAGATCAACTGACATAGACTCCACCAGTATAGAATGAAGACCGAGTCACACCAGCATCATCAGAAAACTCAACAATGACTAAAGAACAACAGCCGGTGAATGTTAATCAGAACAAACCCAGGTATGTATGATTGAATCATTCAAAGAATCAGATAATTGGAAACAAGAATCAAGGTGTTATGACTAGAGGAAGACTGGCAAATGAAGAGGTATGTTTAATTTCTCAAATTGAACCAACATCTATTATTGAAGCATGTAAGGATGAATATTAGAATAAAGCAATGGAAGATGAATTAGAACAAATTGAAAAGAATAATACTTGGACATTGGTTCCCCGGCCTAAAGACAAAAATGTAATTGGAACTAAATGGGTATATAGGAATAAACTTAATGAAGATGGAGAAGTAATCGGAAACAAAGAAAGATTAGTTTGTAAAGATTATTCACAGAAAGAAGGAATAGATTATAATGAAACCTTTGCACCGGTAGCCAGAATTGAGGTAGTTAGACTATTTCTTACATTTGCAGCTTATAAGAACTATAAAGTTTATCAAATGGATGTAAAATGTGCATTTTTGAATGGAGATCTTGAGGAAAAAGTTTACATTGAATAGCTTGATGAATTTTCTTTGACAGATAATAAGGATATGGTTTGCAGGTTAAGGAAAGCTTAATATGAATTGAAGCAAGCTCCTAGAGCTTTCTATTCTAGATTGGGTAAATATCTTTTGAAGCTTAGTTACACAAAAGGTAATGCTGACAACAATTTATATTACAAGGTTACCAATGATGATATTTTGGTTATTGAAGTCTTTGTAGATGATATCATTTTTGGAGGTGAAGATGGATTGTGTAAGGACTTTGCTAATCAAATGCAAAAAGAATTTGAAATGTCTATGATTGGAGAGATAAAATTATTTTTAGGTTTGTAGATTTCACAAATAGATAAAGGTATATTCATATGTCAAACAAAGTACCTGAAGGAAATTGTGAACAAATTTGGTATGGAGAATTCCAAACCAGTAAGTACTCCTATGACTACAACTGATAAATTGACATTGAAGGATGATTCAGCTCCTATTAATCTGACAAGGTACAAATCTATGATTGGAGGTTTTCCATATTTGACACAAACAAGACCTAATATAATGAATTCAGTATGTATTGTTTCAATATTTCAAGGCAATCCTAAAGAAAATCATGAGTCAGCAGTAAAAAGGATTTTTCGGTACCTACAGGCACAACAAATCTTGGTTTATGGTATCCTAAAGATGAAAATTTTGATTTATGTGCATACACCGATGCAAATTGGGTAGGTGATGTAGATGACAGAAAGAGTACCACTAGCGGTGCATTCTTTCTTGGTAGCAAATTGATTTCATGGATAAGCAAGAACCAGACTTGTACATCATTATCATCAGCAGAATTAGAATATTTTACAACAACAACTAATTGTACTAAGGTATTATGGATTAAGCAAATCTTGAAGGATATAAAGGTAAAATGCAAAGAACCAATAATCATTTATTGTGATAATTCAGCAGCAATTGACATATCAAAGAATTCGGTATTTCACTCTAAGAAAAAGCATGTTTCTATTAAGTATAATTTTCTGAAAGAGAATGTTGAAGCAAATGAAGTGAAATTGGTTTATGTGAATACTAAAGAGCAAATTGCAGATATCTTTACAAAGCCTTTGCCTAAGGAAACATTTGAATATCTCAGAGAGAATATTGGGGTAATTTCCCCACCAGTAGAGACTTAGATATTAAAGGATTGGCATCAAATTGACAGGAACTAAAAGAAAAATCTTTTTCTGACTTTGATGGAGGAGAGCTACTTCTCAGGGGGAGTAGTTGGCAGAATGTAAAGTTTTGAATTCTTAACTGCTTTGGGATTTGATGTCAAAGGGGGAGAGATATCTATGGAAAAACATTATTCCTTTGGGGGAGAGATTATTCATTAAGGGAGAGATATACCCTTTGGATATATGTATTTTTGGTTTTGGTTTCTGTTTCTATTACAAACCTTTGTATTGATCTATCTTTGGGAGATTGATTGGTTTATCGGTTTTGGCATTATAATTTTTTGGCACTTAGATGTTTTTCCATCTAGTGTTGCCATCAATGCCAAAGGGGGAGATTGATGGTATTATGGATGACTTTGTCATGGGTTTCATTGGTTTTTTCATTGATGTCAACACTTGTCTTCTTGGAGGTTTACATTATGTTCACTGACATGGTTAATAGCTTATGCATAGTCATTGGTATGTGTTCACTAGCAGGTTATACTATTCACCGGCAGCGATTATGACTTGTTATCATCTAGAGATCATTTGGTTATGTCGAAGACATGGATTGGAAGTTTGGTTTTGGTGTTTTTCTTATTGATCTAATCGGGTTGACAGATTTGCCTTTACCGATAGATAAGTCTAGGTTATGGACCGGTATTCCAGATCAGCACAACATGTCATGGAGGTGATTTATTAATTGGTAAATGTATTGAGCCGACATATTGTATCACATCAAGAATTATTTGTAATTGATTTAATTTTAATATCTTTAGTGAGTCGACCTATTCATTTGGTCTTAGGTTTTGTATAAATGATTGTAAGATCTTATTGAAGATCATGGTAATCATGAGTGAGTGTGGATATTGAAGAGCGAAAATAAGCAAATCCTTGTGTAAATCATGCAGACATTATTTGAAGGTTGAAGGAAGTTTATGAAGGTGTTTTGACACTCATGTTCAGAGCTTAACCGGTATTGAATATAGCATTGGAGATGCTATTTTGAGCAGTACATTATCATTGGATTTAACCATCCAATTGTGTAGTCAGTGTGACTCCTAATTTGTGATTGGGCAGTGAGCTCTAGACAGTTGGCCTTTCTACATGTGCAGACCCCATTTGTATACACATACTATCTGCAGTAGTATCTATAGCTAGGAAATCAGAAATCATCAAAGCAAGTATCAAATTAATAAGCTAGCTCAATCACAAAAGCTCAAATGCAATGATCTATCCTAACACACTCAATAAAGACACAAAAACAAAACATTCAATATTTGAAAACTAAGCAAACCAAGTGCAGATTTGAATGTCTCCTTCATGTGGCTCCATTGTCCTTCTTTCTCCTTCAAATAGCTTTGTTGTGGATCTCACCTACTAGTGCATGATCATGATATGAAAGCAAGTAGACAAGATAATTGCTCAAGAATACTCGAAGCGTGATTGATTCGGGAATCGATTTGAAAAGTGATTCGTTCGATAATGTGATTAGTTGGGATTGAAGAAATTCATCCAATTTATAGACAAATTGGAGAAATGATCAAATTAGCATGAAGATATTCAAATGGAAATTGCAAATCAAGAATGTCAATTATGACAAATTTATGACAAATTTGCACTTTCTATGCAAAATTGATTGATTGATAATTCATGACAAGATTATGACAAATTTCTATGTCAAAATTGATTGACTGTCAATTATGACAAATTATGACAAATTGAAATGTCATTCCCATGAAATTAGGAGAGAAATAGGAGGAAATTGAATTAGAAATTAGGAAAATTAGAAAATTGGAAAATAGGAATTAGGAAATTAGAAAAATGAGGAAATTAGGAATTTAGTGAAATTAGGTAAATGAGGAAAATTAGGAAATTAGTGAATTAATTAATAATTTTTCATTTATTAATTAATTCACAAAGAGGGAATTTAGAAATTGATGAAAAATTAGGAAATTAGTGAATTAGGAGAAATTAGGTAAATCAATTAATAATTTTTCATTTATTAATTAATTCACAAAAAGAGAAATAATTAGTTAGCCAATTAAATTAAACATTTAATTGTGACACGAAGATCTAGGATAAATAAATAAATTATTTAACCTAGAGGGAGAAATGACAAACAAGATTAAATGAATAAAATCATGAAACCCTAAAAGATGAATTAGAAATGCAAAGATGACAATTAGGTCCTGATTGAAGGATCGATTTGATCATGATTTTGACTTGATAAAAGACCAATGCTGACGAATGATTTGATTGATAAATGCACCAATTGACAAGGAACAGTGACTAATTGATCCAATTTGAGAAAGACAACGATCGATGAAAAATCGATCGCAAAATGACAAGATTGAAAATGATAACACAAAACGACAACATTGAAAATGATAATGATCGATGACAAATCGATCACAAAATGACAAGATTGACAAGAGGACAAGGATTGATGACAAAATAGATCACAAGACGACAAGATTGATGACAAATTGATCAAAAGCCAAGAATCGATGACAAATCGATCGCATGATGACAAGATTGATAAGAGGACAAAACCCTAATTAGGATTGATGATGTCCAAAATGATGACAAATGAACACGCACATTGATGCGACAGGAAAAGATTGACCAAAATCATGACTGAAGATTGTTATCGACAAGATCAAATTCGAAAGCGAGAAAAATGATGAATGCAGAAGAATGACTCGATGCTCACAACTGATAAAGACCAAGTGTGAATCATAGGAGAAATGTTAATGCGACTCAAAAACCCTAAAATAAGGCAATGCGCAAATGTTAAAGTATGATTCCGCAAGCATTGACCATTTTTAGGTGTCTACATTTTGCCCCTCTTTGAGACAATGCGATTTTAAGCATTGTTTCAAAGAACAATAATGAAAATGCCCCAGACAATGATAATGACATATGCATGCCCCCTCGAGGAATTGGCTGGAAAAATCTAGAAAAGAGGCCAAGTGATCGATAAGAATGACAGAAAATGATAGGTTCGAACGGATCAAACAAACTGCCAAGAATGATGGAAGAAATGTTAGTAAGAAGAAATTAGACAGAGGACAGTTAGAGATGAAGAAAATTTTGCTTTCAGTAATGCACTTTGTAGGTGAGAACCTTTATTTAATTTAGCAAAACGGATGCATAGCATCATGGCATTGAAGACCAGAGCTGAAACGCAACCCTTTTTGCAAAAGATAGACACATCGCACACAAGGAATGAGTGAAGCATCCTAGGGTGCATACATCAAGAGTCAAGGTATGTGCGGCGTTCACAAGGTGAACGTACTTATCATAGACACCCAATGATATAGTTGCCCCAGGTTGTAACAAACATTCCACAAACAACAATCATAACAAAAAAAAAGAAAGGGACCATGAACCATCCCGGTTACTCTAAATCACTCAGTGACATCATCGAGCAACATAGGAACATGATCGAAGATAAATCAATAAATGATAAGACTCGCTAATTCCAACAAGTCAAACAAACATCTTGATCTTCATTGTCAAAAGTTGAAAGTGTTGATAGGATGATCATGCTGTTTGGTTTCAGGACATGTGGTACCCCATCTAAGACAAGACACAGTCTAGTTTCAAGCATACCACATCCTGTATAAGACCCATGATAATGTGACAAGGACAAATGATATTGATGTTGATTGATTTACATGACAATTTTGATCAGTTTGAATGCCTGGTTTGATTGAAAAGTTCATCTGTTAATGCATGATTTCATTAAAGCACAATGTTTGATTGATTGTCGTTGGATGTATGCTCAATGATCTATCTATGCACAAAGGGGATATTTATTAGTTTTTTTTGCTTTGCGTTTCAAGATTTTACAATTTTTATGTGTTCATTTTTTCAGGACTTTATTTGACTTTTTAGGAATTTTCTCAGGACATTTATCAATTTTTTTTTTAGAGATTTGTTCAGGACATTATTTGATTTTTTTGGATTATTTCAAGACATTTTTCAATTTTTTAGAATTATTTCAGGACATTTTTCCATTTTTTTAGAATTATTTCAAGACATTTTTCAATTTTTTTAGAATTATTTTAGGACATTTTTCAATTTTTTTGAATTATTTCAGGACATTTTTCAATTTTTTTGAATTATTTCAGGACATTTTTCAATTTTTATGATTTTTCCCCTAGTGTCTAGCAAGGCAAGGAATATGACAGGTGAATAAATAGGCTTGCGAAAATGTTGGTGGATAGATGGAAGATAAAGGCCTTTTATTATGGAGACAATGCGGATGCAATTTTCAAGGGCTATGGTGTGATGGGACAAGAGACTGGATATGACAATGTAAAGTAGTGACATGGCATGAGGGACATGTCAAGAGGTTTTTGAAACCATGTTTAAATTTTGCGTCCTTATGTCAGATCAAGATCAAGGAATGAAATAGAGTGTATGGATAGTGATAAGAGATGGATAGGATAAGCAAGACCAAGAATGGATAAGGGACATGGACTGAAGGTCAGGATAGGCTAAGGGATAATGGCAGAAAGTTGCAATAAGCTAGGGAATATGGATGAAAAGTTATAATAAGCAAATGGATAAATGACCAAAAGCTATGATAGACTGAAAGCTCCAAACAAGATGCATGATGCTCATGAAGATCGTCAGCCTTGTCAAGATCAAAGGTGGAAAGGGAAACTAGACATGAGGGACAATAGGATATGAAGGGTAATGACAGGGGTTCGATAGGATAATGGAACAATGAAGGACAAAAGGATATGAAGGAGGAAACCTGCCCCCAAGTATGGTATGCAAGAAGTTCATAGATTATGCATGACACCTATTTGCTAGGTTTTCATCACGCTACTTGCCCAAGGTGCCTGTTTGCCAGGTTTTCACCAGTGGATGAATTATTTTTGCTTTACTTTTTTTCTTTTTGCTTTTTTTTTTTTCTTCACTTTTTGTTTTTTTTGACTTTTTCAATAGAAGATGGACACATGATAGGGGATGGAAGAAGGACTTAAGCTTTTTTTTTTTTGGATAGTAGCCTTGAAAAAATGGACCATGACCTTTAAAAGTATGCTCAAAGACGTTGGTAGGATAAGGACATGGAAAATAAGATGAAACTAAGGCAAGGATTTATGCAAAGGATCAGATCAAAGGGATTGAAGGATGGAAAATATGCATTGGATAATGGATAGGGTATTGGAAGAATTAGGCTTGAGCAGATGGAAATGAAGGAAAGATCGACATTGGCACACACCTTGAGGGGTGATGGACTGATGGAGGAAAAATGTATTTTGGATATTGAGATTTTGAGGAAGGAAAGGCTATGGATTTTGGGACATAAGGGCCCAAAACAGATGAAGAAGGTGGTGGAGAAATAGACTTGGAAAGTTTGGATGGAGGAATAGCAATTTTAGATGCCAATTTTGATGTTTCTTTAGGCTTTTGTGCTTCAAGGAGCCGCTTAGGGATCCACATGGTTTTTTATTTTTCATGCTTTTGTGGTTCCTTGGAGTGCATTGCTTGCACAAGGGATTTAGGAACCCATATGTATTTTGACTTTGCTTTATTTTTCTCAGTGGGCCTTTGTGGCCTTTTGGATATATTTTTTTCTTTATAGATCAATTTGTTCTTTGTTTTGACATGTCGATTATATTGGACATGTTGATCCTTGAATACATGTGGATTTCTAGATTTATGACTTTTATACTTGGCATCCAAATTGCTTGGAGGGGGAAAGGAATGCATAGATGGATATGAATGAAATGGAATTATTTTGGATGGATGAAATTTACTCAAGGATGTGTGTCTTTGCTGACCTTACATAGAGGACGAAGGGATATAAGGACCTAAGATGGATGGAAAGTATGATGGGGAAGGTGTATGTTTTGATTTTGATGGAGGGATACCAACGTCTTGAGAGTGAGTTGTGTAGACATGACCCTTAAGATCTTCTTTGATATGAAGGGGTTCTTTCTTCTGAAGGTCTACTCCTTTGCCTTTATGAATATCTTGACTTGTAGGATACTCTTTTCTTTGGGAAGAAGACGTGAGTCCATTATGAGGTGGATATGAGATGAGAGAAATAATAAGATCTTGGAGTGGATCGGATTGCACCAAAGTGGAAGAACCCATTGTGCATGTCGAGGGTTCATGAACATCTTGCACTGACACGTTAGAACCATGAGGGGGATTAGGATCATGAGAGGGACTAGGATTGTGTAGTGGACATGGTTCAATGATAGGCTCTTCAAGAGATGGAATGGGAGAAATAATGGGATCCTCAAAAGAAATGCAATCTTGGAGTGTATAAGGAGCATTAGGACAAGGAGATGGAGGAACAAGTGGATCTTGTGGAGGATCTGAAGGAATAATTTGATCTTGACAAGGAGAAAGATCATTGGAATCCTCTTTAAAGGTGCTTTGCTCTTGACTTTCAATGGGATCATCAGAAAGGATGGAAGGGATATCTTGATCTTTCTTAGGAAGTGGAATGTCAATGGGATTTGAAAGGACATTGTGTTCTTGGATAGAATTGACAGGAATAAGTGAATCATTGTGAGTGTCTAGGGAAATGGGATCTTGGTCAACAATTGGATGGGATGATAAGGTTTCAAGATCTTGATCTTCATCTATTTCAAGACATGTTTCTTCATGCTCTAAATTATCCTCTTGACATGAGGTTGGACTTTGGATATGCATGGGGGATTCTGACAAGGAATCAATGTTTTGGCATGAAGGAGATGCACTTTGAACATTTGTGATGGATTCTGGCAAGGAATCAATGCTTGAACATGAGGAAGAAGGACTTCGAATGGGGTTCTCTAAAATAGGTAATGGCAATAAAGTGCATGGTGGCATTGAGTCTTGTATTTCTGAAACTTGACAAGGATGTGCATCATGAATTGGATTATCTTGGCAATCAATTATGGATAGCCCTTGGGTAATTTCATCCTTGGGTGTATTGTTTGATGAGGACAATATAGAAGGTTCTTGTGAAACTTCTAGAGGTGTAGGGATAGATGCCACTGGAGAGTCCATTTGTTTGTGAGGGGATGACGCATTGCTAGACATAAGTGTATTATTTTGATCTTCCTCAAAGAACTCACTTGGTAGGTTCCTTAAGAGCCTTGCAATAAAGCCACCTTTCTTTTAAGGTTTTGACATGGTTGTATCTGGAATTTGAACTTGTTTGGCAAGGAGTTGGTTCTGATTTGATGTCATGTTTTGATTTCAAACTAGATGTTGCTCAAATTGGTTTGACATGTTCAAAATTTGGCTTGGTGTGTGTTGCAACCTTTGTTTTTGAATGTTTTGTTGTGGTTGTTGACATTGATATGTTGATTGAACTTGTTGATATTCCCCCATTGGTTGAACTATTTTTTGACATTGTATAGTTGGTTGGACATATTGTTGAAATTGGACCATTGATTGTGTTGGTTGTATATGTTCGACCATTGGTTGTGTCTGTTGGAAATGTTGGATCTGTTGAACAATTGGTTGTGATGGTTGAAAATCTGATTGATAGTAAACACATTCTTGTTCTTGTTGTGGAGGCACATAATTTTGAAATTGATGTTGTGTCTTTTCTTGAAATTGTTTCATCATCTCTATTTGTGAGAGGAGAGTTGGTATGTCTGATCGTTCAAGAAGAGATCTTACATCAATTGGCTCAATCTTTGGATTTTGACCTAGAAATTTTCAAAACATTTTGGACATTTGTGATATATTCTTCTTAATGTTTTTCACTCTTTGTTCCAAAATCTCATTTTCTTGAGCTAGTTTCTCCTCTAGTTTTTATATTTGGAGACTTGTTTCATCATAAAAAGTTTGATCGATATTGCCTTGTTGTTGGGTTGGATATAATTGTGATTGCCTTGGATTAAAATTCGATTGCATTGTCGGTTGATACGTCAAACTTTGTTGCATCATTGGTGCTTGGAACCTTGTTTCAATAGACATTTCACTATGCAATGTTTTTGGGATTTTTGATTTTAAAAGGATGATGTATGATATGCAACTAAATGCAACCTAAATAAATAAAAATTCAATCTATGGCAAGAATGCAACCTATGTTTTTGGTTGTTTTTCAAGATTTTGACAAACTTTTTGGAATGCAAATCTAAAAGAGACCCTTAGGAAATTGAAATGATGTTTAGACCTCAAAGGACAAAAGGACAAAATGACAATGTCTCCCCTATATGCTTGGATACTAAGCTAGGTTTGACCAAATGACAATAATGACAAAAAGAGAAAAGGTTTGATAAGGTCTAGACTTCCTAACAATGACTTAGGGTTTATCAAAGATTTGGATTACTCAAGTATGACAAAACCTAGTTTTGACACTATATGCAAAGGGACAATTACTATGCAAATGACCCTAATATGATATGATAATGACCTAAGCTTAATGAAGGGACCTAGGGTATGCAAATGCAAATGTATGACAATGTCAACCTAAATTTGAATTATGAAATGGTATTACTCTAATGCAAGAGGACACATGCAAATGGATGACCCTTATTGATATGCAAAGGAGTATGACCTAGGTGAAACCTAACCTTGGTAGTTGACAATGACTTTGCAAAATGCAAACCTAGGATGAACCTAAATCTAAGTGACATGAATGTTGAGACAAGATTTTGAAAAATATTTGACAACCATGTTTGAAGATGTTTTCTGTTTTAGATGAAATGTTCTTGTGTTTAACCTTGTTTCTGAATCAATTTGTCTTGTTTTTGAGATGAGATGCAACTCAACTTTTGACAAGTAAAGAAGACAAGATATTTTAACTTAGACTCAAGACAATCGTGCTCATTCACACATTTCTTATGGTAGGCAAGGACATTAGGTACCTGAGAGGTAGACTCATTATGGGATTCAAGGAGAATACATAGATGCTTGACCCCATAGGCTCCCCTCCATGGCACTCACTTCTCAGGGCAGCCAAGCATCAGTTCCCAAGGAAATCTCCCCATGGCAAACTTAGTATCTCTTCCAAGTATCCGAACATGTCCTTCTCAAGCAACTAGAAGGATTTTTGGCCTCTAAATACAAGGTGTTTAGTAAGGATTTTTGTTAAGTGTTACTCCTTGATGTCATGCAAGTGTGATTGAGACATTAAGCCCATCAAGATACCAAACAAATGTAGTTGTACAAGCACAATTTAGACCATGAGGCCCTACTTAGATGTTGATATGAGAAAGAGTTCAAGGGTCATCACTTCCCAAGTAACTGCAATTCCCACGTAACCCTTCCTTCAAAGCTTTCGCCCATCAGGTATTTGTTTATAGTGAGTTAGAATGCCAAGGTATTCTAGCCGTACTCACTTTGGGTCGTTCCCTTCTCACGATTATCACTTGCTTGCAAAAGCAAACGGTCGGGAAGGTAGGCCCTCTAAAGGTGACACACAATCAAAAACATGAGCATGGTATCGAAGATCTAGATTTCTGATCACCCTAAGAAGGATGAGAGCATACTCTCCTACTCCAATGTCAAACTCAACAATTAAGGCAAACATATATTCATTCCATCCTATTTAGAAATCACTAGGTGCCTAAATATTAATTGCAAACACAAAGTTTAGTTGTAGTTCAAGGCAACCTGCAAAACCCAAGTCAGAAGTTTGATATGTTTAGTCTTTGACTATCAAACCTGCATAAATCATGTTAGTAGTTTCATTTGTAGTCTTTGCCATGCATATGTCAAGGTTCTGCACAGAGAATCAGTACCAACAAAACCAAAAAAGCAGAAATAGAATGCAAAAGAAAACAATTTGCAAGTGAAAAACACTGTCTTTTACCTCTATTTCTGGCCCTACACAGGCGTAGAATGTTTGACACAGGTGCAAAATGCTTGACACAGGCATAGAATGTCCTTGACATAGGCACAGAATGCTTGATACAGGCACAGAAGTTCCCAAAAAACCCTGCACTACCCTATTTCTTGGGTTTTAGACCTGCAAATCATCGCAAAAGCACTCAAAAGCATGGTTAGGGGGTTAGTTCACGTCAGGTTCACCAATTAATGTAGCTAGGAAATCGGAAATAATCAAAGCAAGTATCAAATTAATAAGCTAGCTCAATCACAAAAGCTCAAATGCAATGATCAATCCTAACACACTCAATAAAGACACGAAAACAAAACATTCAATATTTGAAAACTAAGCAAACCAAGTGTAGATTTGAATGTCTCCTTCATGTGGCTCCATTGTCCTTCTTTCTCATTCAAATAGCATTGTTGTGGATCTCACCTACTAGTGCATGATCATGATATGAAAGCAAGTAGACAAGATAATTGCTCAAGAATACTCGAAGCGTGATTGATTCGGGAATCAATTTGAAAAGTGATTTGCTCGATAATGTGATTAGTTGGGATCGAAGAAATTCATCCAATTCATAGACAAATTGGAGAAATGATCAAATTAGCATGAAGATATTCAAATGGAAAATGCAAATCCAGAATGTCAATTATGACAAATTTGCACTTTCTATGCAAAATTGATTGATTGATAATTCATGACAAGATTATGACAAATTTCTATGTCAAAATTGATTGATTGTCAATTATGACAAATTATGGCAAATTGAAATGTCATTCCCATGAAAATAGGAGAGAAATAGGAGGAAATTGAATTAGAAATTAGGAAAATTAGAAAATTGGAAAATAGGAATTAGGAAATTAGAAAAATGAGGAAATTAGGAATTTAGTGAAATTAGGTAAATGAGGAAAATTAGGAAATTAGTGAATTAATTAATAATTTTTCATTTATTAATGAATTCACAAAGAGGGAATTTAGAAATTGATGAAAAATTAGGAAATTAGTGAATTAGGAGAAATTAGGTAAATCAATTAATAATTTTTCATTTATTAATTAATTCACAAAAAGAGAAATAATTAGTTAGCCAATTAAATTAAACATTTAATTGTGCAACGAAGACCTAGGATAAATAAATAAATTATTTAACCTAGAGGGAGAAATGACAAACAAGATCGAATGAATAAAATCATGAAACCTTAAAAGATGAATTAGAAATGCAAAGATGACAATTAGGTCCTGATTGAAGGATCGATTTGATCATGATTTTAACTTGATAAAAGACCAATGCCCACGAATGATTTGATTGATAAATGCACCAATTGACGAGGAACAATGACTAATTGATCCAATTTGAGAAAGACGACGATTGATGAAAAATCAATCGCAAAATGACAAGATAGAAAATGATAACGCAAAATGACAACATTGAAGAAGATAATGATCGATGACAAATCGATCGCAAAACGACAAGATTGACAAGAGGACAAGGATCGATGACAAAATAGATCACAAGACGACAAGATTGATGACAAATTGATCAAAAGCCAAGAATCGATGACAAATCGATCGCATGATGACAAGATTGATAAGAGGACAAAACCCTAATTAGGATTGATGATGTCCAAAATGATGAAAAATGAACATGCACATTGATGCGACAGGATAAGATTGACCAAAATCATGACTGAAGATTGTTATCGACAAGACCAAATTCAAAAGCGAGAAAAATGATGAATGCAAAAGAATGACTCGATGCTCGCAAATGATAAAGACCAAGTGCGAATCATAGGAGAAATGTTAATGCGACTCAAAAACCCTAAAATAAGGCAATGCGCAAATGTTAAAGTATGATTCCGCAAGCGTTGACCATTTTTAGGTGTCTACATTTTGCCCCTCTTTGAGACAATGCGATTTTAAGCGTTGTTTCAAAGAACAATAATGAAAATGCCCCAGACAATGATAATGACATATGAATGAAAATCGAAAATCATCAAAGCAAGTATCAAATTAATGAGCTAGCTCAATCACAAAAGCTCAAATGCAATGATCAGTCCTAACACACTCAATAAAGACACGAAAACAAAACATTCAATATTTGAAAACTAAGCAAACCAAGTGCAGATTTGAATGTCTCCTTCATGTGGCTCCATTGTCCTTCTTTCTCCTTCAAAGAGCTTTGTTGTGGATCTCACCTACTAGTGCATGATCATGATATGAAAGCAAGTAGACAAGATAATTGCTCAAGAATACTCGAAGCGTGATTGATTGGGGAATCGATTTGAAAAGTGATTCGTTCGATAATGTGATTAGTTGGGATTGAAGAAATTCATCCAATTTATAGACAAATTGGAGAAATGATCAAATTAGCATGAAGATATTCAAATGGAAATTGCAAATCAAGAATGTCAATTATGACAAATTTATGACAAATTTGCACTTTCTATGCAAAATTGATTGATTGATAATTCATGACAAGATTATGACAAATTTCTATGTCAAAATTGATTGATTGTCAATTATGACAAATTATGGCAAATTGAAATGTCATTCCCATGAAAATAGGAGAGAAATAGGAGGAAATTGAATTAGAAATTAGGAAAATTAGAAAATTGGAAAATAGGAATTAGGAAATTAGAAAAATGAGGAAATTAGGAATTTAGCGAAATTAGGTAAATGAGGAGAATTAGGAAATTAGTGAATTAATTAATAATTTTTCATTTATTAATTAATTCACAAAGAGGGAATTTAGAAATTGATGAAAAATTAAGAAATTAGTGAATTAGGAGAAATTAGGTAAATCAATTAATAATTTTTCATTTATTAATTAATTCACAAAAAGAGGAATAAATAGTTAGCCAATTAAATTAAAAATTTAATTGTGACATGAAGACCTAGGATGAATAAATAAATTATTTAACCTAGAGGGAGAAATGACAAACAAGATCAAATGAATAAAATCATGAAACCCTAAAAGATGAATTAGAAATGCAAAGATGACAATTAGGTCCTGATTGAAGGATCTATTTGATCATGATTTTGACTTGATAAAAGACCAATGCCGACGAATGATTTGATTGATAAATGCACCAATTGACGAGGAACAATGACTAATTGATCCAATTTGAGAAAGACGATGATCGATGAAAAATCAATCGCAAAATGACAAGATAGAAAATGATAATGCAAAACGACAACATTGAAGAGGATAATGATCGATGACAAATCGATCGCAAAACGACAAGATTGACAAAAGGACAAGGATCGATGACAAAATAGATCACAAGACGACAAGATTGATGACAAATTGATCAAAAGCCAAGAATCGATGACAAATCGATCGCATGATGACAAGATTAATAAGAGGACAAAACCCTAATTAGGATTGATGATGTCCAAAATGATGAAAAATGAACACGCACATTGATGCGACAGGATAAGATTGACCAAAATCATGACTGAAGATTATTATCGACAAGACCAAATTCGAAAGCGAGAAAATTATGAATGCAGAAGAATGACTTGATGCTCGCAAATGATAAAGACCAAGTGCGAATCATAGGAGAAATGTTAATGCGACTCAAAAACCCTAAAATAAGGCAATGCGCAAATGTTAAAATATGATTCCGCAAGCGTTGACCATTTTTAGGTGTCTACATTTTGCCCCTCTTTCAGACAATGCGATTTTAAGCGTTCTTTCAAAGAACAATAATGAAAATGCCCCAGACAATGATAATGACATATGAATGGAAATCGGAAATCATCAAAGCAAGTATCAAATTAATAAGCTAGCTCAATCACAAAAGCTCAAATGCAATGATCAATCCTAACACACTCAATAAAGACACGAAAACAAAACATTCAATATTTGGAAACTAAGCAAACCAAGTGCAGATTTGAATGTCTCCTTCATGTGGCTCCGTTGTCCTTCTTTCTCCTTCAAATAGCTTTGTTGTGGATCTCACCTACTAGTGCATGATCATGATATGAAAGCAAGTAGACAAGATAATTGCTCAAGAATACTCGAAGCGTGATTGATTCGGGAATCGATTTGATAAGTGATTCGTTCGATAATGTGATTAGTTGGGATTGAAGAAATTCATCCAATTTATAGACAAATTAGAGAAATGATCAAATTAGCATGAAGATATTCAAATGGAAATTGCAAATCAAGAATGTCAATTATGACAAATTTATGACAAATTTGCACTTTCTATGCAAAATGGATTGATTGATAATTCATGACAAGATTATGACAAATTTCTATGTCAAAATTGATTGATTGTCAATTATGACAAATTATGGCAAATTGAAATGTCATTCCCATGAAATTAGGAGAGAAATAGGAGGAAATTGAATTAGAAATTAGGAAAATTAGAAAATTGGAAAATATGAATTAGGAAATTAGAAAAATGAGGAAATTAGGAATTTAGTGAAATTAGGTAAATGAGGAAAATTAGGAAATTAGTGAATTAATTAATAAGTTTTCATTTATTAATTAATTCACAAAGAGGGAATTTAGAAATTGATGAAAAATAAGGAAATTAGTGAATTAGGAGAAATAAGGTAAATCAATTAATAATTTTTCATTTATTAATTAATTCACAAAAAGAGGAATAATTAGTTAGCCAATTAAATTAAACATTTAATTGTGACACGAAGACCTAGGATGAATAAATAAATTATTTAATCTAGAGGGAGAAATGGCAAACAAGATCAAATGAATAAAATCATGAAACCCTAAAAGATGAATTAGAAATGCAAAGATGACAATTAGGTCTTGATTGAAGGATCGATTTGATCATGATTTTAACTTGATAAAAGACCAATGCCCACGAATGATTTGATTGATAAATGCACCAATTGACGAGGAACAATGACTAATTGATCCAATTTGAGAAAGACGACGATCGATGAAAAATCGATCGCAAAATGACAAGATTGAAAATGATAACGCAAAACGACAACATTGAAAATGATAATGATCGATGACAAATCGATCGCAAAACGACAAGAT
This sequence comes from Cryptomeria japonica, assembly GCF_030272615.1. Lineage (NCBI taxonomy): Eukaryota > Viridiplantae > Streptophyta > Pinopsida > Cupressales > Cupressaceae > Cryptomeria > Cryptomeria japonica. Next base: position 566,225,536 of record NC_081407.1, on the reverse strand, counting down.
TGACAAGAGGACAAGGATCGATGACAAAATAGATCACAAGACGACAAGATTGATGACAAATTGATCAAAAGCCAAGAATCGATGACAAATCGATCGCATGATGACAAGATTGATAAGAGGACAAAACCCTAATTAGGATTGACAATGTCCAAAATGTTGACAAATGAACACGCACATTGATGCGATAGGATAAGATTGACCAAAATCATGACTGAAGATTGTTATCGACAAGACCAAATTCGAAAGCGAGAAAAATGATGAATGCAGAAGAATGACTCGATGCTCGCAGACGATAAAGACCAAGTGCGAATCATAGGAGAAATGTTAATGCGACTCAAAAACCCTAAAATAAGGCAATGCACAAATGTTAAAGTATGATTCCGCAAGCGTTGACCATTTTTAGGTGTCTACATTTTTGCCCCTCTTTGAGACAATGCGATTTTAAGCGTTGTTTCAAAGAACAATAATGAAAATGCCCCAGACAATGATAATGACATATGCATAGAAATCGGAAATCATCAAAGCAAGTATCAAATTAATAAGCTAGCTCAATCACAAAAGCTCAAATGCAATGATCAATCCTAACACACTCAATAAAGACACGAAAACAAAACCTTCAATATTTGAAAACTAAGCAAACCAAGTGCAGATTTGAATGTCTCCTTCATGTGGCTCCATTGTCCTTCTTTCTCCTTCAAATAGCTTTGTTGTGGACCTCACCTACTAGTGCATGATCATGATATGAAAGCAAGTAGACAAGATAATTGCTCAAGAATACTCGAAGCGTGATTGATTCGGGAATCGATTTGAAAAGTGATTCGTTCGATAATGTGATTAGTTGCGATTGAAGAAATTCATCCAATTTATAGACAAATTGGAGAAATGATCAAATTAGCATGAAGATATTCAAATGGAAATTGCAAATCCAGAATGTCAATTATGACAAATTTGCACTTTCTATGCAAAATTGATTGATTGATAATTCATGACAAGATTATGTCAAATTTCTATGTCAAAATTGATTGATTGTCAATTATGACAAATTATGGCAAATTGAAATGTCATTCCCATGAAATTAGGAGAGAAATAGGAGGAAATTGAATTAGAAATTAGGAAAATTAGAAAATTGGAAAATAGGAATTAGGAAATTAGAAAAATGAGGAAATTAGGAATTTAGTGAAATTAGGTAAATGAGTAAAATTAGGAAATTAGTGAATTAATTAATAATTTTTCATTTATTAATTAATTCACAAAGAGGGAATTTAGAAATTGATGAAAAATTAGGAAATTAGTGAATTAGGAGAAATTAGGTAAATCAATTAATAATTTTTCATTTATTAATTAATTCACAAAAAGAGGATTAATTAGATTGCCAATTAAATTAAACATTTAATTGTGACACGAAGACCTAGGATGAATAAATAAATTATTTAACCTAGAGGGAGAAATGGCAAACAAGATTAAATGAATAAAATCATGAAACCCTAAAAGATGAATTAGAAATGCAAAGATGACAATTAGGTCCTGATTGAAGGATTGATTTGATCATGATTTTGACTTGATAAAAGACCAATGCCGATGAATGATTTGATTGATAAATGCACCAATTGACGAGGAATAATGACTAATTGATCCAATTTGAGAAAGACGACGATCGATGAAAAATCGATCGCAAAATGACAAGATTGAAACTGATAACGCAAAATGACAAGATTGAAAATGATAATGATCGATGACAAATCGATCGCAAAATGACAAGACTGACAAGAGGACAAGGATCGATGACAAAATAGATCACAAGATGACAAGATTGATGAGAAATTGATCAAAAGCCAAGAATCGATGACAAATCGATCGCATGATGACAAGATTGATACGAGGAAAAAACCCTAATTAGGATTGACGATGTCCAAAATGATGACAAATGAACACGCACATTGATGCGACAGGATAAGATTGACCAAAATCATGACTGAAGATTGTTATCGACAAGACCAAATTCGAAAGCGAGAAAAATGATGAATGCAGAATAATGACTCGATGCTCGCAAATGATAAAGACCAAGTGTGAATCATAGGAGAAATGTTAATGCGACTCAAAAACCCTAAAATAAGGCAATGCGCAAATGTTAAAGTATGATTCCGCAAGCATTGACCATTTTTAGGTGTCTACATTTTGCCCCTCTTTGAGACAATGCGATTTTAAGCATTCTTTCAAAGAACAATAATGAAAATGCCCCAGACAATGATAATGACATATGAATGGAAATCAGAAATCATCAAAGCAAGTATCAAATTAATAAGCTAGCTCAATCACAAAAGCTCAAATGCAATGATCAATCCTAACACACTCAATAAAGACACGAAAACAAAACATTCAATATTTGAAAACTAAGCAAACCAAGTGCAGATTTGAATGTCTCCTTCATGTGGCTCCATTGTCCTTCTTTCTCCTTCAAATAGCTTTGGTGTGGATCTCACCTACTAGTGCATGATCATGATATGAAAGCAAGTAGACAAGATAATTTCTCAAGAATACTCGAAGCGTGATTGATTCGAGAATCGATTTGAAAAGTGATTCGTTCGATAATGTGATTAGTTGGGATTGCAGAAATTCATCCAATTTATAGACAAATTGGAGAAATGATCAAATTAGCATGAAGATATTCAAATGGAAATTGCAAATCAAGAATGTCAATTATGACAAATTTATGACAAATTTGCACTTTCTATGCAAAATTGATTGATTGATAATTCATGACAAGAATATGACAAATTTCTATGTCAAAATTGATTGATTGTAAATTATGACAAATTGAAATGTCATTCCCATGAAATTAGGAGAGAAATAGGAGGAAATTGAATTAGAAATTAGGAAAATTAGAAAATTGGAAAATTGGAATTAGGAAATTAGAAAAATGAGGAAATTAGGAATTTAGTGAAATTAGGTAAATGAGGAAAATTATGAAATTAGTGAATTAATTAAAAAAATTTCATTTATTAATTAATTCACAAAGAGGGAATTTAGAAATTGATGAAAAATTAGGAAATTAGTGAATTAGGAGAAATTAGGTAAATCAATTAATAATTTTTCATTTATTAATTAATTCACAAAAAGAGGAATAATTAGTTAGCCAATTAAATTAAACATTTAATTGTGACATGAAGACCTAGGATAAATAAATAAATTATTTAACCTAGAGGGAGAAATGACAAACAAGATTAAATGAATAAAATCATGAAACCCTAAAAGATGAATTAGAAATGCAAAGATGACAATTAGGTCCTGATTGAAGGATCGATTTGATCATGATTTTGACTTGATAAAAGACCAATGCCGACGAATGATTTGATTGATAAATGCACCAATTGATGAGGAACAATGACTAATCGATCCAATTTGAGAAAGACGACGATCGATGAAAAATCGATCGCAAAATGACAAGATTGAAAATGATAACGCAAAATGACAACATTGAAAATGATAATGATCAATGACAAATCGATCACAAAACGACAAGATTGACAAGAGGACAAGGATCGATGACAAAATAGATCACAAGATGACAAGATTGATGAGAAATTGATCAAAAGCCAAGAATCGATGACAAATCGATTGCATGATGACAAGATTGATACGAGGAAAAAACCCTAATTAGGATTGACGATGTCCAAAATGATGACAAATGAACACGCACATTGATGCGACAGGATAAGATTGACCAAAATCATGACTGAAGATTGTTATCGACAAGACCAAATTCGAAAGCGAGAAAAATGATGAATGCAGAATAATGACTCGATGCTCGCAAATGATAAAGACCAAGTGTGAATCATAGGAGATATGTTAATGCGACTCAAAAACCCTAAAATAAGGCAATGCGCAAATGTTAAAGTATGATTCCGCAAGCATTGACCATTTTTAGGTGTCTACATTTTGCCCCTCTTTGAGACAATGCGATTTTAAGCGTTCTTTCAAAGAACAATAATGAAAATGCCCCAGACAATGATAATGACATATGAATGGGAATCAGAAATCATCAAAGCAAGTATCAAATTAATAAGCTAGCTCAATCACAAAAGCTCAAATGCAATGATCAATCCTAACACACTCAATAAAGACACGAAAACAAAACATTCAATATTTGAAAACTAAGCAAACCAAGTGCAGATTTGAATGTGTCCTTCATGTGGCTCCATTGTCCTTCTTTCTCCTTCAAATAGCTTTGATGTGGATCTCACCTACTAGTGCATGATCATGATATGAAAGCAAGTAGAGAAGATAATTGCTCAAGAATACTCGAAGCGTGATTGATTCGGGAATCGATTTGAAAATTGATTCATTCGATAATGTGATTAGTTGGGATTGAAGAAATTCATCCAATTTATAGACAAATTGGAGAAATGATCAAATTAGCATGAAGATATTCAAATGGAAATTGCAAAGCAAGAATGTCAATTATGACAAATTTATGACAAATTTGCACTTTCTATGCAAAATTGATTGATTGATAATTCATGACAAGATTATGACAAATTTCTATGTCAAAATTGATTGATTGTCAATTATGAAAAATTATGACAAATTGAAATGTCATTCCCATGAAATTAGGAGAGAAATAGGAGGAAATTGAATTAGAAATTAGGAAAATTAGAAAATTGGAAAATAGGAATTAGAAAATTAGAAAAATGAGGAAATTAGGAATTTAGTGAAATTAGGTAAATGAGGAAAATTAGGAAATTAGTGAATTAATTAATAATTTTTCATTTATTAATTAATTCACAAAGAGGGAATTTAGAAATTGATGAAAAATTAGGAAATTAGTGAATTAGGAGAAATTAGGTAAATCAATTAATAATTTTTCATTTATTAATTAATTCACAAAAAGAGGAATAATTAGTTAGCCAATTAAATTAAACATTTAATTGTGACATGAAGACCTAGGATAAATAAATAAATTATTTAACCTAGAGGGAGAAATGACAAACAAGATTAAATGAATAAAATCATGAAACCCTAAAAGATGAATTAGAAATGCAAAGATGACAATTAGGTCCTGATTGAAGGATCGATTTGATCATGATTTTGACTTGATAAAAGACCAATGCCGACGAATGATTTCATTGATAAATGCACCAATTGACGAGGAACAATGACTAATTGATCCAATTTGAGAAAGACGACGATTGATGAAAAATCGATCGCAAAATGACAAGATTGAAAATGATAACGCAAAAGGACAACATTGAAAATGATAATGATCAATGACAAATCGATCGCAAAATGACAAAATTGACAAGAGGACAAGGATCGACGACAAAATAGATCACAAGACGACAAGATTGATGACAAATTGATCAAAAGCCAAGAATCGATGACAAATCGATCGCATGATGACAAGATTGATAAGAGGACAAAACCCTAATTAGGATTGACGATGTCCAAAATGATGACAAATGAACACGCACATTGATGAGACATGATAAGATTGACCAAAATCATGACTGAAGATTGTTATCGACAAGACCAAACTCGAAAGCGAGAAAAATGATGAATGCAGAAGAATGACTCGATGCTCGCAGATGATAAAGACCAAGTGCGAATCATAGGAGAAATGTTAATGCGACTCAAAAACCCTAAAATAAGGCAATGCTCAAATGTTAAAGTATGATTCCGCAAGCATTGACCATTTTTAGGTGTCTACATTTTGCCCCTCTTTGAGACAATGCGATTTTAAGCGTTGTTTCAAAGAACAATAATGAAAATGCCCCAGACAATGATAATGACATATGCATGGAAATCGGAAATCATCAAAGCAAGTATCAAATTAATAAGCTAGCTCAATCACAAAAGCTCAAATGCAATGATCAATCCTAACACACTCAATAAAGACACGAAAACAAAACATTCAATATTTGAAAACTAAGCAAACCAAGTGCAGATTTGAATGTCTCCTTCATGTGGCTCCATTGTCCTTCTTTCTCCTTCAAATAGCTTGTGTTGTGGATCTCACCTACTAGTGCATGATCATGATATGAAAGCAAGTAGACAAGATAATTGCTCAAGAATACTCGAAGCGTGATTGATTCGGGAATCGATTTGAAAAGTGATTCGTTCGATAATGTGATTAGTTGGGATTGAAGAAATTCATCCAATTTATAGACAAATTGGAGAAATGATCAAATTAGCATGAAGATATTCAAATGGAAATTGCAAATCAACAATGTCAATTATGACAAATTTATGACAAATTTGCACTTTCTATGCAAAATTGATTGATTGATAATTCATGACAAGAATATGACAAATTTCTATGTCAAAATTGATTGATTGTAAATTATGACAAATTGAAATGTCATTCCCATGAAATTAGGAGAGAAATAGGAGGAAATTGAATTAGAAATTAGGAAAATTAGAAAATTGGAAAATTGGAATTAGGAAATTAGAAAAATGAGGAAATTAGGAATTTAGTGAAATTAGGTAAATGAGGAAAATTAGGAAATTAGTGAATTAATTAATAATTTTTCATTTATTAATTAATTCACAAAGAGGGAATTTAGAAATTGATGAAAAATTAGGAAATTAGTGAATTAGGTGAAATTAGGTAAATCAATTAATAATTTTTCATTTATTAATTAATTCACAAAAAGAGGAATAATTAGTTAGCCAATAAAATTAAACATTTAATTGTGACACGAAGACCTAGGATAAATAAATAAATTATTTAACCTAGAGGGAGAAATGACAAACAAGATTAAATGAATAAAATCATGAAACCCTAAAAGATGAATTAGAAATGCAAAGATGACAATTAGGTCCTGATTGAAGGATCGATTTGATCATGATTTTGACTTGATAAAAGACCAATGCTGACGAATGATTTGATTGATAAATGCACCAATTGATGAGGAACAATGACTAATTGATCCAATTTGAGAAAGAGGACGATCGATGAAAAATCAATCGCAAAATGACATGATTGAAAATGATAACACAAAACGACAAACATTGAAAATGATAACGATCGATGACAAATCGATCACAAAACAACAAGATTGACAAGAGGACAAGGATCGATGACAAAATAGATCACAAGACGACAAGATTGATGACAAATTGATCAAAAGCCAAGAATCGATGACAAATCGATCGCATGATGACAAGATTGATAAGAGGACAAAACCCTAATTAGGATTGATGATGTCCAAAATGATGACAAATGAACACGCACATTGATGCAACAGGAAAAGATTGACCAAAATCATGACTAAATATTGTTATCGACAAGACCAAATTCGAAAGCAAAAAAAATGATGAATGCAGAAGAATGACTCGATGCTCGCAAATGATAAAGACCAAGTGTGAATCATAGGAGAAATGTTAATGTGACTCAAAAAACATAAAATAAGGTAATGCACAAATGTTAAAGTATGATTCGGCAAGCGTTGACCATTTTTAGGTGTCTACATTTTGCCCCTCTTTGAGACAATGCGATTTTAAGCGTTGTTTCAAAGAACAATAATGAAAATGCCCCAGACAATGATAATGACATATGCATGCCCCCTCGAGGAATTGGTCGGAAAAATTTAGAAAAGGGGCCAAGTGTTCGATAAGAATGATAGAAAATGATAGGTTCGAACGGATCAAACAGACTACCAAGAATGATGGAAGAAATGTTAGTAAGAAGAAATTAGACAGAGGACAGTTAGAGATGCAGAAAAACTTGCTTTCAGTAATGCACTTTGTAGGTGAGAACCTTTATTTAATGTAGCAAAATGGATGCATAGCATCATGGTATTGAAGGCCAGAGCTTAAATGCAACCCTTTTTGCAAAAGACAGACACATGGCCCCAAATCCAACTGACATCAAATAGACCTCAAACTGGACAAAACCCTAAAAATACACATACTGGAGCATACATTCATCGGAGTTTTGCAAATGACTAATATTTTAGCGCATATGACTATTCCTTTGGCGTATATGTTGATTCTTTTAGTGCATATGCAAGTTCTTTTAGCACATATGAAACAGAGTGTAAATTTTACAGAAAACAGCTAAAGTGCGGGATCAAAACTGCTTGAAACATAATGAGCCAAATATAATGTATTTATACTTGTTGGAATCAAAATGAAATGAAATTTAAGAAGGTATGAACAACACAAAATAATATAATTCACCCAAGGAACTCCAATTGAAGCAGACTTTTGAGGAAGAACATCTCTAGCATAGTAAAAACTAAGACAATACTCAACAACCTTGAATCTAAAACATAGAAAGGATAATATATTATTTAAATACATTTAAGAAAAAATTCCACATATCAAATAAAATCCATACACAAGAGGATGATGGAAAATGATAAGGGGAAAATTCCCATGAGTCTCCCTTACGACAGAGCCAGACTGGGAGCTCACAAAGACTCTCCTCTTTCCCAGATTTCACAATCTCCATAACTCATCTACAAGGATAGAATTTCCTTAATAAAAAATAAAAAATATAATAATATAATTCATACAAATACATACAAAATTTTCAAGACATTCCTAATGTCATACATTTACGGCAATGCATAGGAAGCATTATTCCCAAAACTATAAACCAAGCAAAAGAAACTAGAATCTCATGGTTTCTAAACCAAATCCTTTTTCCCCAAACAATTCAAACATGGAGCAAACAACTTTTAGAACTTTGAAAGCAAAACAAGAAACCAATGAAGATGCATCCAGCCTGCAACCCGTGTGATGGTTTGTAGTTGAAGGAGAGCCCACAAGCTTCTACAATCCCACTCTAAGACAAAATCTCTTCCAAACCAGGTCCAAGAAATCCACCAAGAATCCAAAGCCCAATAATGGAACCCATGAAAATTCAGAGGGAATCCATTAAAAAGAAACAATAACCAACAAACCCTAAAAATCCAACCAATAGGATAATTCCATTTTGGAATATTTTTCCCATATCCTATGGTATCCCCAAAATAAAATCCTCCAATAGGAGAATAGGGTAGGTAGGAAGTATTAACATATATTATAAGTAGGTGGGATAAATATATTTTAATATCCCAAGGTACAATTACCATACAACCAAATAATTATTAGTATTTAAACTATAGCCTTATAGAAATTATTATTTAATACATTACAAACTATAGTTATTTTTTATTTAATACTCACTAATAGAAAACATAATTAAAATAAATTAACCATTAAATAATTTGTTACATCCAATCTTAAATATTAATTAATATTTAGACTATAATAAATAATCAATAATTAATTAAATAATCCTTACAAAATTATTAATTAAATAAATACTATAATTCTAAAATTCTTAAATAAAATAGTCAAAAACTCAAATAAGTTATATCAAATAATTAAAAATAAATAATACTAACTATCAAATCTCTTAACGAAAAACAAATAATCCAACACCACATAAATAACCATGTGACAATTAAATCAACCACACATGAATAATCCTCATACCAAAAGAGTCAATCAATACTAACATACTCACAAAACTAAAAGAGCCAAGCTGACAACTGACATGACCAATTGTGCCTAGTGACAACTTAAACCTAGAGTATGTGAAGGGAACCCGTGTCAACTCCGAAACCACATATTATCATTGGGATTAAAGACATGATCACACCTATGAAGCCAGGAGGAACTCGCACCTGGAAACCCAAGAGGAACAAGTGTCTTGTAACTACAAGTCCTACAACCACAAAGTGACAATGCATGTATATAAATATAGCAAGCAAGTGGTAGAATTTTGCAACGTAGCATCCTGCTCTCAATGAGTGATGTGACATTGATTCCACCATAAAAATAGTCAAACAATAGGTCAAACACAACATATAAACATCTCATCATAAATATCCATGAAATAGGGTTAGTACATCAATGATAACATCAAATACATAATCATTGCAAAACCATCCATAATATCATCTAGCACATAGTCAATGTAATTCCATCAATGTAAATAAAACATATAATCATCAAGTACATGAACACATAAGGAAATCCATCAAATGTATATAACCATCAAATCCCGTGATCAATAATGATAACATTATCATTCATGAAATCATCAAAGTAGCATAAGTCCACATAATCATGAAGCAAATGAAACACATGTCACAACCTAATCATAATCCATTGCATCACCATCAAGAGTCTAAATAGGTCTAAATATGTCTATAAAGCATAAAATAAATTCTAGTCGAGGAGGGGCACTACATATCTTGTCTTCTCTTGATCTTTTCTTCCACTCTAATTTCCAATTGAAAACATTCCTCCACCATCCTTGGATTTGCCACAACTAGTTCATCCTGAATGTTAAATCTAAGTCCACCAAGGTATCTAGCAACCTTTTCAACCTCATCTTCCATCCTACCTAATTTATGTTCAACTTGTAAAATTAATAAATATAAGTTTTGACATCTAAATCTTTTTGTTTCAAACCTTGGAGTTTCTTATACAATTGAAATTCATAATCTTTAGTAAGAAAATTACCCTTAATTTTAGCAACCATCTTGTCCCAAGAAACTATTTTTGCCTTACCTATCTTCCTCCTTTCAACTTGTTCATAGTCCCACCATAATAATGCATGTCCTTTCAGCTTTGTCTTTGGTATCTTCACCTATTTCTCATCAAGAACATCTTCACATTTAAAGTGATTTTCCATAGCTACAATCCAATCTAGAATCTCTTCTTCATCCAAATTACCTCCATACATAGGCAATTCAACTTTCACCTTATGTTTATCACCTTGAACTACTTTTAGAAGTTTGAGTGTCCTATGTTCCTTAGGGTCCAATTTCTCTTCTCCTTCTTCTTCCTGGAACTCTTCTTCTTCATCCTCTTCACTCACATCTCCCAAATCAGCATTCCTTCTCTGATTAGACTCTAAGGCTTCAAGTCTTGCCAACACAACATTGTAGGACTCCTACAACTCTCTGGCATTACCAACTTTCTTAGGAGGCATCTTGTTTGTAATCACTTACTCACTCTTCTCTTAGACTTCAAGTATCTCCTTCAAGGAATCTAATCCCTTTCTCTGATACCACTTGATGCATTACAAAAACCTCTTCCTTCATACTTACATTCAAAACACAGAATACCCTTATAGGGACTCTTTGCTACCAGATTAATAGTCAAATTGCAATAAAACTTAAACTTATATGCTCATGAAATTAGCAACACATAATTACAACTATAGCCCTAATTGGACTAATGCCTCTCCTTGATGCTAATTCTATCCTCTAATCCCTCTTGTTCCCTCACACCAAGTTTCAAGGTGTTTTGACAACTGAATCGAGGAGAAACTGTCAGATTTTTGTTAGAACCCTAGTTATCCTAACTAGCCAGGCAACCCCATGAAAAATCTACAAAATCTTTCCAGTTCAGAATTTCAATCATTGACAAAAGGAAGATAACACGCTACTCTTAATCCATAGGTGCTCACCCTAACAACTGGAATCCAAACAAATATATACAAATACAAAAAATAGTGAAAATTGCAAAAACAGAGTGAAAGATAGAAAATAAACTTCCAATTTGGTGCCAATAATTTGAAATTTGAAAAAAAAGATACAGAATTGCATTGCAGAATCCCCAGTTTTCCCCTATCTCATGTTCTCTACCCGTTGATCATATAATTTATACCAAATTTTAACTTTACCATCGTGACTGTTGGACTGCATGACTATTCAAATTCAAAAATTGATAAGTCGCTGTCGGACATAGGTATTGGAATAGCAATTTCGAGTTGATAAATCACTATCAGACACCGGTATCGGAATATAAATTCTGAACATGTCTTCTTGATCACCCATTAGAATAACCCTTCAAGGTAGAGAAACAATTTCATGTAATTTCGATAGAACAAACTACCCCGATGTTGCTCATTTTGGTATAGCTTATGTTGAACAAGATATTTGAAGGTCTATCGGTATAACCCATCAAAGTTGGCTGAACAATATTTTGTAATCCTGATAGTGTAAACTATCCTGACAACAACCTTGTTGAATTAACTATTCCAATGATAACTTTTTGCCACCATGATGCTTTACCAGGTCAACTATCCTGATTCCAATATTGATACCTTATCAGAATAGCCATTCAAAATCAACCGAACAAAATTTTGCAAATCTGATAGTGTAACCTATCCCAATAACACCAATGATATCTTATCAGTTTAACCTATCCAAATAATAGTAATGACAACATTATACCCGAATGACATCTTGTCAGTATAGCTTATCCCAATGACATAAATGACATATTTTGAGTAACTTTACAATTTTGAAAATTATGACTCCAATTTTGACCAACAGACCCCAAAAACATGAAATAAAATTACAAATGGTCTCAACAGACCTTCTTGAATCAAAATAGACCTAACCCTTACTCCTAAGACTCAAAACACCAAATTGAAAAATTGACTAGACCTTAGGTGCTCTTGCACCAATCACCCACCAAAGGTGGAATGTAACAACAAGATAAGACCACAAAAGGTGGAATTTCTCCTACAAGCATCATCTCTATGTTCACACTTCCCTAAGTGACTCATATCCAAACTACGATGAAATGCATTATCCTAAGTCAACATAAGTAAGGTATAATTATGAGAAATAATTTACACTAGCACCCCCCTTAAGTACAACTTAGGGGAATGTAGACTCAAATCAACAATGCAAGATGGGTCCTGGCTACTAGGCCATGTTAGGTACCCATGTACAAATGCAAACAAACCAATGCAATCTCTGACAAATGAAGAAAGAGAGAAAAACCCAATGGGAAAAAAACTCCCCCCCAAAAGAGATGAGAAAGCACACAATGCTCTCGATGAAGAATGAGAAGAACAAATCCTCATGTGAGGAAAAAGTAGCCCCATAAGAGAGAACAAGAGACCATGAATCCTTCCTCATTGTAGAATCTCCTGCAAAGATGATCAAAGAATGTTGACCAAAATACCTCCCCATTAGGAAGAAAGAGATCTAATGCTACACCAATAATGTCAAAGTGTGACAAAACTAGGTACCAAGTCGATGACGATGAGCCACCTGTAGGTACCTTGTAGTACGTAGGGCTTGCGGGAGCCGCAAGCCCTTCTTGAAGTTACCCTGCAGTATGCAGGGCCTACAGGGTTATAGGTACCCTACGATACCCATAGGGACCTACGTGGCAAGGTTGTGGGCCCAACAATCCCCCCCCCCAAATAATAACAATAATAATTAAAATCAAATACTTTTTAAAAAATACGATTTTTTTTAAATGATTTTAATTAAAAACAAAAAAATAATTTTTTTAATTATATTTTTTTAAAATTTGTACTTGTGTACCTGCCTACAAATTATGTTTGTATGGCAATCAAGAGGGGGATTTTTTTTTCTGAAAGTGACGGAGGTCAATTTGGATGAATGAATAGGCAACCTTGGGGTTTTTGGGCCTTCTAAGCATGATGGAGATGATGAAATTGGCCAAAAATGCTCCAAGATTGCATATTGCTATCGGGACAAGTCACCACCCTCCACCCTCAAATGGCTCTAGATTTGGCCCTGGATGTCGGATTTGGATGAAATAAAAGACAATTCTAACTTTCTCAAACTTCCTCAATCTAATGGTGGCCTCAGATTTGACCCAACAAGCTCCAATAATAACCTACAATAGAATTCTCCAAAATACAAAACCCTAAATAGCATCAAATTTCTCTCAATTGGCAAACCAATAGCACTCCAATGGCTCTGATACCATGTGAGAACTTTCCAAGATCTAGAGTCCAATTGATAGCACAAATAAGAGAGAACAAATAGATTTATCAGAATAAACTATATTCTAATCAAGATGCAAAATACCGATCAACTGGATCATTTAAACTTGCATACAATGTAGATGAGCCTACTTATAAAGGCAAAGCCATATGGATATGTGAGCACTCAATCATGACATGTGGCTCAACAAGAAACAAGGATTAGTAGGAGTAGGTAGGAGAAATAAAAAATATTCCACAAGAGGTGGATCACCCATCGAAGGTGGAATGCAACAACAAGATAAGACCACAAAAGGTGGAATTTCTCCTTCAAGCATCATCCCTATGTGCACACTTCCCTAAGTGTCTCATATCCAAACTATGATGAAATGCATTATTCTAAGTCAACTTAAGTAAGGTGTAATTATGAGAAATAATTTACACCAACAATCTCAAACACATAAGACATGGTGTTCTTTAACCACCCAATTAAAGCTATATTCCTAATTTAATGAATCAAAACAACTCTAGCCCTTGCAGATACTATTATTAGTTTTATATTTTTAGTCTTTGATAGCATATTAACGTACCCGCAAAACAAAAATATGCAAATTAGTCTCAAAAAATTAAAATTCTACCAATAAACACCTATGCGCTGAAACAAAGCTTCTATGCGCTAAAGTATCCATTCTATGCACTACTAAATCAGACCTATGCCCTAAAATAAAATTCCTATGCACTATTTTATTGCTTAAATAAGCTAAAAGTGATGAGAGTAAGAGAACAAGATTAGATCATGTTGATGCTTAGAAACGTGAGTTGTATGCACTAATCTGGGATATCAATGCACCGAAACAGGGGTTTGATGTGCCAATATTTAATCTCTATACGCCACTATTTGCAACAAATGGGCTAAACTGATTTTTGAGCTAACCTGTCAAGAAAAAATCTGCAAGAAAATAATAAAAAAAAAATGGATCAATGCCCCACGGTGGGTGCCAGAAAAATATGTGCGAAAATATGTGAATCAAACCATTAAAAACATTAGACACATATTTAATGAAACATTATATCAAGGAGGCAAATAATAAACAAAAATAGTAAACCCCTCCTTGATGTCATCCCATTATCCTCTATCTTCAAGGACCTCGTGGATCTATGGGTTGGCTCTCAGTAGTTACATGATCTAGAAGATGACTACTTGAAGAATGAGTAGCTACATGATCTAGATGAAATGCATGATTACCATGATATGAAGAACTATGCTAAGATTATGCTAAATTCAATGCTACTATGCTATTGTACTAAATGAGAGTGTTGAATTGCAAAATTAAAGATCATGGATGAAAGATTAAAAGCTAGCTAAAGGGGTGATGTGAATGAAAATTGAGACTGTAAATTTTTCAATGCAAAGGTTGAGGTGGCAGAATTTGATAGTGGAGTAGCCTAGAGAGATGGATGGTGAGAGATGAGGAAGTTGGAGAGGAGGTTGAGAGATAGGACACTTGTCATCTCTAGAGGGAAAAGTGGCAAAGAATCTCCAGCAAATGCCAACAAGAAGGCAAGCGGCATAGAGATGAAGGACATATGGCAAAGATGCCATGTGTCCTCAAGAGAGAATGGAGACTCCGAAGGAGGTTAGGATGAGGAAGTTAGAGGGGATAGGGCTAGTTAAACCCAAGGTTATATTGGATGGTTTAGGCTAGAAAGTGGTTAGGTTAGGTGGTTAAAGATTAGGAGTCATGACAATTTGAATTTAAAAATTCAAATTTAATGGGAAGGGATAATTAAATAAAATAAATTATTTAAATTTATTTATTTAATTAGGAAAATGGAGGAAATGAATTATGGTGGGGAAGAATTAAGGAAATGAACTATACAAATAAATTTTCCAATGTAATTATAAGTAGAAGAATAAAGGCTTATTAATTAAATAACTTTGTATTTAATTAATTCTCTCCAAGCCAAATTTTTAGTGTATACAAATAGTACTCATAATGACAATTACATCATTTCATTCACTTTACCATCAATAATCCTGAACACATATTATATCTAACAACCATGAGTAAATATTTTTAGTATTTATCAGATAGTCTTAAACTTAGTAAATTATTGAAGTTTCTATGTGAAAGTTTTGTAGTTTAGAGGAAATAGAGGATTAATATAATGATAAAAGAGACAATAAAATAGGTCCATCATTCCCCCAACTTAAATTCTTTCTTTTTCTCAAGTAGGAGGCATTTGGTTTTGCATTAGAGCCAACTCTTTGAATTCCCTTGGGGTGGAGACCTTGTATGTCAAGTTAATGGGTTCCAATTGAGTCCTCTTGCTCCCTCCACTCTACTCCAATTGGCATATTTTTATTCTCCATCATATGGTATACCCCCTTGCTAGTGTGGGGCAAGCCACCATTGTAGTGGTGGATAGAATAAAAATTGTATCCACAATGCATCATAATCATAGACAATTTTGGCTCTTTGGATGACTGTATGGGTCTATTTTTTCAATTTATTTTTTAACTCATGCCATCTCGATGAGAGAAATCCCAAAATTTATCTCGCTATTGTTTTTGCTAGCTACCCAAACATAATGAGACTTTCCCACCTTGCTATCATTACTTCCTTTTGAATATTTGATCTACTTATAAATAATTATAACCGGAGTGTTCATGATATGAGTTAGGTTATTTAAATCAATCCTTAAGGGTAAAATAAATAAACCCCCATCAAAAGATAAAGAACAAAATATTGAAGATGAACATAATGAATAAGAGTATGGTGGAAATGAACACGGGAGATAAAAAAATAGTTGAAGATCAACCTCAAACAAGTATGGGACAACACATCAATTGGAGAGAAAATTATTGGGACCAAAAATTCCTTCTATAATGGTTTTTGGTACTTCTCCCATATGGTTAGCATAGACCATTGAATTCAAGGAAAAGAAAATATAGAGACATAAGTAAACAAAACT
The DNA here is from genome assembly GCF_030272615.1 of Cryptomeria japonica. Classification (NCBI taxonomy): domain Eukaryota; kingdom Viridiplantae; phylum Streptophyta; class Pinopsida; order Cupressales; family Cupressaceae; genus Cryptomeria; species Cryptomeria japonica. Next base: position 566,208,804 of record NC_081407.1, on the reverse strand, counting down.
TCACAATCTTAGAGAAAGTCTTCAAGACTCCAGAAGCCAAAAGAAAGAATAATGAATTGTCCATGTTCACAACAAATGTCATTAGTCATCAAAAACCCCATATTGTAGTGCCTTTGGTGGAAAATCTTGAAAGAAAAATGGAAGAACATGATTATTAGGTACAAGAGATAGACATCAACATACAAAACAAAGGAGAGAAACACACTCTTCAACAAACTATGAATGCCATATTTAGGAGACTTGATAGAGAAGAAGACTCTCATAAGCTTAAAGAAAAAATCAAAGAATTAAAAAAGTACATTGGTCATTTCCTAGGACCAATAGATTTTAGTACTCCATCCACAAGTCTACAAGCTACACTATCACAAGGTACAATATTTCAAAGTAATGATCCATTCATTTTAGCTACATTAGATAGGAGACGAGATTGAGCAACAAAGTAAGGAGGTAATCCACAAAGTCCTGAGTTTATACCATTTCATCAAAGATCAACTTATAGTTTTACATGGAATGATGATTGGAGACAAATAAGAAGGAGTAAGTATCAATGAAACTATCCTTGTGTGGAATAAGTATCTCCCATTATTCATGTCATTAAATCAAATATTAAAGATGCATTATTGAAAAAGAGAGCTCTTAATGAGTCCACTAATAAGATGCCCAAAGAATAGATAAGAGCTATCAAGATGGTCATGAAAGAATATAAGAAATCCAAAGGGAAGACCATTGGGAAAATCAATACTACAAGTACATTGTTAGTTAGAGCAGCGAAATTCATCGAATCTCTTCATTGTATAGTTTTGGATGATTGGTTGGTTGTCAACAACACTCAACATGTTAGTCCCAATTGGTGCTGAGAAGGGAGGGGTGAATCAACACTTTACCACTTTTACAAAATTAAAACCTTTTAACTCAAGACTGCACTAACTTAATATTCATCAATATAAACAGTTATTGCAAAAGAACATGCATGCATGAAAAGATACACAGTAACACCAATATTTATCTCGTGGAAACCCAAATGGGAGAAAACTACAGTGTGAGTAGAAACTCACAAAATTTGAACTCTTCTGGAGTACGCCCAGTGAGGAGCCATCCCTGTTAGGATATTACAAAGACACTATTAGGTGCCACCCGATTAAGGGATTTTATTTAAGGCCTGTTACTACCTTTACCCTATTAGAGGGAGCCTTTTTAAAGGTCTTAAGATCATCAATTAAGATGTCACCCCATTAAGGGATTTTACAAAGGGACGTGTTAAAGTCCACTCGGTTAAGGGATTGTGAGTTGCAATGGTTAGAAAGCAACAAGAAGTTGATCTGTTGGAATAGCTACTGATAGCTTGATCGGATCACAATGAAAATCATACTTTGTCTCCACTAGTTGTGTCTGCTCTACACTACACCGATCCTCTGCTCATACCCTCGACTCTACACCCTGTCTGTCTACATCACACACACTTTTCTCTGCTAAATCATTTATCACTTCCTCACTCTTCACTCTGCAATTCAGATCGCCTCTCACAGGATTTGCACTTTGCAAATTTTTCTATCAAAAAGGTTTTGTATGAACTCAAAATACTTTATACACTCTCTATCATCACCTTCAAGTGTTTCCTTGATCAATACAATCATATATCTCAGTAGATTTTGAATTCAAATCTTCCCCCTCTTTCTCTATATGCCCTGCAACAATTCTATCAACTACTCAACCAAATCTACCACTGCATCCCCCCAAAATAGTGACTTCTGGGTTGAGTTAATTCTTTTAAATGCAAACCAAAAAATCTACAAGTAATCATGGCTTAACTGCATGATAACTGAAGTTGACTTCACCAACCTTTAGTTTGGTATTGACACAAACTCACCAACTCAGCTTTTCCCATTGCAACTATGTAACTGATCATTGCTCTGAGATTTATGGTGATCACCTATCTTCCTTCTACTTCACCAGTGTACTGGTATACCACTGTGCTCTTCATTACCAGTTCATCCTTTGATGTCGGTTTGCAGTGCTTCTATCAAGCCTCTTCTCTTGTTTTCCAATGAGGTTCTGGTTAAGATACAACCTCAAGCCTTCTTTCCTAAGTCACCTTATGTGACTTCCTCATCATCAGAATGACCAACCTAAAGATCTAACCTCAACACCAATCTTCTTGAGTGACAGACCAGTTAGCTTAGTTTGTCTTACCTTGAGTTGATTGAACCTTGATCATTTGTCTCTTATGTTGCTTCCATGTTGTTTACAAGTCATCACCTTTGCTACTGAGATACAACACTCCATCAATACCACTCCACTAGTCAGCATTAGACATCAATGACAAATCTCAGCTAATATATCGATTCTCTGGATCAACTAGTTTTGTCAATGCCAACACAACATATAGTGCAAGAAATAAAAGACAAGCTTTGAAAAGAGTACACCACTAACAAAATCAACTAGATGGTGGCTATGAAGAAGAAAATTCAAATCATGAGATGGGTTCCTCAATTCAACGAAAAGAAAAGGAAATTGACAACTTTGTGTAATAACCTAATGGTTAAGTTGAAGTATACAAAGTTGCTAGACATGGAAGAACTAAATGACATGGTCAACATGTTCAATCAATAATTTCTTGAGTCTACTACTCATTTACAAATCTAATATATATGTCTAGTTTATTTGTATATTCATTAGAACTTTGTTGATATCGAACTTATGTACAACAAACAATGGACATTGACTTTTGGTTGGAAACATGTTTTTTCTGAACTCTAGTTGAACTCTAGTTCTCACATGTTGAAAATAAACCACAAAGATGTCAATTTTTCTTGTATTCTCATGCCACAAATATTGCAAATCACTTCCACTCAGCCACACCAAAATTTGGATGTTAAAATCCACATTTTGAAAGGAAAATCAAACCAAACATGAACAACAATTGATCAACAGTTAAAACACATTAATTAGGGATAATTTTAGATAGATTACATTACCTAAAGTAGTCCTCTCCCTATTGCATTAAAATTAAATGTAGTTTCATTTAGTTCTACATAATTTTTAAGGTAGTTTTGTTGAGTTTCAAATAAATTTTGACCCTTAGTCATGCCTAGAAACCCTAGTTTTGGGTTTGTGAACTAAGAATTGTAAACTCTACATAAACTAAACCCTTTATTTTGAAATAAAGGAGGGGGGTTGGATTTATGATGTAAAAATTATAGTGAACTAATTATTCAATTTTTATGTGATATTTCTACTAGACTTGTTGGATTTGAAAAAAATAAAAAGATTTAATTATTTCCTATTTGTATTAATTATTCAAACAACTCTTTAGATGGTATTGCAAGTTGCATGTTGATTTATTTGCAAAAGATAACTTGGTTGGATTGTATTTATAGTGCTTAGATATGAATTTGTCTTACTGTTATCAATGAGATTTGTACCCTATTGAACTTGAAGAGTTCAATAATTTCTTGAAACATGAGAATGATCTCAAGCTATGGGTACCTTATGTGATATCAAACCTCCAAGTTAAAAGGTTGGCTCCCTTAAAAAATTACTCTAAAAACTATTCCTAACATACTAACTTTTCTGGAGAAAAGAGATAGAATTGCTTATTGTTATCATCCCCTCAATTTTTCATTAAAATTTCAACCTCGGAGATCGCCTTTGGTGTTTCTTTCCTCTTTGGGTCCTATGTTTCCTTTCTTTGAAACTAAGTCATTGAACCTTTTCATAGTTCAAAGGTTAAAGGTTCAAAGCACACTTTAACTAATGCTCTTCGTGGCTTTGTATTATGGTAAGGAAAGCGCATTGTTGTAATTTATATTGAAATTTGAACCCTTGAACATTTTTTGGTTCAAGGTTCAACTAGTTCTCTTGCGTGAGTCACGGCTATGTAATGTTATTTAATGAGCAAGTGTGAATGTGTTAAGTTGGTTTTGAACTTGAACTTTAAACTGTTTACAAATCAGTTCAAAGTTCAAGGTTCAAAACTTCCCTTTCTATTTGTTAAAGGTCTTTGCTTGTTTTCAGTGTTGTTTTGAGCTGCAGGTTGAGGTCTTTGTTTTGTCTCCTTGAAATGAACTTGAACCAATCAACTCTTCATGAGTTGGTTCAAGATTCAAAAAGTCCATTCCAAGTTGGCTTTAAAGAATTTAATAACATTGAAGGTGACATGGCAAAAAGGAATATTCCCGGCATCTCATAGTTTAAAATTCTAAATTTAGAAAGAAATCATGAAAGCATCAACCGTTTGTGCAGAGTTCATAGGTAATTAAGAAGGTGTTAGGTTCCTATCATATCACTGTTATCTCACATGTTTGAATGAATCATTGTGAGGCATGTGTAGATATTTCTCAGTTCATTTCCTGTTTGTTTTAAAAAGACATGTGAATTCTCAAAATTGTAAAAGTTGTGGCTGCTATTATTGAAGGAGCCAAAGATGCCGAAGGTAATTTTAGCTCCATTCTATCGAGGGTTTCACAAATTTCATGGTGGTTACAGGTTATACAAAGCCAATTATTGAAGAGGTTCAACCTAGAAGATCAAAGAAGTCTCCACTGAGTTCTTCAACAGTTCGAGTTACTTGCTCAAGGAGCAAAAAGAAGAGTAAAGAACCAGTGGTGAATCAAATTGTTGTAGACTTGGATCCAGGTGAAGGAACTGAAGTGATAATGGATCAACAGGTATTGAATAACCCTCCAGAGTAGGATGTGGATACAGGAAAAGAACCAAAAGAGCCAAACCCAATGAGAACTCTGACTATTATTGACTCCCCGGATGCTCAGACACCTCCACCATCTATAGAAACTCCCATCACTCCCCGATGGCTAGGAGCGTCAATTGGGAAGAAACGTAATGTTGTCTCTATCACAATTCCCATGGAGGATATGGTGAGAAAGTGCCTCAGGAAAGTATCTAAACCAAAGAAGCTCAAAATGCAAGCAATGGTGGAAGTGGACGAGGCAACAAGCCATTGGGTGGCTGAAGTAGCAAAACCCATCTCAGGCAGAGATTTAGAGAAGGCCACTGAAGATGATTTTATTGTGGAGAAAATTGATTTGGGAGTTGCTTCAAGGGTGGTAGATGCTAAATACCTAGATTCCTCCACAAAGAGGATGATATAGAAGTCTTGGAAGGATGAGAAAGATAAACAAGAGTTGAAACATGTCATCACTCAAATGGTAGAGTACATCAATGACATACACCATCCAAGCCCTCAGCCCTTGTCCAAGATGACACTATCCTTTGACCCCAGATCATTGGTGAACTAGAAGTTGTTAGATCAGGTTCAGAGGAGCCACATGGTATTAGAGATATTTGATGAATGGATTGATTTTATAGTACAACAAGGTTCAAATTACATTGCCAGCCTAGTTAAAGTGTATGGAGATGCTGTAACCATAAGTAAAGAGTTAGAGCTAGAAGTTGTTGCTTGGGAAAAGGAAAGAACCAAGTGGGTGGTGATGTTAGAACAAATGAGTGATGTGCAGAAGTTTGGCATGATGAAGTTCCTAGCTAAGAAACCCATGGAAAATTTGGATGATAATGCGCTTTATGTGTCAAGGAAAAATGTCGAGTGGAGAAATTCTATCATCAAACAAGGCCATGAGGAATCTGCAAGGTTACTTAAAGGGTTGAAAGATCTAAAGTGCATTGATATCCAACTCATGAAGGAAGATGCCCAAATAATTGAAGTTGTTACAGACATGGCAAATATCTTCAAAGAGAGGGTACAACTCATCAAGGAAATGAAGTCTTTAACCACGGATGATTTTTCAAAAGTGGCTAGAATAGAGTCGATGATCATAGTCTTGTCTGATCACTTGGAGGCACATAAAGCTAAAGTGTTGCAGGTGAATATGGATAAGGAGGTTTGGAAGCAATGCATCCAACACATCGGACTTCCATACTTTCAGGTTATCTTAAAATTTTCAGCAATGCATCTAGAGTGGCATAATGTGCATGGTGCCGTAGAAAAGAAGGACAAATCAGTGGTTGCTTCTTCCATGATGGAGTCCTGATCATCTAATGGATGAGTTGTCATCCTATCTATGGATTTTGTTTATTTAGTTTCATAAAGTTCAAAGCAGATGATTTCTTTGACTCTAGGTTAGAGTTAAAAGGTTTAGGGTTATTTTGTAACAAACTATTGGCCTAGAGGATATATATGTAAGAAAGTGAAGATTTGTTAAGGTTCAAAAAACTTTGATTTGGAGGAACAGATTTGATTTTCCTTGAATTTCTCAGAACTGATATTTTTGCTACTTGAATGAAATGCTATTTTAATGAAATTTTTAAAATCTGTGTGTTTGATGGATTAGTGATCTATTGGGATCCAAGAACACTGAGAGGGGGGGTGAATCAGTTGGAATGAACAATTTTTAACTTTCTAGACCTTGCATATATATACCGATAAACAAATAAACATATAACAAGAAGCAAATAAACCATCCACATAAATGAACACCATAACACACATAATTTATACATGCAATACCTCAATGAGGAAAAACCACGATGGGATTTGTGACCCACAATATCAGTTCACTGGCCATATGAAAAGATATTACATATAATAGGGGCCTGCACTTGTAGGAAGGCACACTTCCTAGAGAATACTGTTGATCACTAAAGAGCCTCACTTACTACAAGCTTTCTGCCAAAGTAAAATACTGAAAATGAACTCAAGAATGCATATGCTATGCCAAATAGAGTTCTAATTTTGGTTTTGCTCTGTACCAGTTCATAAAATCTGAACTACTACCAGTATCTCTTCTCCTCCAAGAATGCTTTCCAAGCTATCTACATATCATTTCATGATATAGCATTCACATACAAAATGATCTCCATACATATATTTCACATCATACAGTTTCACTATATTCCCCTATATCCACATATATCATATGTCTCATTTTATTTTTTTTCATTACAAAAATAACCTAGCAGATTGACCTATATACCTATTACAAATGATATGCCTTATGTCATCTTACAATACATTTACAAAAATGTCAGCCTTAACAATAATAATTACAGAGTGATTTAAGTAAATCCTCCTTGATGTCGGCTTCCAAAGAAGTATTGATGTCGGTGCTGGTGTAGCCTTGAATGCTCCAAAGCCGGTATCTACCAGTATATGCTTCCTAGTTCCGGTTTATGACTTCCATCAATGACAACAAAATAAATCCAATGATTGTCAATTTCCAACAATCTCCCCCTTTGGCATTGATAGCAACACTCATGTGAAAAATGGATTCCCTTTCGATATGCCCCCCCAAAGCAATACACTACATCTGAAATGTGCTCCCTAATATTTTTCACATATGAACATACTCCCCCTTTGGCATTAATTCCAAAGGCTGGTGAAAGAAAAAAATAAAAGAATATTGTTCGTTTCACTAGAGCTTAGTCATCTTCAGTATTTTCGGGTATGCCTTTTGCAATAACTGAAGATATGTATCCCAACCGGATTGAAAGGTATCAAAAATAGATGCAAGTCCACTTAGTAAGTGTGAAAGTGTTTCTTTCTCTTGGATATCTATCAGTGTGGGTTTAGCTATCATATCTATGCACTCTTTCTTGTGAACACCCAATGAATCTAGTCTAGGACTTACCAATCCTCTTAGATTTCTTTCTCTCCTCATGATTTTATCTATCTCCTTCTCAAAAGCAAAAATTTGGTTCTCCAAGGACAAAATTTGTCCATCAATAGATGTGGTTAGTGTTGTGAATCCATCAAAAGAGTTAGCAATTTTAGCCATCTTATCATATAACTCCTTCAATCTGCTATCTACATTAGTTGTAAGACTTTCTATATTACAACACACTCTGTAGATATTTGTACATTGTTTTAAACAAACCTCAATAAGGATAAGATTGTCCTCAATTTTCTTCTTCCCTATTTCTATAAGTTGATCTTTGTTGTTGTGAAATTGTCCAAAGCTTGTCGGTCTGCTATCTACCTCAAAGATTGAAAATTGTTGGATATGTGTTTTCTTAGAGTCTTGATCTTACCGGAAAGGCTTGCTCCATCTTCAATCTAACAATCAGGTAATAATCTGTTTAATACAGAAACTGATTGATCAATTAATCCTTTATCTACAGTACCTTCCTTCATTAATTTCTAAGTAGCCATCATCACTAATTCACTTGGACTCAATTGAGAGACTGGTTTCTTCTCAAGCTGAGAAGTGTCAATTGCCAAAACCTTTGCCGGGGAATCAATTTTTCCTTCTGGTATGGACTTAATGGCTTTTACCTTGTCCATATCAACCTCTATTGCACTGGTGGCTTCACCACTTGGTGCAATGTCGGTTACTGTCGGTGGAGTATTATCCACAAAATTTCTAGTGTCATGTGCATTGCCTTGCTAAAAAATGGTATGTGTTGGTATAGACTTGTTAGGCCCAATATGGAAAGCTAATGTACTGAGAGGGGAGGGGTCAATCAGTACTCCAAAACATTTCTTCAACAATATCTTTATTGTTATGCATAAACCGAATAGTGCAGTAACATAAAATAAAGCTAAAACAAATAGATAACAATCATACATGATTCACTCCATAACACATATATTTTGGTTACGCAGAATCTCTTGGTTAGAGAGAAAAACTACGGTGGGGATGGCACCCACAACTTCACTACTGCAATAATAAAGAGTGCTCGGTTAGAGCTACATGTTTAGCTATTTCTGATAGCTTACCCTATTAGGAGTAACAAAATCTGTTAGATCTACCTTGCTAAAGGATTTTACAACACTTAATCTAAATGCTGCACCGGGTTAGAGGCTTTACAATTTATAGACTTGATTAGAGTCTTTTACCCTATTAAAGGTTTCTCTGTCAACTTCACAATATTATAATAAAATCATTACAAATATCTGCAACTTTACATCTAAAATATTATAGCAGATTCTATGTGCTTAGAATAGATTACCTTGCTTATAGCATACCTCAGTAACACATATAGTAACTTGGTAAACTCTTCTATTTACTCTATTCTTTGACTGTTCTCTGAAAACCTTCTCAGTGACCTCTGTGTCTCTATAACAGTCTTCTTATATTCATGTATACACCCTTAACTCATGCTGTATAAATAGATCTCTTAAGATGGTGATCCAATTCATTGCTTCGATCTTACAAACATGATTTATAACCATGTAAAATATTTCATTGGTTAGATGACCTCAAAATCATACACAATCTTCTAGTGCAATTTCCAATGTGATAATGGTTAGATGTGCTTTGATCTTGTAACATGTTTTCATATGCATGTCCAGGTTCAATGAATCTGGTAACATGTTTCACTCAGTGTATATCAGCTCGGTGTGTCATCTTTGCTACTCGGTAGACATGAAAAGATACTCGGTAGACAACTCAGTGTTTACTACATTCTGTGACTGCTTTCTTCTGTAACCGACTAGACTGTGCATACCGACTGAATATTTCGATAATAGTAACCGACTAGAGTATATAGTATAACTTTGACATAAAACTAATGGCAATCTGATAAGTAGTAACAATCTCCTCTTTTGACATTAGTTGAGATGTTTGACAAAAACTACTTTCAAATTTATAACTCAAAAATCTATATACTTTACAAAATGATTATACTGACAGTATATACAATAGTCAATGAAATAGTATATTCAGATATACTCCCCTTATCATTATACTGTTCAAAACTCTGAAAACTCTGATTTTGAATGCTTGGTTCTGTTCTGTGTGCTTTGCTTACTGTTCTGTATACTACTTGGTTCATTTCTCTTGGATACTCTGCTTACTCTGCTCGTTATACTTCCCTTGTATACTATACTCTGAATATTGTATCACTCCCCAAATATATTGTATTGCTCCCCAAGACTATATCATATTACTCTCCAAATATATTGTATCACACTCCCTCTTTTTGACAAACATCAAAACTTAATTTCCATCCGGGGGCGGTAACTGGTCAAAAATAGATTTGTACTTGGTCTAGGCGTCGGTGAGAGTGATAGAGAGTGCATCCTTTATACTATCCATTAAAGAATTCTACGCTTGAATATCAGCCAATAGTGATATTAAGCCATCAAGAGTGCTTCCCTCTTGTGTAGTAGACAAGTATGTGGCTCGATTGATCTGTTCTTGGATGGATGGATGAAAGATGAGGAAGGAATAATGTCTGAAGTGTCATTATGTCCATCTGGATCTTGTGTTCTTCATTTCTTAAGTCCAATTGTTGAGCCATGAGTTGTTGTAACCTTGTATAAAAATTTTGAATTGAATTTGGCTCTATGGTCAACTTGCTTGAGAGATCAGTGATCTCTTTCTCAATTGTCTCTATTTTATTCTTAATGTCTTTAATGAATAAAGAAAATGTGTAAAGTTTCTGAAATAAATAATGAATGTGCTTGAGTTGAGGAGTCAACTCAGCAATAAATTTGGCAAGTTTGAGTTTGCCAATGGCTAGAGCTTTTTGTACCTCTTCTATCATTTTTGTAGTGAGCTCCTTGTCTTTTAGCTTGCTCAAATACTCAGATGCATCAACTCCGAATGTTTCTATTTGATTAAGGAGTTCATCCAATTGAATATGGATGGTTGCATTGGTTGACACTGTAGCTGTAGGTAGCATATCTGATAGCAGTGTCTTCACCTTCTAAAGTACTTTATTCTTCTTTTGTATGGCCATCTATTTTTCTTGTTTAGCCTTTGCTTTGCACAGTTCACCAAAATCAATGAGTGCTTGCCCCTTTAATTTGATATATCCATATTGGGCAACACTATTGGTTTAGACAAATCAACTTTGAAACTATGCTTTTTCACTTTCTTTTCTTTACCTTTGGTCGGTTGGACCAAGACAATAGCTCGGGAGGCTTGCTGACCCTCGGTAGGCTGCTCAGCAGAGGCAACACTTTGGTCGGTTCCTGTAGCTTCTGTGGTGTCTTTTGGTGTCTCGGTACTAGGTGTCTTAGTTGCAACATTTTCAGTGCTTGTGAGGTCTGTTCTAGAGTAGTATCTTCTCTTGTTGTAGACTTGTGACCTTTGGTGCCTTGTGCTGTATCTTGAGGAGTTTCAATAGAGACAAGTTGATTGACTAGGGGATAAGGCTAAACTTGTTCTAAAATGGATTCACTAGATACAATTTTTGCATATGTAGTGTCTTCTATCATTTCCTACTCCAGTGCTTCTGTATCCATGATATCTTCATCTATTTGAATAGTGTCAGTAGGTTCTTGTTCGGTAGCATCAGGACCTTGCTCGGTGACATCAGGATCATGCTCGATGACATCAATGATTTCAACTATAATTTGTTCACCGACATCCTTGATTTTGAAGATTTCCTGCCACTTTGCTTTTGTCTCATTTTCTACATCAATATATAGCCCATTCATTAGTTTTAAGGCTCTTTGTTTGACAAGAAACTTTGAATTGTAGGTTGTCAGATGTTCCTTTATTTCAGCTACTGACATATCAGGAAAGAGATGGACTAGACTTCTTTCTTTGATTTGTTTCTTTGAGTCCATTGCATACTTCCACCTATTATCAATATGCAAGTAAAGTTCATTTGGAAGTGACTTTGCTAGTTCCAATGGAGCTAACCGGAACTTTAGAAGTGTGCAGATGATAGCTTCTTCAATTTGTCTCTTCTCATCATTATTTCTAGTTTCATACTTGACATATCTAAATGAACCAAATCCTCCATATTCTTTCATCTTAGCACAAAAGTTTTCAACACTATGTATATTTACCTTCTTGCTCTTGACAATTTGGAATTTGTTTGCATCCTCAAATTCTATATCATTAGACTCTTTTGCCAAAATGAGTCTCTGAGTAGATTTCTTGTATGTCTTGTTACCTTGGGAGTAGTAACACTCTTTTGTTTCTTACTCGGTGATGCTGCAGATGCTCTTGTGTTAGGTCTCTTTGTTGGAGGAGTCGCTAGGGCCTTTGAAATGTCTTGTTTCTTTCTTTTTAACACTTTACCCTTAGGCAATTCGGTGCTTAGTGTTATAGCTACCTCTTGAGCTTCTGATTCCTCTTCGGTGATGGCAAGAGTGCCTTTGACAGGTGTAGAGGAAGAGTCTTCTCTGAATTTCTCTGACAATGCCTTAATCATCTTTGTTGTCTTTCTTGTAGCTTTGGGTACTACAATGCTCATTTTTACCTTTTCCTTTACTTCTTCATAGGTTCCATATCTCAGCTCGGTAGCATGCCTTGGTAATGTAAGAAATGCATCAATTTGTTGTTTTGTGATATCAAAGTCAATCTCGTAACCCATAGGTGTCAAACATTGAGCCCTTAGTTCCACAACATTCACATAACAGTAATCGGTGTCAACTTCAAAACATATATCATTTTTGTATTTCTCTACTAGCTGGGGTGGGATTCGGTACCTGTTATGCATTTTCTCTTGAAATTTACTGAAGTAATCATCCATGATATCATTGAAATTATCTCCTAACTTCTTGATGAAGTCATTAATCTGATGGGTGATTGGACGGTGTAGCTCCCAAACTACTTTACCGACTGATGGAAAGAATTTTTCAAAGTAGAAAAACATGCATACTAGTAGTGATCCAAACTTTAGAGTATTAGTCGAGTTGTTCTTCTTTGGCTTCCTGATTGTGTTTAGATTCTCAAACAAGTTCTTCAATAACACCTCACATAAGTCAATTTTCATTCCCTTTTTCATAATTTTATAAGCTAAGTCACCTGCTACATAGGGTACATCGTTTTCCCTTGCCGATTGGAAGAAATAGTAACCAATTACTCTAATAGCAAACTTAAGTTCTGCATTAGTGACATTGTTCAGTTTCAGTCCTCTGTAATCAGATTCTACTCTGGTTAAACTTATCAATTCCTTTTGTGATATCATCTTCTGGGCTCGGGCATGATCATAGATAGGGTAACTGGTAATCAGATGAATGATTTCCTTGGTTATCTTGAATGGTTTCTCTTCTAGCCACATGAAATCATCATGAACTCTGCTCAGAACAAACTTGACCCATTGGGGTTTGAACACATGAGGATAGGTTAGGGCTTCAGTTAATCCTTTGATTTTGATGTGTTCATACTTGCTATTCAATTTACCATTGGTACATAGCTCATCATAGGTGTCTTATTTCAACATGATCGAGTTCTTCAACATGACATTTGGTGAAGAATCTCACATCTTCGACTAACAACACTCTATTCGGGATGAGTGAAAAAGTGGTTTTGTCATCCGGTTCAGAAGCAACTTTGGGAGTCAAAGAGTATTTCAGTGAGGGATTCTCTACATTCTTGACAACTATGGGATCTTGGATCTTGGGCGCCATTTAAGATTTCAGGTAAAAACTAGTGAAGAGTCCTTAGGGTTTCAAGATTTCAAACAACAGACGCTTTATACTTAGCAGATAATGGCAAGTAGATAAGATCAGTAAACCAGCTTAACAATACGTTGAGATTTGATGTAAATACCTTGGATTTGCTTTGAATGAGGTTTTGATCGCCTTGGAATCGCTTGCTCTGCTCTCTCAAAAACTTGGTAAGTGTAAATGACCACGAAAATGCTTTTAAGTACACAAAATACCTTATCCGGCTCTGTGCAGGTTAGGCCAAAAACATTAAATGCACTCAATTCCTTTTTAATTGATTTACTCTGCTTTTTTGTTTTAACCGAGTAACCAAACTTCCTTCATTTACTGACTTGACAGGCTTCCTGTATTCACCGACTTGACAGGTTTCCTGTAAAGTGCTTCAAAAGACTTTGATAGAATTTCAAACTTACTAATACATCTTAACTATGCAAATTTTGAATTTAGTACATAATAGAATAGGAACTGTTATGATTTTAACCTTCAGAGAATGCAGTCCCTTCATACCTTTACCGATTAATTTGGAATAGGTACACCTAACTCGGTAGGTAAGGTGCTTTCTTTATTTTACACAATTTCCTTCTTTTTCCAAATCATCTGTAATTTTTCTTTTATTTCTTCAATGTCTTTTCCAGGTTGATCTCTGCAATCTCCAGCCAAGTGTCCAACTTTGTGACAATGAAAACATGCCATACCAGGATTTCTCCATGATCTTTGGTTGTTCATTCCCAACCTTATAAAACAGTTAGCACTAATATGTCCATATCTTCCACAATATTCACACCATATCCTTGTATTGTAATCCCATGGTATTGTTGCATATTGTCGTTAAGGATCTGTGTAAGTTCGGTAGCCTCTAGTGTTTGCTCGGTGTGCAGACCACATGTAGTTCTTTTGCTTAAACCAACACTTCTCGGTACTATGTCCATATCTATTGCAGTTTCTACAAAACCCTTTGAATTTTGCCTTCTGATAATTGTTAATAGACTTTGTCCTACATTGATTAGATGTGTGACCATATTTATTGCAATTGTAACAATAACCATTGGACTTAGTGACATTTGGTTGCTTACCTTTTCTGATTTGGCATATGTTGGCATTGTGACCTTGATTTCCATAGTAGTTGCAAATAGGCTTCTTTCTTTTGATGTCATTCCTGTTTCCAGCTTGCTTTGATGATTCTCCTCTCTCGGTATTATGAATTCCTTTCTCGGTAGAGTCTTTTCCTTTGTAACTGAGTCCTACATCTCTGTTGGGTCTTCTTGTATTCAGTTGCTCATCCAACATCTTTGATGCTTCATAACTCTTCTTCAGTGTTTCTTTGGATTTCTTCTTTGTTTCAAGTTCATCGGTCAACCTTGATACTTCAAGTCTCAATGCTTGGTTCTCATCATTCTTCAGAATTGTTTCATGATGTGCATAACCTAGTTGATCTGATAGGTTTTGTTGAATTCTAGTCAACCTTGAGATTTCATCATTCTTATCAAATACTAAGACTTCAAGTTGTTGTTTCTCTCTTTCTAGATCTCTTACTTTATCCTCAGCTGTTCTTAATGCATCTAGATTTTCAGTCATCTGTGTGTTGAAATGTTCATGTTCTCTTTTCATTGCTTTTAGTTGATCAGCCAATGCTTTGTTCTTTTCTTTCAATACTCCAATCATTTCTTTAGTTTCTTCAAATATACTATTCTCAGATGATGTCTCAATTTGTTCCACTAACTCTTGAGAGTCCTACAAATCATCAGATAATCTTCTTCTTACTTTTTGAGATTTTTGCATTTGCCTTTGCATGTCTACAATCACTTGATTAGCATGATCCATCTCTTCTTGCAGATGCACAATCCTTCGAGATTGTTTATAGCCTTCCATTGATAAGATCTTTCTCTTTAGGTAGTTAAACCCTTTTCCAAGATTCAAACTCTGATACCAATTGTTAGGCCCAATATGGAAAGCTAATGTACTGAGAGGGGAGGGGTCAATCAGTACTCCAAAACATTTCTTCAACAATATCTTTACTGTTATGCATAAACCGAACAGTGCAGTAACATAAAATAAAGCTAAAACAAATAGATAAAAATCATACATGATTCACTCCATAACATATATATTTTGGTTACACAGAAACTCTTGGTTAGAGAGAAGAACTGTGGTGGGGATGGCACCCACAACTTCACTACTGCAATAATAAAGAGTGCTTGGTTAGAGCTACATGTTTAGCTATTTCTGATAGCTTACCCTGTTAGGAGTAACAAGATCTATTAGATCTACCTTGCTAAAGGATTTTACAACACTTAATCTAAATGTTGCACCTGGTTAGAGGCTTTACAATTTATAGACTTGATTAGAGTCTTTTACCCTGTTAAAGGTTTCTCTTTCAACTTCACAATATTACAATAAAATCATTACAATTATCTGCAACTTTACATCTGAAATGTTATAGCAGATTCTATGTGCTCGGAATAGATTACCTTGCTTATAGCATACCTTGGTAACCCATATAGTAACTCGGTAAACTCTTTTGTTTACTCTGTTCTTCGACTATTCTCTGAAAACCTTCTCAGTGACCTCTATGTCTCTATAACAATCTTCTTATATTCATACATACACCCTTAACTCATGTTGTATAAATAGATCTCTTAAGATGGTGATCCAATTCATTGCATCAATCTTAAAAACATGATTTATAACCATGTAAAATATTTCATTGGTTAGATGACCTCGAAATCATACACAATCTTCTAGTGCAATTCCCAATGTGATAACGATTAGATGTGCCTCGATCTTGTAACATGTTTTCATATGCATGTCCAGGTTCAATGAATCTGGTAACACATTTCACTTGGTGTATATCAACTCGGTGGGTCATCTTTGCTGCTCGATAGACATGAAAAGATACTCGGTAGACAGATCGGTGTTTACTGTGTTTTGTGACTGCTTTCTTCTGTAACTAACTAGACTGTGCATACTGACTGAATATTTCAATAATAGTAACCGACTAGAGTATATAGTATAACTTTGACATAAACCTAATGGCAATCTGATAAGTAGTAACAAGACTGTACACTCTCCTTAGTTGCCGGTTGTGTTTGAGTATCTATAGTTACTGGCAGTTGTGTTAAAACTAGAGTTGAACTGCCCAAAATACCTTTCCCTTTTGATTTGTCAGGAATGGTGGAAGATGTTTCCCTTGCAAATTCTTCTTGAGATGTGAGAAATTCTGGGTTTTTCTAAAAGAATTTGGTCCATCCCTTACTTGTCTCATTTACCACCTCATTTACTCTCCCCATCATAAGGCTTTCCTGTTGGGATTTACTACTGAAGATTGTCCTATTTGCAGTGTCAATACATCTTTTCATTTCCTCATTATTTACAGTACCACATAATTTGAAAAGTACAACTTCTTTGATTTCCCTATCTCTCTTGACAACGTCAAGTCTCCTAGCCTCAAGTTTATTATACAAGGATAACGGTATCTCCTTCAAAATTTCAATTAAGGCTTTCTTATAGATGTCTATATACAACAAAATAGCCTCTTCTAATTCACTTTTCTCATTCTCTTATAAATCTTAATAATATTTAGATATATTTTTCAATATTCCATCTTTTGTAATTTCATCAATAAGCTCAGCATAGGTCATTATGGTCTTACCAGTTCCAGTATCATCACCATTCTACTTTTTGCTTGTGATTGCCAGTGTGACTAGTTTCCTCTTCTGCATAGGCTTCCTTGCCGGTGGTGGAGGTGCAGTAGGCTTAGTTACCTTTCTAACAAGTCTCCTCCTAGGCTCTACCTTCTTCTGCTCTACCAGTAGTTTTACCACATTCTTCTTTTGTACCCTTTTGAAAGCTAGAGGTTAATTATCCTCAGGATCAAAGTTTGAAGTGATAGGGGAAATGTGAACTTGTGGCTTCTTCACTTCTGTAGTACCAACCTCTGTCGGTTTAGCAACCTGTTTTGATTTAGAGCCCAACTAAGTGTCTATATTATAAATCACATCTTGTACATATGCAAACATCTTTTCTATTTTTTTTTGTCTTCTCTTCCTGTCAAAAATGGTTTTCACTTCAAGATCCTTTTCTCCCACTGTACCAAAATGTTCTATCATATCATCTAATGGGGCATCTAATAACATCTTTGCATAGAGTTCAAAAATGCTATCTTCCACGTTATATCCAAGCTCAGTAACCAAGATTTTCCTAGGTTCAATTGCTTCCATAGGAGTTTCATTAGTTTTTACCATGAAACAGATATCAGTGGAATACTTCTCCAAAATGTTCTTTGAAATTCTCTCCCTTTTCCTCATGTTTTCTTGAAAAGTCCTAAAATACCCCCAAAGTTTCTCATCTTTGCTGGTACCAAGACCGGTGATAGCTTCCTTGATCTGTATACCTGCCAGTATGTTATGAGCCCAATGCTTCTTCCCTATACTGGGTAGCTCATTTAGGAAGTAAAGCATTAAACATACAATCAAGTTTCCATATCCAAAGGTGCCTTTATTGATTCCTTTGATCTTTCCAAGGTTTAACATCAACTCACTCCTCATCCACTCAGATAAATCATATTTCACATTATTCCTTAGCATCTGATATGCGGCATGAATGCATGAACTAGCAACAGAATTCAATCACTTGGATTGAGTTACCTTATAACCTATGATCATGCTTGCAAACTTTATATCCATGTCGGTGATTGTGCTTATCCTCATTGATCTACTATCAGGTGTAGCACCAGTGAGTTTTTTGACCTTTGTGTTGGAAATTTTCTTACCAAGTTCTTGTCTGACCCTAGGTAATCTGGTGATAGCTTGAATTTCCTCCTTCATGATCATGTAAGGCCTATCTAGCCAAATAAATTTGTTGTGAACCATGCTTAGAACGTATCTAATCACCTCATCCTTGAATTCCAGTATGTCCAGAATACCGATTAACCCTAGATCCTCAATTTCTTTGAATTCTAGTTTGATGGTTCCGGAGTCTCCTAGTATCACAGATTGATACATGCTTTTGATGTCTTCAATGCCCAAATCCTCAAGGGTGTAGTGAATGTATGCCCTCACATCTTCGACATACATTACGCCTTCAGGAACCCTAGAGAATGTTCCCACAGAGTCTTCCTTTTTTGCATTTTTGGGAACCTACTTAAATACTGGCCTTAACCTATCCTTGACTTCGACAATGGTGGGATTTGCATTAAAAGTAGGAGCTGAAGATCTAGATGCCATGTCAGAAAAATACCTAAAAGTAAGTGCCGGTGGAAGGTTGATAACTGCTCAAAATCTTTTCACAATGCTTCTGTTCACTTTGACTCGCCTTTACTTTTCTCTGAATGCTTGAATGCTCAGTGAGTGAAAGTGAATTAACTTACCCTCTTTTATCAATGAATAAAACCCTAATTTTTTGTAATAAATGCTTCACCAACAACCATACAGATATCGGTTTCATAGTTATGTGTCGGGTGAACCTTCATCGATGATGAACACAATTCTCCAGATCTCCCTAGATCTCTTTCAGGGTAATATGCAAAATTTATCAATGACTTTGCCAACCCCTAGGGCTTATGCCTCAGTTAACGATGGAGGAATACTTTGTTGTACCAGTGGAGTTACCTATATAGATCCATCTCCACTTGATTCTTCAGATTCTTCAGATTGTCTTAACAGTTTCCTTTGTTCTGATGAGTTCTGCATACCAATTGTTTGTGTTAGGATTCCCATAGATATTGAGAGGGGGGGTGAATCAGTATCTAACCGGTAATTAGAATTTCTCAACTTAAAACATGTAGAACATATTGTAACAGTGTACCGGTATGCAAGAAATAATGCAATAAATAGAAATGAAAGAAACCACATAAAAATCACACCATAACACAATGATTTAACAAGGAAACCCAGTGTGGGAAAAACCTTGATGGGATTTGTGACCCACAATATTCACTTACTAGCCAATAAGAGAATATTACTTACAATAGGGGCCTGCACATGCAGGAAGGCCAAGTGCCTAGAGCTCACTGCTCAAATGGGAAGTCTCACTGACTTACAATGTGGATTATATAAATCCAATAACTTGTACTACTTTACAATAGCATCTTCAATGCTAGATTCAGTATCAATTTCTACTTTGTTCTTTACATATACCCCTTAACCTATATTTCGCATAATAGGTCTGCCTAATCTTTTTCTCCTTTCTTACAAAAATGTCCTACAATGACTTCTTATATATATAAGTCATTTTACAATGATATCAAGTCAGCTTATAAGGTTTTTATAAATAATAAACAAAATATAATATATCGAAAATCTTATCGGCCTCTGTGTCGGTATGCTTCCTTTCTTTGTGCCGGTGCCAATGTTCTGAGTGCCGGTGTAGAGTGTGTTTTGCTGATGCCGGTGTAATGCCTTGCCGGTGCCATAGGATTGTAAGGTTGCCATCAATGACAAAACCTTCAATCACATACAATGTCTCATTGGAGTGTGCATATGCCAACAGTCTAATCTTTATTTGCAGTACCAAAGCTATCGCCTTGTACAAATCCAAGTCCTCTAAAATCATCAATTTGTCTTTGTCTTTTCAGTAATTCATCTAGCTGTGCAACACTGATCCTAAACTTTCTTTATACTCACTTGCAGTAGTTAGATCATCTCTCAGAGTGGTTACTTGTCTTTCAAGTTCTTTTTCATTGTTCTAGGAGTGTGCCAAATCAGTTCTCAACAAATTATTCTCATGAGTCAATCTGCCACATTCATCAAATTTGTTCTTCAGAGATATAACAATATTATCTTCCTTCTTTCTATCCTCAATATATTTTGCTAACCTCATAGTCAGATCTTGCATTTCATTCTTTATGAGCATGTTTGCTTGACTTAATTTCTAACATTGTTCCTTAAGAGCATTTTTCTCCTCATCATCCGGTTGTTGCAAAAGTTCTTTTCTCTTGGCTTGAGAAAATGATAACCAATCTTTTAGGATAAGAATGAATTCATTTGTAGAATTCAATTCTTCTTGCAATTTCAAGTTCTTCATCCTTTCAACATCATAATCCTCAAGAGCCATCTCAAGTTGTTTCTCCATAGCCATGTTCAAAGATTCCAGTTTTAGGATCTTCCTCAAGCTGTTAAACTTCTTTTGAGGTACCAGGCTCTAATACCAATTGTTGGGATCCAAGAACACTGAGAGGGGGGGGTGAATCAGTGTTCTGCCAGAATGAACATTTTTAACTTTCTAGACCTTGCATATATACTAGTAAACAAATAAACATATAACAAGAAGTAAATAAACCATCCACATAAATGAACACCATAACACATAGAATTTATATGTGGAAACCTCAATGAGGAAAAACCACGATGGGATTTGTGACCCACAATATCAGTTCACTGGCCATATGAAAAGATATTACATATAATAGGGGTCTGCACTTGCAGGAAGGCACACTGCCTAGGGCATACTACTCATCACTAAAGAGCCTCACTGACTACAAGCTTTCTGCCAAAGTAAATAACTAAAAATCAACTCAAGAATGCATCTTCTATACCAAATAGATTTTCGGTTCTGGTTCTTCTCTATACCGGTTCATAAACTCTAAACTGCTATTGGTATCTCTTCTCCTCTAAGAATGTTTTCCAAGCTATCTATAGATTATTGCATGATTTAGCATTCGCATACAAAATGATCTCCATATATATATTTCGCATCATACAAATCTGATATATTCTCCTATATCCACATATATCATATGTCTCATTTCTTTTTTTTCCATTACAAAAATAACCTAGCAGATTGACCTATATACCTATTACAAATGATATGCCTTATGTCGACTTACAATACATTTACAAAAATGTCAGCCTTGACAATAATAGTTACAAAATGAGTTAAGTAAATCCTCCTTAATGTTGGCTTCCAAAGAAGTATTGATGTCGGTGTCGGTGTCGGTGTCGGTGTCGATGTAGCCCTGAATGCTCCAAAGCCGGTATCTATCAGTATATGCTCCCTAGTGTCCATTTATGACTTCCATCATATCTTGTTGCCATCAATGACAAAAAAATTAATCCAATGAGTATCAGTTGCCAACATGATCTCTGTTGAGATGTATGCTGATGTGTGAAATATGTCATTTCATTTCCAATTCTTTCTGTGTTTGTGAATTCATTGATTTTTTGTTGTTTGCAAGAAATTTCATTGTTGTTTAAATGGCACCGATCCCCCTTGTCCTATGAGGCATGAGTGAGAATCGATCAGTATTTACACTACTTTGAGTTTACTTTATTTTGGTTTTATTGAATGAACATATGTGGAGGTAGAAGTCTGTGAGCTCTACACTTGAAAATAGATCTTTGTAGCATTCTTTTGTGTTGATGAATGAATGCAAAAGCCTTTCGCACTTTCTAGTGAAAATTGTATTTGTTTCTAAATTAACTACATAAAGATTCATTGTAAATCTCATGAGCTGCCCTCTAATTCAGAGGATGAACCTTAATTTGGTTCACCCAATTGTTGGTTCATTTGCTTTCTTTTCATAAAGGGTGTACACAAGTCAATATTGTAATATACATATATAAGTTAGAGAAAGGACAATTTGTTAACCAACAGATTTTTGGCAACTCTGTTGGGGAGTCGAATCACAAGACTTTTCGCCTGGTTACATGATATCAAGAATTGGATTGTCAATTTTTAAGAATCTTTTTGGGTTTCATCAAAGTTTTTCATTATAGACAGACTGGAGTCAAGAAGATATACTAGGT
Source organism: Cryptomeria japonica (assembly GCF_030272615.1). Lineage (NCBI taxonomy): Eukaryota > Viridiplantae > Streptophyta > Pinopsida > Cupressales > Cupressaceae > Cryptomeria > Cryptomeria japonica. Next base: position 566,186,739 of record NC_081407.1, on the reverse strand, counting down.
CTCAAAGGCGAGAAGGGATAATTGACTTTGTTTTTCAAGAATTGTAGAACCTAAATTTTCAACCCTCTTCACATCAGAGACAAGCAAGAAGTATATGTCCTTCTCAGTCTCCTTCACTCCCTGTATCCTCGGTTTGTCAGGCTCCTACCCTGCATGGTATTTCTTTACCCAGTATAATCAACCCAACCCCTCTCAATATCATTTTTCCAATGGCAGTAAACAATCCTTGGGGGGCTATAGTAGGTCCACTGAACTTGGGTTTAAATCTAATGCTCTACCCAAAGGAGGGAGAGATCACTTGCCAAAATTTAGTGGTGATGGGAAGACCATGGTTGATGAACACTTGAATGTGTTCAATGTTGCCTACAATATAATAGTTGTCCAACATGAAGATGTTGCAGTGAGGCTTTTTGTACAAACACTAACTGGAGTTGTTGTGGATTGGTTCTATCACCTGCCAAACAGTGTAATAGCAAATTGGCAGGTCTTGAAAACAAGGTTTGAAGCAAGGTTTAAAGTAGCAGAGGATGAACACTCTCTTTTAGCTCAATTGGCCCAGTTAAAAAAAAGAGATTTCAGAATCCATGAGAGATTTAGTAGCAAAATTTGATAAGATTGTACATAAAATTCTTGTCAATCAAAAACCCTTAGACGATAATCTAAAATGTTTCTTAATATATTACATGCCTTCAAAGATAGGTTTCCTAATCTGTAGACAAATATTTGCAACCCTAAGTGATGTCAAGACACTTGTCGTTGAGTTGGAGGATGATTTGATTACTACGGGAAAGTGGAAGAGAGAAGTACAGATGCCCAATGCTCAACCCCCCACTTCTTTAGATCTTGTAATGCAGAGATTGATGAATGATGTAATAACTCTTAAAAGACAACTACCTAAAGCTAGTACATCTTATTCATCACCTTATCAATACATGCCAAGGAGGAATACAAATCAGTCTCTGGGGACCGAAAACAAATCTTTACAATTACCCTTGACCCAACAAAGATTGGCGATTGAATCTCCACCACCAAAAGGGAGTATGTGTTTTTTTCATCTTACAGATGAGCATGATGGTAATTCTTGTCCTGAAATGGTCCATTATGCGCAGTTGATTAGTTCTAAAGAGATTTAAAATGAATTGAGTGAAGAAGAATCTTCTAGGTAACCTGGCGACTCTGAAATTCACTTCCTAGAGTACGAGTCAAATTCAGAAAGAGGAGGTGACAAAAACTTCAAGGCATCTCTTCATCCTCTGCTATGAATTCTAAAGGTAAGGAAATTTTTTCCAAATTTCATAACAATGATCATAAGCCTCAAGAACCTCAATTGGTAAAATGTATAGAAATAGAAGGTTTTTTTGATATTGTAGACTTTTGTAAATCCTCCTAGATCCAAATTACACCGGTTAAGTATCTTAAATTAAATCCCAAAGAATTGGATAGACTTGTTCAGTTTGTAAAAGGAAATAATGTATTACAAGCTAATGGAGCACAATAGTCAATAAATGCTACATTGCCTTCCCAAAGTGATGTGTCAGCTAATCCTATTGCTAATGAAGTGAATCCTAAAATAACTACCCTCCAAACAAAAGATACTTTGTCTGTCGTCAAGTCAAAAACTGAGCCTTTTTATATATCATTATTCATAAATGGTCATAAATTAAACAACTGTATCATAGACTCAAGTGCATCAGATAATATCATGCCATCTGCAGTAGCCAAAGTGTTGGGTTTATCCTTGACAAAAACCTTTGGTAGATGTTATTCAATGGACTCCAAACAAATACCCCTATTAGGACAGATCAAAGATGATCAAGTAATCCTTGCTGCTCACCTGAATAAAAGAATCAAGCTAACTATTTCAATAGCTGATATCCCTACAAGCTATGGCATGTTACTAATTCATACATTTTGTAGAGACTTAAGAGGTGAGATAAAAATGGATTGGTCTCAAGCCACTTTTCCTATAGGAAAACAATGAGTCATTTTGCATCCTGAACCTAAATCTAAGTTCATCGTTTTTCCCTTTGATGATCCAAAGGCTCAAATTTTGTATCATGAATGTCAATTCAAAAATTGCATGATTTTATCTGATAATGAAGCTACGAAAAATGTGTCACAACTAGAGGCAGAAGAAAATTCATGGCTAATGGTGTTTGATAGGAGTTATGTGGTGTCAGGTTTTGGTGTAGGGGTGGTTCTTATTCCTTCCTCTGGTATTCACATTCCTTTTTCTTTTAAACTAGAATTCAAGAACACAAACAATATGGCTGAGTATGAAGCTTTATTGTCAGGATTAGCCAAAGCAAAGAAATTGGGAGTAAATCTTCTCCAAGTCAAGGGAGATGCGAAGTTGATTGTGAGAAAGGTCAGAGGATTGTTCAATGTAAAAAATGAGAGATTCAAGCATTACCAAAACATAGTCTGGGATGAAATTGAAGATTTTGATGCATTTTCTATTGAGGCCATTCCCAAAGAAAAAAACTCCAAAGTGGATTCTTTAGTAGTATGGGCTTCTTTATTGATTCCTCATCCTGAGTTTACCAATGATACTTAATGACTGGAGTTGATATATCGGCCAAGTGTTCTTGACACTTCTGAGTTTTCGCGGGTCTTTGAAAATGATAAACAAATTAACAATTTTATGCAATGTATAGAAATATTTGCTACTACATTCTCTGAAGGGTCATATGTGGAATATAAAGAGTTTTCACCAGAGTGGGCCAAAGAGCTGAGTGATGGAGTTATCTAGTTAAAAGGGAATAAGATTCCTAAAGGGTTGGTCTCTTTATAATGTCTCTTTGATCGCCATGATGCTTATAAGAGAAGAAAAGATGAACAAATTCTTGCAGTCCAAGATGTTGGAGGTGATGAAAGAATTAACATTGGCACTGAGGAAGATCCCAAGTATATAAATATAGGAAAATGGTGCATACCTGCAGAGAAAGAAAGGTTTATTTCTCTCCTATTGGAATACAAAGATGTTTTTTCTTGGTGTTACGATGACTTGAAAAACTTCAAGGAAGGAAAATTTCAACATCACATCCCTTTGAAGCCTGGAGTGAGTCCTTTCCAGCAAAAGCTTAGAAATTTCAATCCTAAAGTAGCTAAAGCAATATTTCAGGAAGTAGACAAAATGTTGAAGGCCAGAATTATATACCCTATTCACCATTCTACGTGGATAGACAACATTGTCCCAGTTCGGAAGAAAAATGGGGAAATAAGAATTTGAGTGGACTTTAGGAACCTGAATCAGGCCAGTCTCAAAGATAAATACCCATTACCTGCTATGGATCATATTTTGCAAATGGTTTCAGGTTCAGAAATGATGTCCATGCTTGATGGCTTTTCTGGTTATAATCAGATCAATGTTTTAGAAAGTGACCAACATAAAACTGCCTTCATTACTCCCTGCAGGACTTTCACTTAAAATGGGATGCCATTTGGTCTAATCAAAGCAGGGGTGGCCTTTCAAAGGGATATGGACTTATCATTTGGTCATTTGAAAGATAAGATAATTGTTTTATATATTGATGATTTAACTATCTTCTCGAAGAGAAGAAAGCATCACCTGAGAGATTTGAGGCAAGTGTTGCAAAGGTTCCATGAACATGGAGTGTCATTAAATCCAAAGAAGTCAGTATTCGAGGTGACAGAAGGTAAATTGCTTGGTCACATCATCTCTAAAGAAGGAGTAAGAGTGGACCCTGAGAGGGTAAAGGAAATTCAACAGCTTAGTCTACCATCAAACAGAAATGCAGTCAAATCTTTCTTTGGATAGGAAAATTTTCTGAGATTCGTTCCAGATTTTTTCTGAAACCACTAGGTACATTGTAAACCTGATGAGTGAAAATCAAGCATTTAAATGGAATGAAGAGGGAAAGAAAGAATTTGAATCAATAAAGGAAGCCATTGCCCAGACACTTGTTCTAGTTAATCCAAATTTTAAGAAGGATTTTATTATCTATTGTTATGCCTCAGACCATACTATGTCAGGGATTTTGCTGTAAAAGAACGAAGATAATGAAGAAGTTCCAATTTCCTTCATGAGTGTTCCCATAAAGAAACATGAACTAAAATATTCCCTAATGGAAAAGCAAGCGTACGCAGTTGTGAAAGTTGTAAAACAATTTAGGTACTATATTCTTCATTCTCACGCAATTGTTTATGTGCTACATTCTACAGTTAAGAGCATTTTGACACAACATGATATAGGAATGAACAATAGAGCCTCATGGGTATCTAAGATTTAGGAATTTAATTTGGACATTAAACCAACAAAATTAGTGAGGGGACAAGGCTTGTGTAAGCTGATTGTTGAAAGTAAGAATGAAATGACTGGGGAGTTGCCCTTAGTCTTATTTGTTGGGCTTCAAGATTCCTGGTTTACTGACATTGCATATTACTTAACTTATGGGGACTGTCCAGCACATCTTTCTCCAAGAGAAAAATGGAACCTAAGACTAAAGGCTGCCAAATATGTCATTTTTTATGATAAGTTGTACAAAAAGGGGCTAGATGGAACTTTCCTATGCTGTGTGGATAAGTCACTTCAAGAGTCATTGTTGAAGACCTTTCATGATGAAGCCTGTAGTGGTCATTTTTCATCAATAGTAAAGGCTTACAAAATATTTAGAAATTGTTATTATTGGCCAGGTATGTTCAAAGATGCATACGCATGGGTAGCCAAGTGTGAAAAGTGTAAATTATTCACTGGTAACCCACATCTTGCAGCATTACCTCTTTGACCAGTGGTTGTGGATGAACCATTCAAACAGTAGGGTTTAGATTTTATAGGTCCCTTGTCACCTACCTCAAGTGCAGGGAATACATACATACTGAAAGCCACAGATTACTTCACCAAATGGGTTGAAGCTATCCTAGTATAAAAGACAACTTCTGAGATTGTTTATAGTTTTCTTAAAGAAAATATTCTGGTTCGATTTGGAGTTCCTCAAAAAATTGTGACTGATAATGCAACTAATGTCTCTTCTGCTGAGATTTCATTATTTTGTTATGATCATGGGATATCTCTTGTTCACTCTTCAAATTATTACCCTAAGGGTAATGGCAAGGTGGGGTCGAGCAATAAAAATCTCATAAATATTATGAAGAAATTGGTGAGTGAAAACTTCAAAGACTGGCAGAAAAGATTGTATGAATCTCTTTGGGAAGATCATACATCTTTGAAAAGAGCTATAGGGATGTCACCTTTTGAATTGGTATATGACGTGGGTACTCAAGTGGCACTTCCCTTAGAACTTGCGACTTCCAAGTTACAGACTATCATTGAGGATGTGTATTTTCAAGATTCTCTAGAGAAAAGGATTGATGAAGAAAGGGAAAAGCTAGTTGATCAAATCATAGAACATCAAATGAGGTTCAAGAAAATATTTGATAGGTGAGCCAAGCCATGAAAATCCATGTTGGGTAATCAAGTTTTGCTTTGGGACAAAAGAAGGGAACCAAAAGGGACGCATGTGAAGTTTGAATCTTTATGGAAAGGACCATTTGTAATTCAGGAGGTAAAAATCCATAACTCTTTCAAATTAGCATATCAAGATGGTTTTGTTCTTCCCTTGACCTATAATGGGTAGGATTTGAAGCTATATCAGTTGTAAGCAAGAGTCCCTCATGAGTCTTGTACATAAGTTTTGGTTTGTTTAGTTTATTGTTTCTCTTTCATTTTTGTGTTTGTTTCGGTCCTTTTGAATAAGGTTTGTTTGCAAAACCAAAGATCCTAGGGTTCATTTCTAGGTCCCTTGTCATCCCAATCCCTAGTTAGAGCCAATGTTAGCATCCCCTCAATTTTTTATTAAAATTTCAAACTCAGAGATCACCTTTGGTGTTTCTTTCCTATTTTGGTCCAATGTTTCCTTTCTTTAAACCTAAGTCATTGAACCTTTTCATAGTTCAAAGGTTCAAGGTTCAAAGCACACTTTAAGTAATACTTTTCACGGCTTTGTATTCTAGCAAGGAAAGCACATTGTTGTAAATTATATTGAACTTTGAACCCTTGAACCTTTTTCTGCTCAAGGTTCAACTGGTTCTCTTGCGTGAGTCACGGCTATGTAATGTTATTTAACAAGCAAGTGTGAATGTGTTAAGTTGGTTTTGAACTTGAACTTTGAACTATTTACAAATCGGTTCAAGGTTCAAGGTTCAAAACTTCCCTTTCTATTTTTTAAAGGTCTTTGCTCATTTTCGGTGTTGTTTTGAGCCGTAGGTTGAGAATTCTTTGTTATGTCTCCTTGAATTGAACTTGAACCATTGAACTCTTCGTGAGTTGGTTCAAGATTCAAAAGGTCCATTCCAAGTTGGGTTTAAAGAATTTAATAACATTGAAGGTGGCATGGAAAAAAGGAATATTCCTGACATCTCATAGTTTAAAATTTCAAATTTAGAAAGAAATCATGAAAGCAACAACTGTTTGTGCAGAGTTGATAGGTAATTGAGAAGCTGTCTCCATTGAGTTCTTTAGCAGTTTGATTTACTCGCTCAAGGAGCAAAAAGAAGAGCAGAGAGCCAGTGGTGCATCAAATTGTTGTAGACTTGGATCCAGGTGAAGGAACTAAAGTGATAATGGATCAGTAGGTACTGAATAACCCTCCAATGCAGGATGTGGATAAAGGCAAAGAACCAGAAGAAGAGCCAAACCCAATGAGGACTCTGACTATTATTGACTCCCCAGATGCTCAGACACCTCCACCATCTAAAGAAACTCTCAACACTCCCCGATGGCTAGGAGCATCAATTGGGAAGAAATGTAATGTTTTCCCTATCCTAATTCACATGGAGGATATGGTGAGAAAGTGCCTCGGGAAAGTACCTAAACCAAAGAAGCTCAAAATGCAGGCAATGGTGGAAGTGGACGAGGCAACAAGTCATTGGGTGGTTGAAGTAGAAAAATCCATCTCAGGTAGAGATTCAGAGAAGGCCACTAAAGATGATTTTACTATGGAGAAAATTGATTTGGGAGTTGCTTCGAGGGTGGTAGATGCTAAACACCTAGAATCCTCTACAAAGAGGATGATATCTAGGTCTTGGAAGGATGAGAAAGATAAAAAGGAGCTGAAATAGGTCATCACTCAAATGGTAGAGTACATCAATGCCTTACGCCATCTAAGCCCTCAACCCTTGTCCCAAATGGATAAAGGCAAAGAACCAGAAGAAGAGCCAAACCCAATGAGGACTCTGACTATTATTGACTCCCCAGATGCTCAGACACCTCCACCATCTAAAGAAACTCTCAACACTCCCCGATGGCTAGGAGCATCAATTGGGAAGAAATGTAATGTTTTCCCTATCCTAATTCACATGGAGGATATGGTGAGAAAGTGCCTCGGGAAAGTACCTAAACCAAAGAAGCTCAAAATGCAGGCAATGGTGGAAGTGGACGAGGCAACAAGTCATTGGGTGGTTGAAGTAGAAAAATCCATCTCAGGTAGAGATTCAGAGAAGGCCACTAAAGATGATTTTACTATGGAGAAAATTGATTTGGGAGTTGCTTCGAGGGTGGTAGATGCTAAACACCTAGAATCCTCTACAAAGAGGATGATATCTAGGTCTTGGAAGGATGAGAAAGATAAAAAGGAGCTGAAATAGGTCATCACTCAAATGGTAGAGTACATCAATGCCTTACGCCATCTAAGCCCTCAACCCTTGTCCCAAATGGATAAAGGCAAAGAACCAGAAGAAGAGCCAAACCCAATGAGGACTCTGACTATTATTGACTCCCCAGATGCTCAGACACCTCCACCATCTAAAGAAACTCTCAACACTCCCCGATGGCTAGGAGCATCAATTGGGAAGAAATTTAATGTTTTCCCTATCCTAATTCACATGGAGGATATGGTGAGAAAGTGCCTCGGGAAAGTACCTAAACCAAAGAAGCTCAAAATGCAGGCAATGGTGGAAGTGGACGAGGCAACAAGTCATTGGGTGGTTGAAGTAGAAAAATCCATCTCAGGTAGAGATTCAGAGAAGGCCACTAAAGATGATTTTACTATGGAGAAAATTGATTTGGGAGTTGCTTCGAGGGTGGTAGATGCTAAACACCTAGAATCCTCTACAAAGAGGATGATATCTAGGTCTTGGAAGGATGAGAAAGATAAAAAGGAGCTGAAATAGGTCATCACTCAAATGGTAGAGTACATCAATGCCTTACGCCATCTAAGCCCTCAACCCTTGTCCCAAATGACACTATCCTTTGACCCAAAATCACCGATGAACTAGAAGTTGTTAGATCAGGTTCAGAGGAGCCGCATGGTAGTAGAGATATTCAATGAATGGCTTGATTTTATGGTACAGTAGGGTTCATATTACAATTGTTAGCTTGGTTAAAGTGTATGGAGATGTTGTAATCGTGAGTAAAGAGTTAGAGCTAGAAGTTGCTGGCTGGGAAAAGGAAAGAACCAAGTGGGTGGCGGTGTTAGCACAAATGAATGATGTGCAGAAGTTTGGTGTGATGAAGTTCCTAACTGAGAAACCCATGGAAAATTTGAATGATAATGTGCTTTATGTGTCAAGGAAAAATGTTGAGTGGAGAAATTCTATCATTAAACAAGGCCATGAGGAATCTGCAAGGTTACTTAAAGGGTTGAAAGATCTAAAGTGTATTGATATCAAACTCATGAAGGAAGATACCCAGACAATTGAAGTTGTCATAGACATGGCAAATATTTTCAAAGAGAGGGTACATCTCATCTAGAAAATGAAGTCTTCAACCACGGATGATTTTTCAAAAGTGGCTAGAATAGAGTTGATGCCCACAGTCTAGTCTGATCACTTGGAGGAACATAAAGCTAAAGTGTTGCAGGTGAATATGGATAAGGAGGTTTGGAAGCAATGCATCCAACACATCAGACTTCCATACTTTCAGCTTATCTTGAACTTTTTAGCAGCGCATCTGGAGTGGCGTAATGTGTGTGGTACCATAGAAAAGGATAAATCAACAATTGCTTCTTCCATGATAGAGTCCTGATCGGCTAACGGATGAGTTGTCATCCTATCTGTGGCTTTTGTTTATTTAGTTTCATAAAGTTCAAAGCAAACAGTTTCTTTGATTCTAGGTTAGAGTTAAAAGGTTTAGGGTTATTTTGTAACAAACTATTGGTGTGGAGGCTATATATGTAAGAAAGTGAAGCTTTGTTAAGGTCCGAAAAAGTTTGATTTGGAGGAACAGATTTGATTTTCCTTAAATTTCTCAGAACTGATATTTCTGGTACTTGAATGAAATGCTATTTTGATGCAATTTTAAAAATCTATGTGTTTGATGGATTAGCGATCTCTGTTGAGATGTATGCTGATGTGTGAAATATGTCATTTCATTACCAGTTCTTTCTGTGCTTGTGAATTCATTGATTTTTCTTGTTTGCAAGAAATTTCACTATTGTTTAAATGGCACTGATCCCCCTTGTCCTATGAGGCATGAGTGAGAATTGATCAGTATTTACACTACTTTGAGTTTACTTTATTTTGGGTTTATTGAATGAGCATATGCAGAAGTAGAATTATGCGAGCTCTACACTTGAAATAGATCTTTGTAGCATTCTCTTGTGTTGATGAATGAATGCGAAAGCCTTTTGCGCTTTCTAGTGAAAAGTGTATTTGTTTCTAAATTAACTGCATAAAGATTCATTGTAAATCTCACGAGGAGCTACCCTCTAATGCGGAGGATGAACCTTAATTTAGTTCACCGAAGTGTTGGTTCATTTTCTTTCCTTTCATAAAGGGTGTACATGAGTCAATATTATAATATACATATATAAACTAGAGAAAGGACAAATTTGTTAACCAACACTTATAAACAAAACCTACACTATATTGTTTGTCATACACGTAGCTGGAATATACTTCAACTTGTTGTTAAGATTCATAATGGCTCAATAAAACTGGTTTATATGTACAATGTATGATTTGACATCACTCACATCAATCTTTCATAAAAAATGGCTTCTAACAATGTTGTTTTAAAGGAAAGGAAATAAGTTTTCACAATAAAACAACCCTGGAAACTCCACCTCGATTTATAACCTACTTGTGATTGTTCTAAAACTATTTATGCATGCTTGTGTCATTATATTTTAAAGGTTTTGAAATGAAAAAAAAACAAAAAATATGCTTGAAATCACCAAAACATAACATGGACAACCATATGGAAGACAAACTTTTGAACTTTATTGAATAAAGGACTCATACAACAACATAGATTTGAAGATGGTTTTCTTTTCTTTGAAATTTATAACTTACAAAGCTACAACAATCATCAAGTGATTGAAAATGAGTTACAAGTTTGATCTTATTGCTTAAAAGAGCTTGGAATAGCTACAATGCTAAACAAGAGAAAAAGCAAGAACTAGCCTTCAAGAGGCTTGACAATTGAATATTTATAATCTTTACATGCATTGAAAGCTTGAAACATGTGTTGTTGGAAAAATATTACAAGTGTCCTTGCCTTGATGGTTGAAGAAGCCCACTTTCACTTGTTGGCTCGGATGTAGTTGAAAATGGCCATTTAAGACCCCTGAAAAATGCTCCAGACTACTTCATTGATGTAAAACAAATTGCCCCTTTGACTGGTCCATAAGTTAGGCATAAAATCTTTGCCACTAGATGCTTGGGAGTAGCTAGAAAAAAGGTCTTTAATTTCTCCTATATTTTCTCCATCATCTAGACAACTCACCAATATGCTCCTAGATGCTCTACACATGCTTGAACAATTGTCTTTTTTTTTCATCAACTACCTAGGGGTCGGATTCAACTAATTTTGGGTCATAAAGACCTCCATAAATTCTTCAAATAGTCATCTAATAGTTTCAAACTCTCATCCAACAAAAATCTTATCCATTGAGAAACTCAAATTAACCAAAATGGTGATTATGAGGCCCCAAAATTGCATTCATTCTGATTCTTTGAATCCAACCCTGCTCACTATTATGATTATTTTGAGGTTGTCTTACTTAAATTATGATTATCCCTTGTTATTGTCATGGCCAAGTGCATGAACTTATCTTCATTTTATGATGGCCTTGATTGATACTCAACCTTGACTACCCTTTATCATTGAAGACTTTTTGGTAGAGTTGCAACAAATGTTGTAAGAGTAGCAGCAAATTTTATTAACCATTTTAACATAAACTAAAGCCTATATTTTTATGAAATTTTGCAGGCATATTTCTATTATTCCATTGCTTCTCCTCACCAAAAATTGGAGGTACTCACATCATGAAACTTAAGATAAAGATAAAATGGTTATAGGTGATGATGGTTGATTTTTTTAAAACTATGAACTGGGTTGGTGAGAAATTTGTTGGGTTTTCTCACCTTAGTTTTATCTCCTTGTTGTCAAAAAATGACAAGAACCTTGTTCAAAAATATTAAGATGTGATGAAATCTTTATTTTCACCTTCACTAATAAAACTATTATGTTCATCATTGTTGCATAAGTCACAATTAAGACTTGAAGATGTATCTACTTGATATGGACTTTGTGACTAACTTCAATACTCTAATACCATTCATCATACACTCAAGTCTCCCACATATTTTCAATCACAAGATTTTGTCTAACTTCCCTCTATCTTGAAGCTTCTCTCTTTTCATTTGAAACCTTTGTCTTTCTACTAATGATGCCAATATGAGACTGTGCTTTACACCTTCTTGACTATCATACTTCACATAATTATCAAAACAAATGGATCATACAGTTTTTATGCATTATACCTCTGCCTTTTGGTATGCCACTGTTCACTACTACCCTTCCTTTTAATTTCTCATAAGATCTTCACAACATCATATATTTTCTCTGTCAAATTGCTGCAACTTTGTGAAATATGTTGTTTTAATAAGCTTGGGTATTACCCATGATTGCCTTCATATCCTCTTCAACCATGTCTTCATTTCAAGTTGTGTGAGTTCATTGTCTTCCTGTAAAATTATCACTTGGATTGTTACTCTTCAAGAAGAGTTCATATTTTATGATTCTTTCAACCAATCTAGAAGCTATCTCACACTTGTGCATAAAGCAGTTAATGATTCTTTTGACTGCCATAGTATCAATTGCACGTTACATACTATCTTTTCTTCATACCATTTTAAAAAAAATTTATCAATGGGAATGTTGATGCCTTGAATGATAATGGCTTCTTTCTTGTCATTTTATGGTCAATGTGTACCACTAGTTAAACATGTTGCAATAGTATGAACATTTTCAATGCAAAAACCATAATACCATATATGGCACCCAAAATCATAACTAATAAATATGCATATTGTAATGGAATAATGACATATCAACTTTCCTTTATGCAAATAATGCCACACATTTCTATGAATGTTATACAATATTTCACACTTGCTTTCATTTTGAACATGAGAGACAAGGATCGCTTTCAAGATGCTACAACCACTCTAAATTCCATCCTCTCATTCAAAAGCATCTTAGATTCAACTTTATTACAATTTCATGGCATTGAATGATTCTTCTCATCACTCATGAATGTTCACAACTCTATAAAACGTAAAAGAAGATTTTTTCAAATCTCTAGCTTGTCACTCGACCCCTTTCATAAAGAGAAGCAATAAATGATTTTGTTTAAATTATAAACAAACTTCCCTCAATTTTTTCATTGTGCTTATAGGAGCTATAAAGGAACGAGGATATGGGAACCCAAAAAAAATGGCCTTTGACTACCATACTCTTACTAAGCAACATGTAACATGGATATATAATGTTTGAGATCAAATGGACATGAAGAAGAGTTTTGAATATTTTTAGAAATAATTTAAATGTCCACATAAAATGGGAGAAGGCACTCCTTATAAAATAAAATGAAGAAAAGATAAAACTCTAATCATACTTGATGATATATCACATAGCTTATGATATCATAGAATACAACAAGGCACTATAAAACTATTTGAAATACCATGAAAACCCAAGATAAATGCCTATTTTGACAAGGAAAAATATGGTGACACTTACATGTGTGCATGGGTAATGGTTGTGTGATTCGACAAGTCTAGAAAAATCTATTAGTTTGTTTGATTCCTTTGATGATCGCATCATAATTATATGAATTTTGACGTTCTAATTCATGTTTGTATGATTTCTTTCGATCTAATATAATCTTCATATGCAACAATTTACTTTGTAATTATTATTGTCTGGTAGTTTATTAAAGTTTAATTTATCTTCTCTCTCCTACTATCCTACCTTTTTCTATTTATTTATAATCATTGATAGAGAAGTTTCATAATCAAAGATCAACTTGGTAGTATAGATTCTATTATTATCATTTAGTTTGTGAAATTTTATTTCAAAACATACTAAAATAATCATAAAATTGTGAGAGATATTAAAAGTCTATTTCTAGACTTGAAGTGTCAAAACACTAGCAGCCCCTTGAAAACATTCACAATGTTCCTACTAATCTATCTCGCATGGCCAAGACATGTCCTTCTATAACCTTGGAGTGAGAAATCTCATATTTCAAGAGGGGAGATCTATCGTATACCTCTTGTCTTTGTCTATGCTAACACCACAACCAATAGGGTCAATGCCAAATATTATGAAGATTAAAATCTATTGAATAGACCAATCAAAGGATGAGAGGCTTGGACAACTACAAAATGAAAATCTAAAACTTATATGTGTTGGCATTATAACAGACAATAAGAGATTGTTGGCATTTCAATTAGGATATTGAGAAGGTTGTTGATAATTATGGATATAACTGATTAAGGATGTTTACTGTCTTCACAATATTATTTTGTCATTGATGTCAAGAAATTCATTTTCTAATTTAGTAGGATGTTGCCATATCTTAAGAATTATGTTTTGAAGAGAATTAAGATGTCGGTAAAAGACACAGAAAGAATGTGATGAATAAGGGGAGGAATAAGTTATTCAATGGGCAACTATTACTGAGTTAGACAATGATGAGATCATGTTGTTTAGATTATTTTGATATCCTACATATGCTATTGTTTGTATGGTTAATACTATACTATGTTACCGAGCAAGGAACCTAGTCGGTAAAACCTAAGGAACCTAGTTGGTAAACCCTAAGGTTATCGCTATCGGTTAATGAAGGCGGAATGTCTACCGAGTGAAGTTTAGTATTTACCGAGTTGCAACCGAGTAATAACAGAATGCATTGGATGTATACATGCATTATTTAATGATGGAAGTTGATGAGCTGGTTATGATTAAATGATTGATACAACATGTATGAAGTTTGTTAAAGAATCTATGGCAATGGAAGATCAGTAGGAAGATCTACAACTCAGATTAAACCGCAATACCCTAGCACAAGTTCCAAGAAATATATGCAAGTTCCAAGGTGAGGTAAAACATTTTTCGATCGAAGGATACATTAAACCTGGTCAAGATTGAAGATTTGATGGCTATGATTGATCATGGGAAATATGATCAAGGAGATTCAGCAGTTAGCAAATTGTTTATAAATAAGGAACTGTTGATAAACAATGCATGTGGGCAAATGTAAGCACAAGGATGCTACATAGTGATTACCGAGCACATAAGCTTGAAGACCTGTTTGATTAACAGAGTATAGAGCCCAGTAAAGGGACAAGATAAGTCCTATGACTAGATTGTATTGAGCAAATAAGAATCTGCTTTAGCATTTTTTGATGTGAAGTTGTAGATATATTTTATTATTGTTATTTTGTAATGTGATAGAAAATATCTTAACCGAGTGGACTTAATAGTCTTATTTGTAAAACCCTCTAGCAAGGTGACATTTTGATTGAGTGTTTGAAACCCTTTAACAAGGTCACTTCTAACAAGGTGAAGATCCTAACAGATTTGAGGGAAATCCCTTAACCGGGTCACATCTAGCAATGTGTTTGTAATCTTTAACAGGATTTTCTTTTAACCGATCATACTCTAGAAGAGTATATTTCTTAGTGGGTCTGAAATCCCACAGTGGTTTTTCCCTATTTGGATTTCCATGTTAAATTTGCTGTTATGAGTGTTGTTATGATTATGTGTTCTTAAGGTTGCATGTTTTACAGTTTTGATTACATATATCTGTTTAAGCTACCGAGGTTGAATCTATTGAATATATTGAAGATTAAGTTTGTATGATTCACCCCCCCCCCCCCCCCGCCTCATCTTGTTAGCTTGGCATCTGTACTTAACAATTAGTATCATAACTATCAATATGAAAATCTGAAAATTAAAGTTGACTTAATGTGGAAAACCATGCTTAGATCCTTCATCTTAATGATGCATAAAATCAGCCTATGTATGCTTAATAATCCAATGTTATGTCAACTTATAACAATAATAAATAAATATTATCTATTGGAATTTTGATGATGTTTTGATTGTCATTGATGGAAACACACTTTCTTGATGTATGATTTATGCTCAACCAGTAATTGTTCTAGCCGGTATTATGTATTATAGTCTTTAGACTATCGGTGTTTTGCAAAAGATGTTAACCGGTCACAAATTGACTGAAGACCTCAAGCAGTATGGAGAACCCAAGCAGTATGAAGACCTCAAGTGGTTCGAGGATCACAAGAAGTATGAAGGATCCAAGTGGTAGTTAACACTATGATCTACCAGTCTTCATTTTTGACAACCAGTAATCGGTATATTGTATGAACTGGTATTACTCTATGATGAGTTACCAACTGGTATTTATGTGATGAGTTATCATCCACCGACACTTTGACGGTGATTTTGTGTCATGTTACCAAATGTGTCTAGATGCACTGAACCTAGGAACTTGTAGTTTAATCCTATTGAACCGACATGAAATCAGTTTCCTTTATAAGAACATCATGTCTAGGGTTTGCATATGTGAGAGATGCATGATGTATGAGAAGGTTATGTGTGATCTTTGCAGAGAAGATTAGGTTTGTGTGAGGAGTTAGAGTGTGGAGATATTGAAGACTGAATTAATACTGAAATGCATTAACAATGAGCTATCAAGGATCTAACCAAACATACTGTGCTAGTATCTAGATCACTCACTTGTTGATTACTCACATCTTCAACAAGTTTGAAACCCTTAACCAGGTAGGCCCAACAAAGCCTTTGTAAATCCTCTAACAAGGTGGTTCACAACTGTGGATCTGAAATCCTTTCACAAGGTAGTCTTTAATAGGACTTATCTCCTAACAAAGATCTAGATTCCTAACAGGATCTATTCTGGTGAAAATAATTGTATGACCTTAACGGGTCTGACCTTAACCGGTCTAGTTTCTATTCTGCAGATAGTTACTTGTGAGTTTCTGCTCACCGTGGTTTTTCCCATTTGGGTTTCCATGTCAAAATATCTTGTGTTATGGTGATTGTACTTTTGTGGGTGAATTATTTATTTGCCATTTGGTTTGCATTTATCTTAACTAGTTTATTAGTGAATTAGTTATACCTGTTATCTGCTAAACTATTTAAGAGTTTGAGTTCAGTATTTTTTGGTATACTAATTCACCCCCCCTCTTAGTATTCATCAATTGTTATCAAAGAAAACCTTTCTATAAGTCTAACCACTTGGAAGGAGATATGGGGGAATACACAATGAGGGAACTTACTCATCATCTCACTCAGACTGAGAGAGCCTATGAAGAACTCAAAGTCAAGTATAAAGCCTCTTTGGCCAAAAGAAGAGAGCATGTTGAGAAACTAATGGAACTTACCGAAAATAGCTCTTCTGATGAAGCTGACATAGATGCCCTAGTTGAAGAAGTTGAAAAACTAAATGAATCTAAAGAAAACCTAAGAAAGGAGTTGGAAGGACTGACTATAAGAATGTGTCAAGAGCTTGAGAACAGAAGGAAAGCTGAACATCTGGTAAAAGACAAAGATCATGAGATCTCCAAGCTGAAGCAAGAAATGCAAGGTGAACTAAACATGGCTATTTCTAAGAATGCAACCTTGATGGAATCTAATGCTGCTATTTCCAAGGAACTTACTGAGTCAATGGAGCTACTTGCCAAATTCAATAAGAGTATTGTTAAGCTAGAACAAAAGTTAGAATTGACAAAACTGGTAAAGAATACCACTGGACTTGGTTTCTCTAGGTATGATGATGGGATGGTGCTTGGGATAGACTAGCCTAGTCTATGCTCTTGGATCCTTTTCTTGGATCACTTGGTGTTCTCTACACACCCTAGGGTCTCTAGGATTTCCTTTTCTTGGGGAATCCCCTGACCTTTCCCAATTCCACCCACCAATGAGTTGCAATACTTCTCCTAAGGTCTCACCTACTCATGAGACTCAAAACCCCTTACTAAGGCTAATAAGGGCTAGGCTTGTTCTACACCTTCCAAGGTCTTAGCAAGGTTATATCAAGTCAACTTCATGGTTTTTCCACCCATTCATGTGCCCCCAAGAGGTTTCAAGGTTCCAAACCCTTACCAATTTCACTATTTTGTGTTTTTGCCTTCAAATAGGGCTACAAGGATTAGGACCAATTAGGCCTCCTACCCGGTCCTTTAGGGCTTCCTCTCACAAATGATGCACAAACTACCCAAAATTCCAAAATGGACTACCATTCATTTGACAAGGGCTCAAGGATTTCTTTGGTTTTGGGCTCCCAAGTGCTCATATAGTGACTTGGGTGAATTTTGGGGTTTTTAAGGGTTTTTAGGGTCTGCATGCGTCACAGTGGATACTTTGTGTTTTAGCCACCTTGTTTGGATTGGTGGAGGATCCTCCTTAATACCAATGGTGCTTCCCACACTCCTCTACACCTCCTCCAAAGGGTGCACTCTCCTCTGACCAACCTTGCTCTCCAAGACCCTTGCAATAGCAACCATTCCTAACCGGGCACTGTCTAGTCTTGCCTAGGAATGGGTCTTCAAATGGCTTCCTTGCATTTTCAAGGGCCCTGCTTGCATGGGACTATATTACAGGGTCTTCACTTCCATTCCCCATGGTTTCATGGTGATTCCACAATGGGGAATGGAGTTATGACTTCATTTGCACAAACCAGTCCAAACTGGACAGTGACAATGCAATTTACAAATTATTTACAAACACACTCAACCAACAAATAAAAACCTAATCTAATTTCTCAAAATGAAATTATTTACACCATATAAGACACTCCACATAGTTTTTCATCCAAATCAATCCATTAACTTGCTCAGTAGCTTCATTCAAACTGACTGGTAACCAACAAAACAGTCACAGTCAATTCAGTTTGCTTGAGCCCTACAATGTCTGACATCCAACCCATCCAAATTAGGGTTTGAAATTACTTATACCGCCTTTTCCTTGGTCAGTGTGCCAAAATTAGGGCTCTCCACACTCAATAAGGGTCTTTTACCTTTTTGGGTGGAAAAGTTGCTTGACAACTTTTGTTGTCATGCAACTTTTGCATCTTTTGAGCAACTTTGCCATTGTTGCTTTTCATGACTCCTAGGCCTATTCAGGACTATCCTAAGGACATCAAAATTCCAATAAGGCCTAACACACATCCAAGGCACACTCAACCTCTCTTGCACCAGAAATCACAACAAAATCACTAAGGACCTACAACTAGGACCTAATGAAAAACAAATGAGCTCATGGCCCTTATTAAATGTACAATGGCTTCAAAAGAAGCATAACATCAACAAAACATAGAAGGAGGGAGAGCTTGGAAGGGTTCTCCTGCACCATACTCCCCCTCTGCACACAACTAAGAAATAGAAGAAGAGATGAGAGTCGGGTCTATGCCAAGTGTCTTGAACTTTCTCTCCTCCACCCAAGTAGCTTCAGATACTGGTTGCTCTGCCCATTTCACTAAGTGCTTCATGTAGACCTGGTGTCTAGTATATTTCTTCACCCTTGACTCCAAGATCTCCTCTACCATAGGCTTCTTCACTTGAGGTAAGGTATTCACATCCAAGTCTTGTAGTACCTTGGCTTGGTTCTCAGTCTGCCCTGCTATCTCACCCTTGTACATAACCAGATCAGCAACATTAAAGACTGGTGATATAGCTAAATCTAAAGGTAAATCAACCTTATAGGCATTCTCACCATATTTTTCTAGAATTTTACAAGGTCCTACCCTCTTCATTTGCAGTTTGGTAGGCTTACCACTTTGCATCCTAGCTTTGCTCAAATCGACCATCACATAGTCACCCACCTTGAACTGTACTTCTCTCCTTTTCTCATCCATTTTGGCTTTTAGCTTTTGAGTGGACTCAAGGATGGCCTTCTTAACTTTCTCTTGGACTTCCTTGATGGTTTGAGTGAAGTCCTCTCCTTTCCCACTCTTCATCTCTAAGGTACCAAGGTCTCTCAACTCACATACTCCCCTTGGATGTCTGCCACACACAACCTCAAAGGGACTTCTACCAGTGGTCCTATTCACATTGTCATTATATGCATACTCTGCTTGAGGGATGATTAGGTCCCATGTCTGACCATACTCCTTAGTTAAGCACCTCAACAAATTGCCTAACACCCTGTTGATGATTTCAGTTTGACCATCCGTTTGTGGATGGTATGCTGAGCTAAATGACAAGATAGTTCCTAGTCTCCTTCATAATGTTTGCCAAAAATGACCCATGAACTTGTTGTCCCTGTCTCAAACAATGCTTAAAGGGAGTCCATGAATCCTAACAATCTCTTTGAAGAAGAGATGTGCAACATAGCTAGCATCATGTGTACTCTTACATGGAATGAAATGACTCATCTTGGAAAATCTATCTACTACCACATAGATGTTGTCCATACCTATTTTAGTCTTGGGAAGTCCTACTACAAAGTCCATGCTTATACATTCCCAAGGTCTATTTGGGACCGGTAATGGTTGATAGAGACCAGCATTGCTTGATCCTCCTTTTGCTCTTTGGCATACACCACATTGCTCTACATACCTCTTTACATCTCTTGGCAACTTTGGCCAATAGTAATACCTCTGTACTAAGTCTAGGGTCTTATTAATCCCAAAGTGTCCACTCAACTTCCATTATGTTTCTCTTGGATGAGGTTCTCCCTCATGGATCCTCTTGGTACACACAACTGATAACCTTTGAACAAGAGACCATTTTGGAGAGTGTAATCTACATACTCACGATGAAAATGGTTCTCAAACTCCTTGCAAACCATGTAAGCTGATGAGAAATCTTCATCTCCTTCATAGAGGTCTTTGAAACCTTCTATTCCTATGCTCTGCAACTGTAATTCTTGAAATGTCAACAATTTTCTGCTTAAGGCATCTGCCACCTTGTTAAGTTGCCCCTTCTTATGCTTGATGGTGAAGGTGAAGGATCGAAGGTATTCCATCCATTTCAAATGTCTATTGCTAAGCTTCTCTTGAGTGTTAATGTAAATCAATGCCTGGTTGTCTGTGAACACCACAAATTCCTTTGGGAGTAGGTAATGCCTCCATTTCTTCAGAGACTGCACTAATGCATACAACTCTAGGTCATAGGCTGAGTACTTCTTCTTTGCTTCATTAAGCTTCTCACTGAAATATGCCACAGGTCTTCCCTCTTGACTCAAAACACCCCCTACTGAAATTCCACTTGCATCACACTCCAAAGTGAATAGCTTATCAAATGTAGGTAGGAGTAGGATGGGTTTTGTGGCTACTTCTTGCTTCAACATTTGAAATGCTTTGTTAGCCTACTCAGTACATTTAAACTTAGTTTTATGGCCTCCTTTAATGGTGTCAAGGATTGGTGCACATATACCACTGAAGTTCCTCACAAACTTCCTATAGAATTGAGCTAATCCATGGAAACTCCTAACTTCAGTCCCTGTTTTAGGTGCAGGCCAATTCAAGATCACCACCACTTTGCTTGGATCCATTTTCAATGTTCCCTTAGACACCACAAATCCTAAGTAGACCAGCTCTTGCTTCAAGAAGTCACACTTCTCTAGGTTGATGGATAACTTCTCCTCATGCAACCTCTCTAAGACTAACCTCAAATGTTCAAGGTGCTCCTCTTTGGTTCTGTTATAGATGAGAATGTCATCTAGGTACACCACCACAAATCTGCCTGTGAAATCCTTCAATACTTCATTCATCAACCTCATGAAGGTGCTCGGAGCATTGGTGAGTCCAAATTGCATCACAAGTCATTCATACAACCCTTTTGTGGTCTTGTAAGAAGTCTTCCACTCATCACCCTCCTTAATTCTTATCTGGTGATAACCACTTTTAAGGTCTAGCTAGGTAAAATGCATAGCCCCTCCTAAATAGTCCATTAGATTCTCTATTCTAGGAATAGGAAACCTATACCTTATGGTAATCCTATTGATTGCCCTTGAATCAGTGCAAATTCTCCACTTGCCTCCCTTCTTTGATGCTAGCACTACCGGGACTACACATGGGCTGATGCTCTTCTTAATCAGTCCTTGTTCCAATAACTCCTGCACTTGCCTTGCCACCTCCTTGTTCTAATCAGGTGTGAGCTTATATGTAGCCTTGTTAGGTAAGGATACACAGGGAACAAATTCTATCTGATGGCTTATAGACCTTCTAGGTGGGAGTGTTGCAGGTTCTCCATCACTCACTATGTCCTTATACTCTTGCAACATTTGCTTCACCTCCTTGGGTGCTTTTGCCTGCAACTTGTCTTCTTCCTCCTTTGGTTTCACAAAGATGGCACACTTCACTATCTCCTCCTCATGTAGCAAGTTTAAAATCTCTTTACCGGTAGCCAATAGAACACTAGGTGTTCTTGAAGTTCCCTCTTCATTCTCTATCAAAGACTGAATCTTGAAGGTCTTATTGTCCTTCTTAAAGGAAATGGAGTTCTCCTCTCCATCATAGATCACCTTCCTATCAAATTGCCAGGGTCTTCCTAGCAATAGATGACAAGCATCCATAGGCAACACATCACAAAGGATCTTATCCTTATATCCTCCAATAGAAAACTCTACCCAAGTCTGTTCATTGACTAGCACACTCTGCTCATGGTTCAACCACGTCACCTTGTAAGGGCTAGTGTGGGGTATTCTTGTGATTTTCAACTTCCTAAGTGCCTCTTCTGATATGATATTGTCAGTTGAGCCTGAATCAACTATCACCTTGCACACTTTACCAAGAACTTTGCATCTCACCCTAAACAATTCTCTCCTATGCTTAGGTTCATTCTTGACTAGATGTCTTATCAAGACCCTATTGAACATCAGATTTTCTCCAATCTCTGATTCAATATGATCCACCTCAGGTGTCTTGTTGCTTGAAGAGTCTTCATGTGCATAAGCAACCCTCTTTCCACTATTTGATGAGGTAGGCTTGTGAGGGCATCTATATGTCGGGTGCCCCAATTGACCACAATTGTAACACTTCATTGTTGCAAAGTAGGAGTTACCTCTGTCGGTACCTCTACCCCTATTTGGACCACCCTATGCACCTCTTCCTCTAGAATGGCCCCCTCTAAGATTGGTTTCACTACCATGCTCAGTTAACTTGGCTTCTCCTTGGTTCCTTTGCTCATTTTCCTTGCTTTGGTAACCACCTCGGTGGTTCACTTGTTCTCTACCTCTACCTCTAACCCTGTTACTAGAGTCTCCTTTCCTTTTGTTCCTCTCTTCTACCTTGGCACCAAGCTGATGACATTTTTGAATAGTAGTAGGAGTCCATAGGCTTATCTCCTCTTGAATGTTCCACTTTAGGCCGCTTAGATACCTAGCCACCTTAATAGATTCATCTTCTTGGAATTTGGACCTAAGACATAGCTTTTGAAATTCTTCTATGTAGGAGGTCACATCAAGATCCTTCTGCTTCAATCCTTGTCTCTTCTTATGAAGTTGGACTTCATAATCCTCTGGTAAGTAGTTCTCTTTAATCTTACTCACCATGGCCTTCCAATTTGCAATAGGTAGCTTCCCCATACTAACTCTTTCTTCTTGCAAGTACTTCCACCATGTCAAAGCTGCTCCCCTTAATCTTGATTTGGCAACTTTAACCTTATAAGCCTCTGTCACTCCTTCACACTCAAAGTGGTTTTCCATGCCCTCAATCCATTCCATAACAGTGTCTATGTCCATCCTTCCACTAAAATGTGGCAATCCTTCAAAATCTTTGGTGTTCAAAGCCTTAATAGCCTTTACAAAAGGTTCATCATTGAACAAGGGATCTGGATCAGGTATTATGTCATCTATGTCAATAGTCTTCTTGCCTTTACCCTTGGTGTCTTCATCCCAAGGTCCTTATGTCCTCCGATCCACCACTTCCTACTGTTTATCCCTTATCTCACTCATAGCTTCTTCAACGAGTCTATTTTTCTCCATCTGCTCTTCTACCTCTCTAGCCAGCTCTGCATTAGTGACCATTCTACTCTCCCCTACTAATTCACCATTATATAGAGACATACATAATCCTCCAAGTCTTTAACCCGCTCTAATACCAATCTGATGGGATGGTGCTTGGGATAGACTAGCCTAGTCTATGCTCTTGGATCATTTTCTTGGATCACCTGGTGTTCTCTACACATCCTAGGGTCTCTAGGATTTCCTTTGCTTGGGGAATCCCCTGACCTTGCCCAATTCCACCCACCAATGAGTTGCAATACTTCTCCTAAGGTCTCACCTACTCATGAGACTCAAAACCCCTTACTAAGGCTAATAAGGGCTAGGCTTTTTCTACATCTTCCAAGGTCTTAGGAAGGTTATATCAGGTCAACTTCATGGTTTTTCCACCCATTCATGTGCCCCCAGAAGGTTTCAAGGTTCCAACCCCATACCGATTTCACTATTTTGTGTTTTTGCCTTCAAATAGGGCTACAAGGATTAGGACCAATTAGGCCTCCTACCCGGTCCTTTAGGGCTTCCTCTCACAAACGACGCACAAAATACCCAAACTTCCAAAATAAACTACCATTCATTTGGCAAGGGCTCAAGGATTCCTCTAGTTTTGGGCCTCCAAGTGGTCATACAGTGCCCTGGGCGAATTTTGGGGTTTTAAGGGTTTTGTGAGGGTTTTTAGGGTCTGCCTGGGTCACAGTGGATACTTTGTGTTTTAGCCACCTTGTTTGGATTGGTGGAGGCTCCTCCTTCACACCAATGGTGCTTCAAAAAATCCTCTACACCTCCTCCAAAGGGTGCACTATCCTCTGACCAACCTTGCTCTCCAAGACCCCTGCAATAGCAACCATTCCTAACTGGGCACTGTCCAGTCTCACCTAGGAATGGGTCTTCAAATGGCTTCCTTGCATTTTCAAGGGCCCTGCTTGCATGGAATATAGTATAGGGTCTTCACTTCCATTCCCCATGGTTTCATAGTGATTCCACAATGGGCAATGGAGTTATGACTTCATTTGCACAAACCAGTCCAAACTGGACAATGACAATGCAATTTACAAACTATTTACAAACACACTCAACTGGCAAATAAAAACCTAATCTAATTGCTCACAATGAAATTATTTACACCATATAAGAAACTCCACATATTTTTGCATGCAAATCAATCCATTAACTTTCTTGGTAGCTTCATTCAAACTGACTGGTAACCAACAAAACAGTCAGAGTCAATTCAGTTTGCTTGAGTCGTACAATGTCTGACATCCAACCCATCCAAATTAGGGTTTGCAATTACTTATACCACCTTTACCTAAGTTAGTGTGCCAAAATTAGGGCTCTCCACACTTAGTAAAGGTCTTTTACCTTTTTGGGTGGAAAAGTTGCTTGACAACTTTTAAAAGTTGTTATGCAACTTTTGCATCTTTTGAGGAACTTTGCCATTGTTGCTTTTCATGACTCCTAGGCCTATTTAGGACTATCCTAAGGACATCAACATTCCAATAAGGCCTAACACACATCCAAGGCACACTCAACCTCTCCTACACCAGAGATCACAACAAAATCACTAAGGACCTACAACTAGGACCCAGTGAAAAACAAATGAGCTCATGGCCCTTATTACATATACAATGGCTTCAAAAGAAGCATAACATCAACAAAACAAAGAAGGAGGGAGAGCTTGGAAGGGTGCTCCTACACCATATGAGGAAGGTGAGACCTCTAGAACAAAAGCTAAAGATAAAAGAAGCAACCAACATCCAAGGATAAAGGTAAGCAAAAGTTTAAACCTGTTTTCTTCAATTGTCTCAAGGAAGGACATATTGCTAATGTGTGTAGAAGCAAGGCCTACAATAATTTTCTTTGTTTTCTAAACAATAAGCCTAGATCCAATAGATTCAATGGAAACTGCTATGCATGCAATAAGTTTGGGCATAGAGAATTTGAATGTAGGTCTATTTTGCACAACACTGGGAGATACCCTCCAAGGACTCAAGGAGTTATCCTGGAACCTTCTATGAACCGAAATCCCAACCGGTATAATACCTATGACCATTAGTTAGGTGGCTATGAAGTGGAAAATGGTTGGAGAGAAACCTGTTTGATCTATCATGGTAGCAGTCACAGTACTACAACATGCAGAAGGAAGAATGGTAGTATGAGTAATGGACCACAGAGAACACCTAGAATGGTATGCTATCATTGCAACAAACCGGGACACACTGCCAGAACCTGCAGAATGAGAAAGAACCTATCAGATGATATATTGACCACTCCTGAAGGGAAGATTGATGTTGAAACCATTCAAGTAGGAATGAATTAAACTTCAAAAAAGAAACCTGAAGAAGTGTCACAAGATGAACCGGTTTCTGCACCTAGTGTGGAAGTCTCTAAACCGGCAAACTGAGCTTCAAAAAAGCTTAGGGGGAGCATATCAGTGAAATATTTGAACCCCTGGTTTATATCGATAAATACCTTAATCAGTATACGTTACCTATCAATCGGCAGAAGACTTGAAGTGGTAAAAGGCAAAATTAGGGTTTGTACCCTAACAGAGATGCATTTATTATGGTAGGTGAAAGATTGTTTAAAAGGGATTTTTGTCATCATTTTCACTTATCTATTTTCAAGCGAAGAATTTTCAAGAGTAGAGCAACAAAGAGTGATTCATCTAGCGATTCAAAGCGAATTCAAAAATCTTGCAGAGGAATCCAGCAGACTTTCAATCTATCGGTGAATAATACTAAGCAGTATTCCAAGCAAGCAAAGTGGTGTGTTGTGAGCAACATTGACAAAACCTAAATTATGAAGGTATTTCTCAAAATTCTTGTTTATCATTCAATCATGGCTTCTGCATCGCACTCTAGTTCGAGTGTACCTATAGATTCAGTTGATTTTATTCAAAAGAAGATGAAATACTATGCCCTATCCCAGATACCCACCAGAGTTATAGTTGAGGAAGATATTTCAGGATATATTGATTGTAAATTGGAAGACCTAGGATCGCTAGTGATCCATTCCCAGCTAGGTCTATTCTGTGGGGATGATAAGAAAATCAAACCTGAATATAGCATCCTAGAGAGGAAGAAACTGCACAATGCAGTTTATTTTCTGGAAGATTTCACTGAAGATCACATCTGCATCATCCTAAGCAGAGTGCACAGTGATAAAATGTATCTCGAGCAGACGCATGACATCACATGGGAGGCAATTCATGTTGTCACCATTTTTTGTAACATTAGAGAGGTGCCAGCTCTAAGGAAGGTCA
Source organism: Cryptomeria japonica (assembly GCF_030272615.1). Taxonomy (NCBI): domain Eukaryota; kingdom Viridiplantae; phylum Streptophyta; class Pinopsida; order Cupressales; family Cupressaceae; genus Cryptomeria; species Cryptomeria japonica. The sequence goes on along the minus strand of NC_081407.1, from coordinate 566,160,244 downwards.
CCAAGACTGAAATGACTAAGCTCACCGATACTCTGAGTGACCAACGGGTGATGACCGTCAACACCATCAAAGATGATTTGGTTAAGTATTCCTACATGGTGACTGGCTAATGGATGTTTTATGCTAGCAGAATGAACTTTGTCCCTGTTGCTGAAGTGAATGTCGCCTACAGAATGATTAAGGAAGATGCCTCATTTGATTTGTGTACCTATTTCAAAAGCAACTGTTATTGAACCTGAAGTCCATTAATTAAGATAATGATTTAAGGTTTAGGTTTGGACAACTTTTGGTCAGCCTATTTTTCTACTTTCAAGGCTATTTCCCTAGAGTAGGTGACGTTCAATGGTCTACTGACCAATCGGTCTCCAAGCAAATTAGGAAAAGTCTTCAAGTAGTGGGAACTTCACATCCTAAGGTTCTGAATAAATACTTCGATGAATTCAAGTGGAAAATGAGCCAAAGGATGAGGATATCAGGAGATATTCAGAAGAAATATGAAGATGACATCTGCTTCACCATAAATGTAGATGAATGTATAATGGAAGCGGTGGAACCAAGAAAGGAAGCAGTTGAACCAATGGGATATGAAGTGATGTATGATATGCTGATCAGGTATGCCTCTACCCTACTTGCCTCACCACTAGATGCCAAGAAAAAGTGAACTGGCACCTACTTAGAGAGGGTAACACCGGTTGAAGACCCTACATAGAAAAAGGGCAAGGAAATGCCATTAGTATCGGCACTGGTTACCTCAGCTAGTCCAAAAGTGACTAAGTGGTCACCTACCAAGAAGAAACCTGAGGTTGCTTGCACTAAAGTATTCGAGAGGAAGTGGAAAACCAAAAATAGCTCACCGGAGTCAGAGGATACTAAACTAGAAGTACAGCCAAAGACGACTAGGCAATCAAGCAAGAAAGCAAAATCTACTAGTAATGCACCTACAACTTCAGCACCAGTATATATAGATATTTCCTCTTACAAGCTGATGACACATTGTCAGAGGACTATTAAGAATATTAAGAGGAAGGTGCTTGATGACATAAAAGAATATTTTGATGATTTTTCTGATAGTGAGAAAGAAGAAGTACAGCAGGAAATTATTAGATATTTGTGTGTCAATGACCGATCGCCATCTCAAATCAGATTGGTCACACCAGATTCTTTACACAATTCTTTAGATAGCAAATGGCACATTGCCATTCAAAAGGAACAAGAAGTAAGGGAAAAAGTCTTTGCACAATACTTTCCCGATGCCTCAAACTCGGAATTGTTTGAGATAATGGATAAGAACAAAGGCCTCTTCTTCATGAGAAGAAGAAGAAGACTCAAGATACTAGAAGGTAAAGCTTCTGAAATGGAGAAGGGGACACATTTACAACCAAATCTATTGTCTCATTACACCAAGTGTCTAAGGCCAATCTAAAGGCTGAACAAGCACCTGATCTAACATCAGGCAAACCGGATGAAGCATTTGACAGTGAAGGGGAAAGAGTGATAGAGAAAAATGATCCCATTGATGTGGATGCATTAGATTTTGAGGATGTCACTCCGGACACAAAGAAGGAGAAACAGGACAAAGAAAAAGAAGAGAAGGAGAAACAGGACAAGGAAAAAGCTGAAAAAGAGAAACAAGACAAAAAACAAATGAAGAAAGAGGAAGACAAGAGGAAAGAGGAAGATAAAAAGAAAGAGGAAGACAAGAGGAAAGAGGAAAAGAGAAAAGAAGAGGAGAAGAGAAAAGAAGAGGAGAAGAGAAAAGAAGAGGAGAAGAGAAAAGAAGAGGAGAAGAGGAAAGAAGAAGAGAAAAAGGAGGAAGAAAAGAAAAAGCAGGAAGAAGACAAGAAGAAGGAAGAACTGAAGAAGAAACAAGAAGAGGAGAAAAAGAAGAAAGAAGAAGAAAAGAAAAGATTAGCAGAGGAGAAGGAAGCAAATAAAACCAAACAAGCGGAGACTCCCAATGCAACCAGTGGTCAAGCAAAACCAGTTGACACCACCCATCCAATTAACTTTCAATTAACAGATGAGTCTGAGCTACTGCGAGGCATCAAATTGGCACAAGAAAGACTGGAAGAGTTACAGAGGAAGAAGGAAAGGGATGTCATACAAACTACGGTTAACACCCTTACTAGTCTAATTCCCAGTACTAACCTCCCCAATACCGATTCCTCTCTGTCCAAGCTAAAACTCCTTTATACTATAGTAGAATACCAAGTACAATGCTTGGAAGATGTTGTTGCAGCCACTACAAAGAAGAATCATGAAAAGGCACTCAACACTGCCTTAGTCAAGAAACTGAATGAGCTCTGGTCACAACTTCTGAAGCAAGAGAAGAATATCAGGGGTGCTATGGATGAGGGCAAATTACTATTGAGTAAAATCTACCAACCCCATCTATTTTATGATGATTCATTTACATCAGCAACTTCAAGATGCCTATGATTTATTTACTACATATGGGAAAATGGTCCATCATTATCAGCTGTAGAGTGCCAGGGTGGAATTTGAAATCTGCAACTGGACAAAAGATTTGCAGGAGCTTCAACTGGTCTTATTACCTAGACTGCAAATTCTTCAAAAATGTTTTCTCAATCTGGAAGCCATCACGGTAACTCAAGAGATGAGTACCATTGATGCTATGGAAGAACTAGTATTCTAGATGTAGATAGAAAGTGAGGTTTCTACCTCATTACTTGAGTCATGGACATTGGCCATGAAAACTTTTATGCAGGATTTTAAATCTGTTTTGATAATTTTTATTCCTTATTGTAATAAACATTTACTCTATTTTTATATATAAGGAAACAAGGGTTATTCTGCATTACTTTGTCAATGTTGGAAAAGGGGGAGTAGTATTTAAAATTTTGGTGAATTTTATGTATATTTTCATGTTACCACTTTGGGGGAGTAGTATACATTGTAATTTCTGCAAAAGGGATAGTGTATATGCTTAGGGGGAGTAATTTTGATTATGGCATATTTTTGTTGTAAAAACACTTAGATGTCAAAATTTTCCTAAGTGTTGCCATCAATTTTGATGCAGACTCAGCAGAGGTATGGTGGTATGAAACAATTCCAAAATAGGTAATGAATACTTTGTATGATATCAAGGTAAGAAATGGCAAATTTCCTTCAGCCTACAAACACCCTAAATGGCTCAAATGGACCAAATATGGATCAAGACTTCACCTAAGGAAAATAATGACTTATAATATGTTATTTTCTTAGGTCTAATATAAAAATATTCAACTAGTTTTAGTCTTCTTTTCAATACCCAAATGCTCAAACTCCAAATTTGCTCCTTCTAGGCCTAGAATCCCAACTAGTGCAGCAGCAAGAGAAATTTAATGATAACTCCACAAACTTCCAAAACACTAGAAAAATAAAATGGATATTTGGATACCTCAAAAAAGTCTTAGTACATGATAAATAATGAAGGAATCCACAATCAATTTCAGTTTGTGAGGCCTCTAGCCCCAAAAGCCCCAAATTTTCATCAAAAAGCCCTAAAATCAAGGGTTTCTCCAATCTCACACTTCCACACACTTTTGGAATCGATTGGTTGTTGTTTCACCTTTGGATATCCAACATACAATTATACAAATCATATAATATACCCCTCCAATGGGTAGATCTCTCCAACCCTCACCCTACCTAGCCTCTTCACTAGGCTTTCCAAGAAAACAATGGTGATCACCTCTCTTAAACCCTGTTATCTGCACATTTAGTTGTTAGGAAATATTTTACATGTCATTTTATATCCACTCCATGAGAATTAGAGTCATATCATTCATGGAATGACCATAATATTAAAATTCATCAAAATTGTTAAGGAAAAAGTGACAAAATTCTGGGACAGTCAGCAATAAACCAATTTTATAATCTAGTAGTGACTTCAAAGAATTCATAGAGGTATTAAATGATGAAATAAATGAACTAAAAATGTATCATATCAATTATACCAAATAAAACCCTCACAAATTCATAAAAAATCAGGAAATGACTTCAAAATCTGAGTTTTATTACTCTTCCAGATGCTATCCGTACACCAGGCCTTCACCATTTTGTGCAATGCATTAAAATGACTTTATAAACCTTCCTCTATGAATGTTCAACCAACTTATGGTTGGTTACATTTTTTATTTAACACAAAACACTTAAAACTAGTTTCCCACCAAATTCTTCCTAACCGTTGGAATTCAAATGTTTGAATTTGGCAACATATTAATGTAGCATAGGAAATCGGAAATCATCACAAGAAATTCAACATTAGTCATAGCTCAATCATGAAAGCTCAAATGCAATGATCAATCCTAAACACACTCAATAAAGACATGAAAGCAAAACATTCAAGATTAAAAGCTAAGCAAACCAAATGCAAATCTGAATAACTCCTTCATGTGGCTCCATTGTCCTTCTTTTTCCTTCAAATAGCTTTGTTGTGGATCTCACCTACTAGTGCATAAGCATGATATGAAAGCAAGTAGACAAGATTGTAGTGCAAGAATACTTGAAGCATGATTGATTTGACCAGGTAGGGGTCTTGATTGAAGAAAATCATCCAATTTATAGATAAATTGGAGAAAAGACAAGATTAGCATTGAATTGGCATTAGAGGCAATTGATTTCAAAAATGGCATAATTGAGTTGAAGAAAGAAGGTTATGACACCTTCTATGTCATGAATTATGACATATTGCCAATGCAAAGATTAGAGGACTAGAAGCTTATGACATCTTGCTATGCCAAAAGTATGACGCATGAGAAATTCATGCTTCCACCGAAGCACAAAAATAGGGAGAAACTAGAGAGGAATTAATTAGGTGGAAATTGAATTTGACAAATTAGAAAATTAGGTGGAAATGATGAATTGGAAATTAGGAATTAGAAATTGATGCAAATTAGGTAAATTAATTAATAATTTCTCATTCATTAATTAATTTACAAAAATAGGAGGAATTAATTAGCCAATTAAATAAACATTTAATTGTGACAAGAAGACTTAGGATAAATAAATAAATTATTTAACCTAGAGGGAGAATGGAGAGAAAATGACAAACAAGGTTAAATGAATAAATCATAAAATCCTAGAAGATAAATTAGAAATGCAAGGACGACAATTAGGTCTTGACAAAAGATAATTGATGTCGATTCGATTTGATCATGATTTTGAATTGACAAAGGACCAATGCTGACAAACAATTTTGATTGATAAATGCACCAATTTACGAGGAATAATGACAAATTGATCCAAATTGACACGATTGAGAAGGACGACGATCGATGACAAATTGATCGCAAAATGACAAGATTGAAAATGATAACGATCGATGACAAATCAATCGCAAAATGACAAAATTGACAAGAGGACAAAACCCTAATTAGGATTGACGATGTCCAAAATGATGACAAATTAGCACGCACATTGATGCGACAGGATAAGATTGACCAAAATCATGATTGAAGATTGTTGTCGACAAACCAATTTCGAAAGTGAGACAACTGAAGAATGCAGAAGAAGGACCCAATTCTCGCAAATGATAAAGACCAAATGCATGACATAGGAGAAATGTTAATGCGACGCAAAAACCCTAAAATAAGGCAATGCGTAAATGTTAAAGTACGATTCCACAACCGTTGACCATTTTTAGGTGTCTACATTTTTCCCCTCTTTGAGACAATGTGATTTTAAGCGTTGTTTCAAAGAACAATAATGAAAATGCCCCAGATGCTGACAATGACATATGCATGCCCCCTCGAGGAATTGGCTGGAAACATGCAGAAAAGAGGCCAATTGATCGATAAAAATGATAGGATCGAACAAACTGTCAATCGGAGATCGGATGCACAAAGGACAAATAAAAGAAGATGCAAAAGACCACAAACAACATAAGGTGGATAGGGTGCACGCCCATCTATGCACTGACAAAGATCTATAAATGAGGCAAAGAGAGTGAAAATTGCTCATTTGCACTAGCCAAAGAGGAGAATTTGTTGCTCTGGAAAAGGACACTTGCAGAGAGATGGTGAACATTCCAAAGGTAGATCACCTCGGAGAACGTGTATGCACGTACAGACGATCGGATGACGTGGGAGCAGCGGTATGTATCTCAAAAACCCATGTTTTTGAATTTGACTTGCTTGTGGGACATTGCGGGGCCCACAGGGGATGCAGAAAGGGACTCCTGCGCTTGTGTAGGGAGAATCCTATGCTTGTGTAGGGTCTTCTGCGCTTGTGTAGGGCGACACAGGTGCAGGTTATGTGACACAGGTGCAGGACTCATCACACAAGCGCAGTTGTGCTCTGGGAACTCAATTTAGGTAAAAAACAGCATGCAAATGATCCGGAAAGGGGGGATAAGGGTAGGATAGGTCAGAATAGATGAAAAACACCCTGATTTGGACATGAAAATGAGGAAATGCAACCCCTAGGAGCAAACCCTAAAACTGACAAAATGTGCCCCAATTGTGATGCAGAGTCGACAGTATCCATTGATCACGCGAGAGAACTAACCAGACTACTTCATGTTATGACATAGACTCAGAAGCACGGACAGAGATACATTAGCAAGACTTGGGATAGGAGGGACATCATCCTTGAGACATGGCAGGGATGAGGAAGATAGAGGGAGCACCCAGTGACAGAGGCACGTGCTCCTTATGACAGACAGTGGACATTATGTAGTGTGATATTATATAGTCAGCCTGTGGGCCATACTTAGGACAGATAGTCCAATTTTGTACTCCGATATTATTTTGACATATGATATGATATGCATTGATATGATGGGATGCAATGTGTTATGACTTATAGTTGTTTTCTATGTATGGATGACTTATGCACTGTTTATTGTGGAACATGTATGAATACATTTTTATGTGTTTTTGATGCATTTATAATATGAAATGGATAAAATGTTGGATGTGATGCTTGATGTAATGTAAATGTACTAACCGAATGGATGCAAGATGCAACATATGTGTGTGGATATCGGAGAACGACATTGAACTGACTATCCGAACTGACGGAAGAAATGTTAGTAAGAAGAAATGAAACAGAGGACAGTTAGAGATGAAGAAAAACTTGCTTTCACTAATGCACTTTGTAGGTGAGAACCTTTATTTTAATGTAGCAAAATGGATGCGTAGCATCATGGCATTAAAGGCTAGAGCTGAATGCAACCCTTTTTTGCAAAAGACAGACACATTGCAGACAAACAGCAATCACAACAAAAAAGAAAGGGGACCATGAACCATCTCGGTCACTCTAAATCACTTAGTGACATCGTCGAGCAACATAGGAACATGACCGAAGCCAAAGATAAATCAATAAAAATATAAGATGCACAAATTCCAACAAATCAAACAAACATCTTGATCTTCATTGTCAAAAGTTGAAAGTGTTGATAGGACGATCATGCTGTCTGGTTTCAGGACATGCGGTACCCCGTCTAAGACAGGACACAATCTGGTTTCGAGTATACCACACCCTGTATAAGACCCATGATAGTAGAGACAAGGACAAATGATGATTTTGAGGTTGATTGATTGATTGATATGACAATTTTGATCAGTTTGAATGTCTGGTTTGATTGAAAAGTTCATCTATTAACACATGATCTCATTAAAGCACAATGTTTGATTAATTGTCATTGGATGTACGCTCAGTGATCTGTCTTATGCACAAAGGGATCATTTATTGCAAAATGCGTGTTTTTGGATTTTAATGTTATTGAAATTTTTTGTTCATTTTTTCAGGACTTTATATGATTTTTTAGGGATTATCTCAGGACATTTTTTGATTTTTTTTTTGGGGATTTTTTCAGGACATTATTTGATTTTTTTGGATTATTTCAGGACATTTTTCAATTTTTTTGGATTATTTCAGGACATTTTTCAATTTTTTTTTTTGATTTTGCCCCCAGTGTCTAGCAAGGCAAGGAATATGACAAGTGAATAAATAGGCTTTCTGAAATGTTGGTAGATAGAGGGAAGACAAAGGCCTTTTATTATGGAGACAATACGGATGCAATTTTCAAGGGCTATTGCGTGATGGGACAAGAGACTAGATATGACAATGTAAAGCAGTGACATGGCATGAGGGACATGTCAAGAGGTTTTTGAAACCATGTTTAAATTTTGCGTCCTTATGTCAGATCAAGATCAAGGAATGAAAAAAAGTGTATGGATAGTGATAAGAGATGGATAGGATAAGCAAGACCTAGAATGGATAAGGGACATGGACTAAAGGTCGGGGTAGGCTAAGGGATAGTGGCAGAAAGTTGCAATAAGACAGGGAATATGGATGAAAGGTTGTAATAAGCAAATGGATAAAGACCAAAAGCTATGATGGACTAAAAGCTACAAACAAGATGCATGATGCTCATGAAGATCTTCAGCCTTGTCAAGATCAAAGGTAGAAAGGGAAACTGGACATGAGGGACAATAGGATAATGAAGGGCAATAGGATATGAAGGAGGAAACCTGCCCCCAAGTGTGGTGTGCAAGAAGTTCATAAATTATGCATGATGCCTGTTTGCCAGGTTTTCATCACGGTACTTTCCCAAGGCGCCTGTTTGCCAGGTTTTCACTAGTGGACGAATTATTTTTGCTTTACTTTTTGTCTTTTGGTTTTTTATTTTATTTTATTTTTTGTATTTTGACTTTTTCAATAGAAGATGGACACATGATAGAGGATGGAAGAAGGACTCAAGCGTCTTTTTTTTTTGGATAGTAGCCTTGAAAAAAATGGACCATGACCTTTAAAAGTATGCTCAAATACGTTGGTCGAATAAGGACATCGAAAATGACATGAAACTAAGGCAAGGATTTATGCAAAGGATGGGATCAAAGGGATCGAAGGATGGAAAATATGCATTGGATAATGGATAGGGTATTTGAAGAACTGTGCTTGAGTGGATAGAAATGTTGGCAAGATTGGTATTGGCACACACCTTGAGAGGTGATGGACTAATGGAGGAAGAGTGGGTTTTGGATATGGAGATTTTGATGAAGGAATAGCTTGGGATTTTGGGACATAAGGGCCCAAAATGGAAGAAGGAGGTGATGGAGGAACAAATTTGAGAGGTTTGGATGGAGGAATATCAATTTTGGATGCCAAGTTGGATTTTTCTTTTTGTGCTTCAAGAAGCTACTTAGGGATCCACATGGTTTTTGATTTTTCATGCTTTTGTGGTTCCTTGGAGTACATTGCTTGCACAAGGGATTTAGGAACCCATATGTATTTTGACTTTGCTTTATTTTGCTCAGTGGGCCTTTGTGGCCTTTTGGATATATTTTTTTCTTTATAGATCATATTGTTCTTTGTTTTGACATGTCGATTATATTGGACATGTTGATCCTTGAATACATGTGGATTTCTAAATTTATGACTTTTATACTTGGCATCAAAATTGCTTGGAGGGGGAAAGGAATGCATGGATGGATATGAATGAAATGGAATTCTTTTGGATGGATGAAATTTACTCAAGGATGTGTGCCTTTTCTGACCTTTCATAAAGGACGAAGGGATATAAGGACCTAAGATGGATGGAAGGTATGATGGGGAAAGTGTATGTTTTGATTTTGATGGAGGGATACCAACATCTTGAGAGTGAGTTGTGTAGACATGACCCTTAAGATCTTCTTTGATATGGAGGGGTTCTTTCTCATGAAGGTCTACTACTTTGCCTTTATGAATATCTTGACTTGTAGCATACTCTTTTCTATGGGAAGAAGACGCGAGTCCATTATGAGGTGGATATGATATGAGAGAAATAATGAGATCTTGAAGTGGATCGGATTGCACCAAAGTGGAAGAACCCATTATGCATGTCAAGGGTTCATGAACATCTTGCACTAACATGTTAGAATCATGAGGGGTATTAGGATCACTAGGGCGATCAGGATCACGAGAGAGACTAGGATTGTGTAGTGGACATGGTTCAATGACAGGCTCTTCAAGAGATGGAATGGGAGAAATAATGGGATCATCAAAAGAAATGCGATCTTGGAGTGTATATGGAGCATTAGGACAAGGAGATGGAAGAACAAGTGGATCTTGTGGAGGATCTAAAGGAATAATTTGATCTTGACAAGGAGGAAGATCATTGGAATCCTCTTTAAAGGTTCTTTGCTCTTGACTTTCAATGGGATCATCATAAAGGATGGAAAGGATATCTTGATCTTTCTCAGGAAGTGGAATGTCAATGGGATTTGAAAGGACATTGTGTTCATGAAATGGAAGGGGATCGTTTGGGATTGGATGAATTGGGATATCTTGATCTTGCTCGGGGAATGGAGTGTCAATAGGACTTTGGATAGGATGGACAAGAATAGGGGAATCATCATGAGTGTCTGGGAACATGGGGTCCTGGTCAACAATTGGATGGGATGATAAGGTTTCAGGATCTTGATCTTGATCTCTTTTAAGACACGTTTCTTCATGCTCTAAATTATCCTCTTGACATGAGGCTTTGGATATGCATGGAGGATTCTGACAAGGAATCAATGCTTTGGCATGAAGGAAATGCACTTTGAACATTTGTGGTGGATTCTGGCAAGGAATCAATGCTTGATCATGAGGAAGAGGGACCTCGAATGGGGTCCTCTAAAACAGGTAATGGCAATAAAGTGCATGGTGGCATTGGGTCTTGTATTTCTAAAACATGACAAGGATGTGCATCATGAATTGGATTATCTTGGCAATCAATTATGGATAGCCCTTGGGTAATTGCATCCTTGGGTGTATTGTTTGATGAGGACAATATAGAAGGTTCTTGTGAAACTTCTAAAGGTGTAGGGATAGATGCCACTAGAGAGTCAATTTGTTTGTGGGGAGATGAGGCATTGCTAGACATAAGTGTATTATTTTGATCTTCCTCAAAGAACTCACTTGGTAAGTTCCTTAAGATCCTTGCAATAAAGCCACCTTTCTTTTGAGGTTTTGACATAGTTGTATCTGGAATTTGAACTTGTTTGGAAAGGAGTTGGTTCTGATCTGATGTCATGTTTTGATATTGGACTTCGTTCAATTGTTCCGACATGTTTGAAACTTGGCTTGGTGTGGGCTGCAACCTTTGTTTTTGAATGTTTGGTTGTGGTTGTTGACATTCATATTCCACCATTGGTTGGACTATTTGTTGACATTGTATAGTTGGTTGGACATATTGTTGAAATTGGACCATTGGTTGTGTTGGTTGAATATGTTGGACAATTGGTTGTGTCTGTTGGAAATGTTGAACAACTGGTTGAACCATTGGTTGTGATGGTTGAAAATGTGATTGATAGTAAACACCTTCTTGTTCTTGTTGTGGAGGCACATAATGTTGAAATTGATGTTGTCTCTTTTCTTGAAATTGTTTCATCATCTCAATTTGGGAGAGGAGAGCTGGTATGTCTGATCGTTCAAGAAGAGATCTTACATCAATTGGCTCAATCTTTGGATTTCAACCTGGAAATTTTCAAAACATTTTGGACATTTGTGATCTATTGTTCTCAATGTTTTTCACTCTTTGTTCCAATATCTCATTTTCTTGAGCTAGTTTTTCCTCTAGTTTTTGTATTTGGAGATTTGTTTCATCATAAAAAGTTTGATCGATATTGCCTTGTTGTTGGGTTGGATATAATTGTGATTGCCTTGGATTAAAATTCGATTGCATTGTCGGTTGATACGTCAAACTTTGTTGCATCATTGGTGCTTGGAACCTTGTTTCAATAGACATGTCACTATGCAATGTTTTTGGGATTTTTGATTTTAAAAGGATGATGTATGATATGCAACTAAATGCAAACTAAATAAATGAAAATGCAATCTATGGCAAGAATGCAACCTATGCTTTTGTTGTTTTTCAAGATTTTGACAAACTTTTTGGAATGCAATTCTAAAAATGAGACCCTTAGGAAATTGAAATGATGTCTAGACCTCAAAGGACAAAAGGACCAAGTGATAAAAGGACAAAATGATAATGTCTCCCCTATATGCTTGGATACTAAGCTAGGTTTGACCAAATGACATTGATGACAAAAAGACAAAAAGGTTTGATAAGGTCTAGACCTCCTAACAATGACTTAGGGTTTATCAAAGATTTGGATTACTCAAGTATGACAAAACCTAGTTTTGACACTATATGCTAAGGGACAATTACTATGCAAGTGACCCTAATATGATATGATAATGACCTAAGCTTAATGAAGAAACCTAGGGTATGCAAATGGAAATGTATGACAATGTCAACCTAAGTTTGAATTATGAAATGGTATTACTCTAATGCAAGAAGACACATGCAAATGGATGACCCTTATTGATATGCAAAGGAGTATGACCTAGGTGAAACTTAACCTTGGTAGCTGACAATGAATTTGCAAAATGCAAACCTAGGATGAACCTAAATCTAAGTGACATGAATGTTGAGACAAGATTTTGAAAAATGTTTGACAACCATGTTTGAAGGTGTTTTGAACTTTGTTGAATGAAATACTCTTGTTTTTAACCTTGTTTTGAATCAATTTGTCTTGCTTTTGAAATGAGATACAATTCAACTTTTGACAAACAAAGAAGACAAGATATTTCAACTTAGACTCAAGACAATCATGCTCATTCACACATTTCTTATGGTAGGCAAAGACATTAGATACTTGAGAGGTAGACTTATTATGGGATTCAAGGAGAATACATAGATGCTCGACCCCACGGGCTCCCCTCCACGATACTCACTTCTTAGGGCAGCCAAGCATCAGTCCCCATGGAAATATCCCCATGGCAAACTTAGTATCTCTTCCAAGTATCTGAACTTCTCCTTCTCAAGCAACTAGAAGGGTTTTTGGCCTCTAAATACAAGGTGTTTAGTAAGGATTTCTATTAAGTGTTACTCCTTGGTGTCACACAAGCGTGATTGAGACATTAAGCCCACCAAGATACCAAAAAAATGTAGTCACGCAAGCATGATTTAGACCGTGAGGTCCTACTTAGATGTTGATATGAGAAAGAGTCCAAGGGTCATCACTTCCCAAGTAATTGCAATTCCCACGTAACCCTTCCTTCAAAGATTTCACTCATCAGGTATTTGTTTATAGTGAGTTAGAATGCCAAGGTATTCTATCCATACTCACTTTGGGTCATTTCCTTCTCATGATTATCACTTGCTTGCAAAGGCAAATGGTCAGGAAGGCAGGCCCTCTAAAGGTGACACACAATCAAAAACATGAGCATGGTATCGAAGATCTAGATTTCTGATCACCCTAAGAAGGATGAGAGCATACTCTCCTACTCCAATGTCAAACTCAACAATCAAAGCAAACATACATTCATTCCATCCTATTTAGAAATCATACTAGGTGCCTAAATATTAATTACAAACACAAAGTTTAGTTGTAGTCCAAGGCAACCTGCAAAACCCAAGTCAGAAGTTTGATATGTTTAGTCTTTGACTATCGAACCTGCATAAAATGTGTTAGTAGTTTCATTTGTTGTCTTTGTCATGCGTATGCCAAGGTTCTGCACAGAGAATCAATACCAACAAAACCAAAAAAAGCAGAAATAGAATGCAAAAGAAAATAATTTGCTAGTGAAAAAATTGTCTTTTACCTCTGTTTCTGGCCTTACACAGGCGCAGAATGTCTGACACAGGTGTAGAATGCTTGACATAGGTGAAAAATGTCCTTGACACAGGCGCAGAATGCTTTACATAGGCACAGAATGCTTGACACAAGCGCAGAAGTTCCCAGAAAACACTGCACTACCCTGTTTCTTGGGTTTTTGACCTGCAAATCATCTCAAAAGCACTCAAAAGCATGGTTAGGGGGTTAGTTCATGTCAAGTTCACCAATTAATGTAGCATAGGAAATTGGAAATCATCACAAGAAATTCAAAATTAGTCATAGCTCAATCACGAAAGCTCAAATGCAATGATCAATCCTAAACACACTCAATAAAGACATGAAAGCAAAACATTCAAGATTAAAAGCTAAGCAAACCAAATGCAGATCTGAATATCTTCTTCATGTGGCTCCATTGTCCTTCTTTCTCCTTCAAATAGCTTTGTTGTGGATCTCACCTACTAGTGCATAAGCATGATATGAAAGCAAGTAGACAAGATTGTAGTGCAAGAATACTCGAAGTGTGATTGATTCGACCAGGTAGGGGTCTTGATTGAAGAAAATCATCCAATTTATAGATCAATTGGAGAAAAGACAAGATTAGCATTAAATTGACATTAGATGCAATTGATTTCAAAAATGGCATAATTGAGTTGAAGAAAGAAAGTTATGACACCTTCTATGTCATGAATTATGACATATTGCCAATGCAAAGATTAGAGGACTAGAAGCTTATGACATCTTGCTATGCCAAAAGTATGACGCATGAGAAATTCATGCTTCCACCGAAGCAAAAAAATAGGGAGAAACTAGAGAGGAATTAATTAGGTGGAAATTGAATTTGACAAATTAGAAAATTAGGTGGAAATGATGAATTGGAAATTAGGAATTAGAAATTGATGCAAATTAGGTAAATTAATTAATAATTTCTTATTCATTAATTAATTTACAAAAATAGGAGGAATTAATTAGCCAATTAAATAAACATTTAATTGTGAAAAGAAGACTTAGGATAAATAAATAAATTATTTAACCTAGAGGGAGAATGGAGAGAAAATGACAAACAAGGTTAAATGAATAAATCATAAAACCCTAGAAGATAAATTAGAAATGCAAGGACGACAATTAGGTCTTGACAAAAGATAATTGATGTCGATTTGATTTGATCATGATTTTGAATTGACAAAGGACCAATGCTGACAAACAATTTTGATTGATAAATGCACCAATTTACGGGGAATAATGACAAATTGATCCAAATTGACACGATTGAGAAGGACGACGATCAATGAGAAATTGATCGCAAAATGACAAGATTGCAAATGATAACGATTGATGACAAATCGATCACAAAATGACAAAATTCACAAGAGGACAAAACCCTAATTAGGATTGATGATGTCCAAAATGATGACAAATTAGCACGCACATTGATGCGACAGGATAAGATTGACCGAAATCATGACTGAAGATTGTTGTCGACAAGACCAATTTTGAAAGCGAGACAACTGAAGAATGCAGAAGAAGGACCCGATGCTCGCAAATGATAAAGACCAAATGCATGACATAGGAGAAATGTTAATGCGATGCAAAAACCCTAAAATAGGGAAATGCGTAAATGTTAAAGTACGATTCCACAAGCGTTGACCATTTTTAGGTGTCTACAATTAAAATTGCATTACCATCTTGAAATAAACATTAGAATTTATGGATTTTCATCCCTATTGCCTATCTAGATGCATCTAAACCCTCCTAGATCCCTTTTTGGGTGTTTTGACCCAATATCCAACATTTGACAACATTTTACAACTTTCAGGATAGATTGACAACTTTTTACATTTTTGTGCCTCAAAGGCCATTATTGGCTTTAGGATCTCATAATTGATTTTATTGAATTTATTTGATGTTGGACACTCCTCCTTGGTCCCAAAGGTCTTCAAATTTGAATTTTTTTTCCTTGGTGCACGTGCACCAAATTCCAAAGGGGGAGATTGTTGGCATTTTGATGATGTTTTGATTGTCATTGATAGACACACACTTTCTTAATGCATGAGTTATGCTCAACCGGTAATTGTTCCAGCTGGTATTATGTATTATAGTCTTTAGACTATCGGTGTTTTGTAGAAGATGTTAACCGGTCACAAATTGACTGAAGACCTCAAGCAGTTCGAGGATCACAAGCGCTACGAAGGACCCAAGCAGTAGATAACACTATGATCTACCAGTCTTCATTTTCGACAACTGGTAATAGATATATTGTATGAACCGGTATTATTTTGTGATGAGTTACCAACCATTATTTCTGTGATGATTTATCATCCACTGACACTTTGGTGGTGATTTTGTGTCATGTTACCAAATGTGTCTAGATGCATTGAACCTAGGAACTTTTAGTTTAATCCTATTGGACCGAAATGAAATCAGTTTCCTTTATAAGGACATCATGTCTAGGGTTTGCATATGTGAGAGATGTATGATGTAAGAGAAGGTTATGTGCGATCTTTGCAGAGAAGATTAGGTTTGTGTGAAGAGTTAGAGTGTGGAGGTATTGAAGGCTGAAGTAATGCTGAAATACATTAACAATGAGCTATCAAGGATCTAACCAAGCATATTGTGCTAGTATCTAGATCACTCACTTGTTGATTACTCACATCTTCAACAAGTCTGAAACCCTTAACCGGGTAGGCCCAGCAAAGCCTTTTTAAATCCTCTAACAAGGTGGTTCACAACTGTGGATCTGAAATCCTTTCACAAGGTAGTCTTTAACAAGACTTATCTCCTAACAGAGATCTAGATTCCTAACAGGATCTGTTGTGGTGAAGAACATTGTATGACCTTAACCGGCCTAGTTTCTATTCTACAGATAGTTACTTGTGAGTTTCTTCTCACCGTGGTTTTTCCCATTTGGGTTTCCACATCAAAATATCTTTTGTTATGGTGATTGTGCTTTTGTGGGTGAATGCTTTATTTGCTATTTGGTTTGCATTTATCTTAACCAGTTTATTAGTGAATCTGTTATACCGGTTATCTGCTAAATTGTTTAAGAGTTTGAGTTTAGTATTTTTTGGTATACTAATTCACCCCCCCCTCTTAGTATTCATCAATATCATCACCATAAGAAAGAAACAATGAGGCACAAATCAACAAATCATCACATAATACATGATTTACGTGGATAAAATTTTGCAAAAAAAAACAACCAAAAAGAGGCCAAGTATGCATTATCAACAATAGATGTGATTACAATAAATTTACTTCCATCATCCTATTTTCCTTCAACATGGTAGTACTTGTGTACCTATGAACAACCTCCTTATACCTCCCATCTATCCTTGATCCTGTAGAGTAACTCTACATTCAACTATTCCTCATAAATTCTATATCCAAAGAGATAAATTTATAGAATGACGAGCTCCAAAACCACCGAACAAGACATCCAAAGAAGGATCTTCATTCCAAACAATCACTACCCTTGTATTACATCCATGGAAGTTGTAAGTTGATTTTTTTTAATCCAATACCTTCCCTCCATCTTGGGTACCCAATCTTGCAAGATAGACATGTTACTTTAAATGTAATAAATGATAGAATACCAAGAGACATATGTTCCTATTCCAAGTCCCCACTTAGATAATCCCAAAAGTTAATCATTTTTCCACTTCCTTATTCATTAATTATCCCATTCTAGGAATTCACATGTGAGTAAAATAATATTAAATAATTTCATTCATAACCCATATTTACTACTACTAGTGGAACCCATCACCCCTTATTTATATATCACAAACAATGGTGAGAATAAATATTATAATATAGTTAAATAATGATGATTTGGTGATGTGATATTGACTTGATGAGATATGATGTTGCTAACCATGTTGATATGTGACCCCAATTGGGGAATGATTATTTATGCTTTCAGTTATATTATATTATATATGTATGCACAAGTGTTTGTATGTTTTGTTTGATGCAAGTACATGGCATTGACTCCACCTAGCTCCACATATCTGAGTCTGCCCATATACCCAACAGTGGTTATGAGATATATGACATTAGATATTTATGTCACCCAACCCTAGCCATCATTCCTATTTTGGACAATTTTTCCTAATTACATGTGATTACACCTGTAATTACCATTTTGATAATGTTTGATTACCCAATTGCATAATTGTGTGAAACCAATAAAGATTGTTTGTGCATGGTCAATTGATTGCAAATTGTTGCTATTATAATACATATTATAATGATATTTTAATACTATAGTGACAATTTAAAATTTAATTATGTACTATGCCTTATATGCATTTAATTTAATGAGAATTGCATTGTTTATTTATGAGGGTAATTTTGGAGATTTAATTGATAATTGGATTTAAATTGATCTTTATTATTATTTTATTCCTCTCAAAACTGAGTTTATAATTTGTAATTAAGCTCATTTTAAGAACACTTAGTCAGTTTTGTCTTCTTGCTCTCAAAAACCCTACATTTTGATTTTGATTTGATGAGTTTGGAAAATTTATTAGGTGGAATTTTATGGGTAGAGGATCAATAGATTTGAATCGGTGAGCTCTATAGGTTGTCCAATTTATTTAGTCTCTATTAGTGTGTGTGGCTTGCACTTTGAATCTGAAGTTTTCTCCAAGTTTTAAGGTAAGAACCTTCATTTATCCTTTGTTTCTCAATTTGGTTGTCTCTATCTTATTTTAAATAGTTTGTTGGAAGATTGGAAGTATCTTTACAATTTGAATTTGTTCATCTGATTGTTTTTGTGAGCTATAAATTTTAAATTTGAAAAACATGGGTTTATAAGGGGATATATGTTGTCAAAATTTTATGGGATTGTTGAAATGGAAAAATCATAATGTTTTTGTGATGTTGTGTAGTTAAGAATCAATGGGTTTTTTTTCAGATTTTTGATCTTTTCATTTTAAAATTTTAAGTTCTTGGAGGTCCATCAATGGTGGATGGCCTCTTGGACTGGTGTTTAGTCCAAACTAGAATTTATTAAATTATTTGTTTTAAACTTGATATTATATTGTGGCATGATGATATTCTACATGATTTTATTTTTTTTTGCAAAAGTGGAAAGCCATTGTAATTTAATATATATGAATAAGAGATATTACAAATTTTGGTTCAAAAGAGCAAACCGGCAAGAAAGAACTAGAAAGAAAACCTTTGGTTGTAGCTCGATTAAGTATGAAAGTTCTTACAAAACATACACAGGTCTATATGGCTAACTCAACCTATGAATTTCCAAAATATAGACCCGTTTACATTTTAAACATTTTCCTTATACAATGCTAGGCATTTGACCCTTATGTCAAAAAAACATCATTCGATATAGATAATGCCCATACCAACTATACTTACCCTGACTATCACTTATACCCATACAACCCTGACTACATCTTAAACCCATACAAACTGTGCACCTGATTTGTTGGAGGCCTGCAATACAACAAGAAAACATCAAATGCACCCATGAAACATTATATCAAGAAATTTAAATGAAGAAAACATGTTCATCAAGTCAAAATTGCTCAAAACCGTCTCATGGTCCTCTATCTCCAAGGATCTTCAAGATTCAAAGTGGCCCTCACATGTAAGAGCACTTGATCTTTAAGATGACAACCTAAAGAACGAGATTGAAGGATGAACTAGAATCAAAATGGATGCAACTAAGATCTTAGTGATTAGATGAAGAACTATTGATATGAAAATGCAAGATGGAGGTGTATTTCCAAATCTAAAGATTAAATGATGTAATTAAGCTAAGATGAAAATGTGATATGAGAATGCTACGGAGTTGATATGAAATTAAGCTAAAAGATGATATAAAACATGATATAATTTAAACTATAATTCAATTAGGATAGCCTAGATGCTTGAAGATGAACAATTGGAGCTCCTTGATAACCTACACAAAAACTATAATATAGATGCATAAAAGTGGATGGATGCTTTTATATGAGACAAGGGCTCATTTATAGAGTGGGAGGTTTGAAAACCAATGGTCAAGATTGAAGGAGTGATCAAGGGGGATATGTTCTCACACATATGTGAGCAACCTTGGGAAGCCCAAGTTATTTTGCCTATGGAAACTATTTCAGAGACATAAGAGGTAAATGCACAGTACAAAATAAGAGATGCTAGTATGACATGAGATAAGTGTTATAGCTCCAAAGAAACAAGTATATTTTCCTTCATATATTCCTCGATTAAAATGATGATTTCCTGAGGGAACAAGATACAATATATAATACTTGAGGGGGTGTGACCAACCATCGCATCCAATTGCCCTTCGGGTGAACTAACTAACTCCCAATTACCAATGATGACACAACATAATGACAACACTATAACATAATTTATTATTCCCGAATACATCATCTCCCTCCAAAAAAGAAGTTATCTCCTGATGACTCAAAATAAAATAGGGATAACATACATGACTATCAAAGATAGAATCAGGGAACAGAAGAAGAAGGGGGCTGAGAAGCCATCCCTGAATCAGTAGGTGGCGGGGCTGAGGAAGATGTCGATGCTAGCTTTGCTCACAGGTTGTACACCTGCTATGTCTGTATCCTCAAGTCTCGCTCTGTAATCTTCCTGTTTTCTATGGAAAGCTTGACCATTTTGGTAGCCTCTAGTACCTTCTTCTCCTTCTCATCCATGGTCTCTCTAGCCTGCACCAAACTCGTACTTAGGGTCATCTTCTCCGTAATAGCGGCCTCCAACTCTACTGCTAACTGGTCCCTCTCAATAGTGAACTAAGTCCTTTCGACTTCTAACTGATCCCTCTCGGCATCCAA
This sequence comes from Cryptomeria japonica, assembly GCF_030272615.1. Taxonomy (NCBI): domain Eukaryota; kingdom Viridiplantae; phylum Streptophyta; class Pinopsida; order Cupressales; family Cupressaceae; genus Cryptomeria; species Cryptomeria japonica. Next base: position 566,139,828 of record NC_081407.1, on the reverse strand, counting down.
GTATTTTTGCAACTTTGCAACTCTGGTGGTCATCTCCTCCCAAGCTCTCTCTGCGGCCACCTAGGCAATCTTATTCCCTATAGAAATGTGCTCCGTACAGCGAAGAGTGTAATACTCCTCCCTAAAATCCTGCTCAACCTGCCTCCTAAGAGACTCAACCCTACTCTCCACTACTGGCACCCTCACTGCCCATGCATTCAACGTCTCTTTTGCCTTAGTCTCTAGCCATCCCCCTCTCTCAAAATAGGTAGCAAATGCCTAAGGACCCCTCTCCTGTACAAACCTGAGTATTCGCTCCAACTCCTAGGTGATGCTATCTGAGGCCTCTTCCTATAGGGATTTTATGACCTCCCACCCTCTGTGTACCTCATCCTACAGATAATTGTGCACCATCTCCTGGATACATGTCTACCCTCGACCAACCACATCCTAGAGGTAAGCCTCCATGTCTATCCTACCTGGGTACCTACTCTCCGTGTGAACCCCCACTCTATCTGAAGGGACCTCTATCTTCTATTCAAGTGAAAACTCCCTCCCTTGTACTTCTGTAGAATGTGTCATAGCTCTAGGGGAACTGTCACTGTCTATGTCAACCACCTCCACCTCTACGTTCACCCAAGGGTCCCTGCTCCTAGAAGTTGCCTGTGGGGGAGAAATGGTAGTAGCCGGCCTAGGTGACATAGGTGTTATCTCCATCTCCCTCAACCAACATTCCTCTTCACCCATACTACCTATCTGATCCTTCCGCAATTCTTGCACCTCTACAATGGGTATGGACTCCCCCACACCCTCGAATGGTACTCCCTCTCTCACTTCCTCTACTACTACTACTGGCGGCACCATGTGAACTAGCAGCCTCTACTAGTCGAAGATAGGGATAGATGCAACTGTCACCGTTGGTGGACTCAAGTGTGTTGAGGTTGTCAGCATGGGCATAGCAAACAAGACTGGTGTGGATGCCCATACAATCTCTGCTAGGCTCTCCTCACTATATCCCTCTGAGTCACTCGAGGCCTCCGAGGTCTCATCCCTCCCACTGTCCATATCCTTAGACTCTGACTCTAAGGAGGATGCCAACTCCTGGCTCACCATCTATGTTCGAAGATCTATCATGTACTTTCTACCAATGCTCTCTAACAAGAGTGATTTATCTTCTAGTCATGCTTTGCCTTGGCGGCAATTAGCCACCCCCATCCGAGGATGGCATCGTACCCTTTCTATTTTAATGGGATCACTACAAAATCTAGCACAAATGGTTGTGTGTTGATCATCACCTATTGTGCTATGAGTGTCTTGAGGGGTTTAATCCCATGTTGGTCTACTCCCAATAGATTGAACGTGGGGGGCCATAATGGGGGCTTCCCTAGTTTCTTCCATGTCTCCTCTGGGAGAACATTTACTCCTGACCCTCTGTCCATGATGGTGTCTATCAGGGTGGTCCCGAGGATGCCCATTTCTACCATGGTTGGGTGGCATCCACTTTTAACAACTAACAACATTGGGTCGACCATAGAGCTTTCATCCTTCTTCGCTTGGTGACTTTGTGCGGGCACAACATTTAGGATAGTTGTTTGTAAGTGCGGCATGGTTTTGAGGAGGTCTTGGACTCTCACGGGTACCTCCATTTGCAAGATTTGCCTCAGGATGTTTTCTTCCCCCTTAGTCTAGGACATTCTTGTGGCCTCCCTACTATTTCTCTCTTGTGTGGTCATCTCCTTTGTAATCTCCACCCTTGCTTCCCGTACTCGTTCCATTTCTATGCAGGCGTCTGGGTAGGAGGTCATCTTTACCCGCACCCTCTTAACCGCCAATACCTCTACCTGAGTGGGTTCAATGTTCAAAAGATTGACTCCGAGTTTCAAGTAGTTTGTATCCTCATGGTCCCCCAGTCCACACCATTGGTAGAGATGCTGCTGGTTAGCCTCCTTTGTGCAATCTCAGGCAAAGTGCCCCCACTAACCGCAGGCCCTACACTGGATCATAGGTCAGCTCTTGGCATCATACTAGATATGGCTCTAGTTATTCTTATTATTATTATTATTATTCCTTCCACCACATCTATTATCCCAGTACCTTCCAGAGGATGTCATTGTGTTGTTCTACTAGGTCATACCCGCTGGTGCGGATTTTGTGGCCTGCTTAGTGAATAGCACTTGTGCATTTTGTATCTCCATGTTGTATGGGCACTCCTTGATGGAGTGTCCCATCACTTGGCGAATCTCGTAGAAGGCCTTCTTTGGACAGGTACCCTTCATATGTCCTTCCTCTTTGCACTCTGTGCACCATACATCCCCTTCGGTCTAACCTGGTGTGTGGGGGAAAAAGAGAGACTAGGTTAATCATGCCCTAATCCTACCTTTTGACACACATTACGGAATACGAAAGAGCCTAGAGATATCGCACAATTGGCTACTTCTTTTGGTGAAAGAGAGAGCCACGGGATATCTATTAGGATTTCTATTCCCTTGTTGAAATTGTAAGATCAAGTAATGCAAGTTCAAACCCTAATCCCAAAATGCAAGTATGAACTAATAACAAGATTGCAGAATTGAGATTAAACAATGAACAGCTGTAAATAAAAGGATCAAATAAGAATGCAGATGTGTACCCGGAGTCAAAATCGGACTGAAAATGTGCGGGACGGGGGCGCGGGCGCCATTGTCCTGAAAACTGCACCGAAAACTGCTGTTCTGCACTCTGGAACACTGTCGGAAAGTTGTCTGAAAGTTGTCTGTCCGGAGGACCAGGGCATCCAGCGCCTCTATCCCAGGGACCAAGGCGCCCAGTGCCCCTGTCCCAGTCCTCTGCTCTACAATTTGATACAGAGTGTTGTCTCGACCTTCTCTCTCCGGATCTGTATCCCGCGGCGTCGTCTGAATCCTGAAACCTGCAATGATATCTGAAAAAGGGTGTATGGGCAGCTATATAGGGTTTTGCCTTAGTCAAACCCCCACTTCGGTGATTTCCACCTCCACGAATAGCCAAGTTGTTTTGTAAAATGTATTGTGTGTGCAGACCTAGTGTGTGTGCAAGGTCCTAAAATGCAAGAAAGCAAACTAGAGCAATCTAGAAAGTAAACCCTAATTGCTTGTAAATGATAACGTAAATGCTCTAAATCAAGATGCAAAGTGATCTAAAGCATGAATAAATGATGTATTGAAGCTTATGTAAAGACATGAAAACAACATGAAATCATACCCAACCCTCAAGGGAGGAGTACAAGCCAATCTTCAGTCGGTAATCTCCTATTATTCTTCAATGTCTTCCAAGCCCTAAATGGATGAATGGAATTGATAAATGCTTGATAGAGGGGTGTTGTAAGATGTTGAAGTCTTCAAAGATCTACTCTTTTGCTGCATATGAAGTTCCTGAAAACAAAAATCCCATCCCTTCAAATGAAGAAAGAGAGTTCTTATGTATGAAACCCTAGCTCGCAATTTCGTCTTTTGGCCGACCTAGAGATTGAATATCCTGCCAATTTCTTGGGGTTAAGCTTTATTTTATGATTGGATCGTGCTCCTAAAATTTCGGGAAAAATGTCCGGGACCGTGTGCACTCTGGGCGCCACGGTCCTGACAACTTTTCACCAAATTTTTAGGACCGTCAGATATGATGATTTTAGAGAGAATCCCGAAGTTACAGGTGATTTCGAGATGTTTTGACCCCCGAAATTAAGCCCCCAAACTCAGAATAGGGCCTAATTAGGGTTTTTGATTAAGTGATGTATTGGAGGAATAAAATGAAAGGGGCACACTTTAATGAAAGGGCCCGACTTTGTGATGTGGAAAATGGTGAAATAGAACCTTTAGACCTAATTAATTCGATTAATTAAGTGCTAAAGGGGAAATGCCATGCAAAGTGCAACTGCGCCAAGGCGGGTGCTAAACTAGGTGTTAAATTGTACTGCTTTAGCAAGTGCGTACAATTTATGACGTTACATTTAGCCCCCACTTTAGCGGTCATATGAGTACTACATGCATATGCAAGCTAAAGTACAGAAAGTAAACATTATTTGAAAAAGGATATATCCATAAGTTGTCGAACGAAGCCCCCAACAGCATCTGCAGTACACAGTTAGGAACCGCACCCTACAAAACACACGTTAGATCACAAAAATCACCTAATGCTTACTAAGGAAAGTGATGAAATTTGTGAGTAGCTGTATGCCCCCCCCTGTTTTGACTTGCTTATTAGGGAGGTGAAACAGGGTAGCATGTTTACTTACGACAAATTGTGTAAGAGAGTATTGATGAGGGATGTTCACTGAAAAGGCTTCATCAGAGCACTTTTTGGAACATCCCGAGAGTAGGGGAATGAAAATACGATTCCTACGCAACAAACGGTTCAAAAATCACATCTCCCAAACTCAAGTTATGATGAAATGAGTGAAAGAGGAAAATTAGGGTTTTGAAAATAAAGGTACAGGAATGAACGCATATACCTTGAAAGAGACACTTGCATTTGTCACTTTGTTGATTCTGAGTACTATTCATTGCAGTGGAGCCCACATAGCTATCATCATGCCTTCACGATGACCAGAGCATCCCACGAGGGTTGAGATCCTGCGCCAGGCCATGATTGACGACGAGCCACTAGACGAGATGAGTTGACTGAACTTTGACTTTTGATTTTCTGCATTTTGACTTTTCTGTGATCGTATGCGGGCCCTGAAGGCTGACCCGGGGCCCACCCAGGGTGCCATGGTCCCTATGGGGCGCCCTGGTCCCCCTAGGGCGCCATGGTCCCTGACAAGGGTACCATGGTCCCTTCAGGGCACCATGGTCCCTGACAGGGCGCCATGGTCCCCTCAGGGCGCCATGGTCCCTGACAGGGCGCCATGGTCCCTGACAGGACACTATGGTCCCCAATCAGAGCTTGGCGAGGGGTTTCAAGACTAGCACACGATGTTCGACAGTTTGCATTAGCGATTTTGATGATCGAGTACTGATCATGGTTATGTTTTTGTGTTGCAGGGCCTTCCGTACATGAGAGAGCATACAGCGGGACATATTCTTCGCAGTTTACGAGATCAGATTCCACGGCTTACCCAGTCAGAGAGAGACACACTGTCGATAGTAGGATTATGGTATGTGATCCTCATGCCAGCCATTCGGTTCCATCCTGCGATGCTGATGGCATTGATGGAGCGATGGGATCCTGACACATGCACATTTCATCTTGTAGTAGGGGAGCTGACGGTCACACTCGAGGATGTGTACCGTATACTTCGTCTGCCTATCAGAGGAGCAACTGTTACATACGCGACCGATCGGTCAGCGGAGGATCATCAGAGAGAGCAGGTGTATTGCATAGGGAGAGTCATGCCGAGCGAGACGAGAGGTCACATCATGGTTAGCTGGCTCTTACATCCTACAGGGGAGGTACCCCTTCTGAGACGCCTTATGATAGCCATCATAGCACTAGCCGTCTTCCCTAATGGGCGAGGGACACACATGCATGGGGGTCTCACATGGTGTATCAGAGCGATGGAGAGACACAGGAGAGTGTATGCTTGGGGTCGGAGTATGCTTGCGCATCTCTATCACGACCTTGAGGAGTATGTATTTGGACAGGGGTTCAGTTTGATGACATGCACACTTCTGCAGGTGTGGATTTTAGAGCACTTCACATGCACCAGGCCCGTCGGCTTTTCGCTGAGTACAGCGAGCGAGCGACCTAGGGTGTTCGCTTATCCACTTACCAGCGAGTGGAGATTTGGAGATTTGTTATATTGGAGAGTGATTTTTGACAGACTGACAGCCGAGGTGACAGTGTGGAGACCTTACCTATGGATGCACAGATGGGATGGGATGGAGAGACAGTTAGCATGCCTACAGAGGAACCGCCTACTGCGGGGACGATATGCACACATCATAGTCCCTTTCTACTTCGACCGAGTACGGAGGCAGTTTGGGCTAGAGCAGTGTGTTCCAGCCGATGTGCCCATCTATACTCAACACTCGCGGGTCCTTCCCAGACCTAGAGCAGTAGCGAGACCGACGATGGATGACATCGAGACTACAGACTTAGAGGGATCTGATCAGGATGTAGTCACTGACTACTCTGCAGAGCCTGGAGCACAGCATAGGTACGTCTCATGGTTTATGAGATCATATCCAAGTCCTATCTTTCCACCAGATCATCCGACAGGCTATCCAGGCCCATGGAGACATGGAGACCAAGACGAGGACCAGGGATCTAGGTCAGAGGAGCCAGAGGAGGGAGAGGGTCATGAGGAGGCGGGAGATCTTGATCCACCTACAGGCAATCAGCCCAATGCCGAGGAGGAGGAGGAGGATACAGATAGAGAGGAGGATGAGGGAGATGCAGGTGATGATGTGGATGAGGACGAGGGTGAGGATGATGAGGAGGACGATGAGGACGAGGATAGAGATGATGAGGAGGAGTCAGATGCAGCTCTCCACCATTCAGGAGATGATACCATAGCTCTGGATCCACCTCTTATTCCCCAATAGGAGGAACATGAGGTGATATGGAGACCTATTCCTAGTACCGTCCAGCCCACCCCCATCATGCACAGATTATTCGAGCGAGGGGAGCCTAGTGGTGCCCAGGCATAGATGCTACCATATCATGATCCCTCCTGGCGTGAGGGAGATCTAGGTATAGTAGTTTTATATTGATTGATTAATGTTTTGATGATATAGAATGGTACTAACAAAAAATCTATTCTACTGCCACATCTAATGTGCAGGAGTGGCGTTCCTTAATTCAGCAGGCATTGACAGACATTTCTATGATAGCACAGATCCCCAGTTCCTCACAGATTGCCTATAGGCCTCAGGGGAACGCGGGTCGGCATGAGGACTTGTTTTCCCCATTCCGAGTACAAGTAGATATATGGAGGGAGAGAGAGAGAGTCCTATCAGAGGACCTCCAGTAGGCGCGGCAGAGAGAGAGAGTCCTATCAGAGGACCTCCAACAGGTGCGGCGAGATCTAGCAGCGGCTCAGGCCGAGGCTACCACCTATCGCGCGATCCTTATGGATAGGGATCATAGGAGTTCCTCTCGGAGTAACTCACGGTTTGTATCGCGCTACACCCCCATGGGTCCACCTTCATGGCCAGATCAGGAGGGAGCATCCAGTTGACACTCTCCAGCCACTAGCCCTAGGGATAGGAGATGATTTTATGATGTAAAAGAGAGGTCACATTTTGGATATACAATGACCTATATTTGTATACGATCCACACATATATATATGTATATATACATGCTTCTCTTTTGTCTCAAATGTGTTATCTTTAATGCTTAAAACAATGTATATTTTGTTTTGATTAAATCTAATACATCTGGTAAATGTACATGTATGTTCAGAATTTAATTTCCATGTGATTGATTTCTCAATGCTCCATGATTAAATTGATACATGTGTGACTTAATTAAATATTTAATCAAGTACTACATTGATGATAGGGAAGAAATATGCATTAAGTCTAAGAATCATATAACTAATGTGATTTAATTTTGAATTTAAACACAACATGATATGATTCTACTTAACACATAAAGACACTGTATAATATGCTAGCATAATGGGAATGTAAATCTTTCACAATTTACATAAATGAATTCAAGACAAACCATAAAGTAAGAAGACACGCTTGTCAGGAACGAAGCAATATAGATTAAACAACATAACATTTAATTCTATTTTGCTTTAATTCAGAGACACTAACATATTATCCAATGTTGAAGAATTGAAAAAGAAGATAGATGAAGAATGAAGAATTAAGCATAATATCTACGCAAGTGCATAGCATTGATAGGTTCTTTAAGAGGCGTACCATCTACATCCGCTATTTTGTAAGCACCTGATCCATAATCCTCAATAACGATATATGGTCCAAGCCAATTAGGACTAAATTTTCCCTTTTCTGCAGGTAAGACATTCACATTGCGCTGATTCTCATAGAGGACTAAGTCACCTACTGAGAAGGAACGTTGAATAACCTTATCATTATAGCTTCGTTGTAGAGTTTTGTGATATGCTTGAATATGCTCAAGAGCGTTTATACGCTATTCATCAAGCATCTCAAGCTGTTGAAGTCATTGTTCTCTATAAGAGTCATCATCTACTATACCTTTGAGAGAAACCCTAAGTGATGGAATCTCTAGATCTAAAGGCATAATAGCGTCAGCACCATAAACAAGATTATAAGGAGTAGTTCCCGTAGCAATTCGTACACTCGTTCGGTAGGCCTGAAGAGCATAGATTAGCTGGTTACTCCAATCCTTACCATGCTTATTCACGGTTTTGCGAAGAATTTGTTCAATTATCTTATTGGATGATTCGGCTTGACCATTTGACTGAGGATAGTATGGTGTAGAAAATCGATGTTTGATATGATACTTCTCAAGGAATTTCTTCACATCCTTGTTCTTAAATGATGTCCCATTATCTGAGATTATAGTAGAAGGTATCCCGAATCGAGAAATGATGTTTTCTAGAAGAAATTGACAAATCACTTCAGCAGTGGTAGAGCGAAGGGGAATAGCTTCTACCCACTTCGTAAAGTAATCTATTGCAGTTATAATGAAGGTGTATCCTTGAGATGAAGGAGGAGAGATTTTACCAATAAGATCCAAACCCCATGCGGAAAAAGGCCAAGAAGCTACTTGAGAACGGAGTTCTTGGGCAGGAGCATGAATCAGATTATTGTGTTGTTGACATTGATGACATTTTTTAACAAATGAAAAGGAATCCTTCTGCATAGTTTGCCAATAGTATCCCATACGAAGCAATCTATGAACCAAGGATTTGCCCCCAAAATGCCCCCCATAGGCACCTGAATGTGCCTCTTCAAGAGAAACAAGGATTTCTGACTTGTTAAGACAACGAAGGAGAAGACCATCATAACCCCTTCGATAAAGGACATTAGAAAGAATGATATACCTAGCAGACAGCTTGCAGATTCTAGCCCTAGTGTTCCTATTAGCGGAATCAAGAAAGGTACCATCGGTCAAATATCTTACAATATGCGAGTACCATTCATCTGAGTCTATAAAATCACAACATGTTACCAAGCTAGAATCGTCTACAATAGCTGGAGAAATAAGGTTGTGAATAACAAATTTAAGATCGACCACAGGGTCCTCTAAAGATACCAGAGAAGCTACACATGCCATTGCATCCGCATGTCAATTATCTTTTCGAGGAACCGGTTCCATGGTATAAGAATCAAATTTCTGTAATAAAGAGATGGCAAGATCTTTATATTGTGATAATTTGTCTTGTTTTGCTTGATATATTCCTGTTACTTGTCTTATAATCAATTGCGAATCTCCATAGATATGTATGTGTTTTATGTTCAGAGCTAAGGCTGCTTTTACTCCCGCTATAAGAGCCTCATACTCAGCAATGTTATTAGTACACAGGAAATTTAGACGATAGGATAAGGGAATGGGTTTCTTTGTAGGAGAAATCAGAACAACACCTGCCCTCGATCCCGTACGACACTTAGAGCCATCAAAGTATAACTCCCAAGTTTCATCTTTCTCTATAGAAAGAATGAAGTCGTTAGGAAAGGACTCAGGGTTAGGGAAGGAGAAAGGTGAAGGGGCCTCAACTAAGTGATCGGTCAACGCTTGTCCTTTAATTGCTCTTTGTGAAACAAATTTAAGGTCAAATTCAGTTAACATCATAACCCACTTAGCTAGACGTCCTGATAAATCAGTTTTAGAGAAAAGATGCTTCAAAGGATCAAACTTTACCATGACATGGACTTCTGAATTCAAAAGATAATGTCTCAATTTCTGAGTCGCAAATACCAAGGCCAAGCATTGTCTTTCTATCGCAAAATATCGGGTCTCATAATCGAGTAACGTACGACTTACGTAATAAACCGGACATTCCTTACCATCTTTATCATGTTGTGCCAACAATGCTGCGAGAGCATGAGAGGAAGCAACTGTATACAGAAGGAAGGGTTTAGAAGGTTCGGCAGGTTGAAGAATAGGAGGACTAGCCAAATACACTTTTAAATCTTCAAATGCTTGCTGACAATCCTCATTCCATTGAAAAGTGATATCCTTTTAAAGAAGTTGAGTAAAAGGAAAGGTATGATCCGCAAGCTGAGACACAAACCTACGAATAGCTTGAATCTTTCCTTGTAAGCTTTTAAGTTGAGACACATTTCTAAGAGGTGGCATGTTGACAATAGCATCTATTTTCTTAGTAGCCACCTCAATCCCACGATGCGAAACTGTGAACCCTAATAGTTTTCCACTATCCACACCAAAAACACATTTTCGGGGATTCAAGCGCATGTGATATTTACGAATTATTTCAAAGATTTGACGAAGGATTTTAACATGATCCATGCGAAGAAAGGATTTGGCCAAAATATCATCAACATAATCCTCTAAAATCTTATGCATATAATCATGAAAGATAAGGGTCATCGCTCGTTGATAAGTTGCACCGGCGTTTTTAAGTCCAAAAGGCATCATTATCCAACAAAACATACCCCAAGGAGTGGTGAAAGCAGTTTTGAATTGATCTTGAGGGTTAATAAAAATTTGATTGTAGCCTGAAAAACCATCCATGAAGGATAACAAGGCATGTCCTGCCGTAGAATCAACTATCATGTCAATATTTGGAAGAGGGAAGTCATCTTTTAAAGAAGCCTTATTTAGATCCCGAAAGTCAGTACACATTCTTATTTTGTTGTCTAGTTTAGCCACAGCAACAATATTTGAAATCCATGGGGAATAGTCAATAGGGCGGATAAATCCAGCCTCCAATAATTTTTCAATCTCAGCCTTAACAAGCAGAGCCACCTTAGGATTCATTTTTCGAATCTTTTGTTTCACGGGCTTAGCATCAGGAACTAAGACAATATTATGAGTAACGATCTTAGGATCTATACTAGGCATGTCAGAATATGCCCAAGCAAAGATCTCAGGGAATTCATGCAATAGTTCTTCATATTGTTTATGTTCCTCTTCATCCAAACATTTCCCAATTTTAATGACTTTCTCTTTATTGCAAGGATCCATCTTAACATCAGTGGTGTCACTTATAAGAAGATTACTTTGTTGAGGAGTATCCTTTAACTGAGGGAATTCTTTCACAATCTCGTCATTATCAATCTCTTTTCCAAAATAGGCTTCAGTGTTCAAACAATAAGGGAGTCCCCTATTGTGATGATAACGAGGAAGAGTGTCATAGGCTCCCAAGAAATCAGCTAAAGCATCGTCGGTAGGGAAGACATCCAAAGCATAGGCACACGAAGGATCCCCATCAATATACTCAGGATGTTGTATTGATAAAGATGTAGAGATAGCATTAACACTAATGCATGGTCTTTTAGAAGCTTTAGTACGTTTGCAGGGATTAAAGCCAAGTCCAAAGGCATAATTGTGAAAATTAGTCTCTAGAGGAACTCTTATCCCTTGTTCATGAGCACCACAACCTTTTCCATGATACCCATGCTTAGCAAAAATGCAAAAACCACGACCATAACGATCAGCCATTTCAGGAAGAGAAGGTGGTTTTTCATAAGACAAAGAATCAAACTCTTCATAATTAGAGATGTGAGGAGAAGAAGTTTGAGAGGCGGCCACAAAATTATTACTCATAGATTCAGGTAAGGTTGATTGATTTTTAGCTTCTTCCTTCTTTTCAACTTTATGATTTTCAGCTTCTTCCTTCTTTTCAACTTTAATTTCTCTAGAAGGAACCTTATATTCACCCACAAAGGTAGGATTAAAATCAAGGGATCCCCAATCGTCGTCTTCGAGGATCTTCCTAGGATCAAAATCCTTCTTATGTGTAGTTTCAAGTCGAGAAGAATCTTCTCCAAGAGCTCCAAACTCATCCAAAGAATTTTGATCATCGGAGAGCGAGGATTCACCGATAGGTATTTTATTTAAAGATTCATCACTAGATGAGGACGGCTTAGAAGAACCCCCCTTAGAAGTGGATGTTTGCAAACAAGCTTGAAAATTAGTATCACCTATCAAGGTATATGTCTTATTGTTATAAATAAATTTAACTTGTCTATGCAATGTAGAAGGGACAGCTTGCATACTGTGAATCCAAGGTCTCCCCAGTAGCAAGTTGTACGTTAGATTTCCCGACATAACATGGATAGGTGTAGGCAAAGTAACAGGCCCCACTGTGATGGGTAAGGTGATAGTACCTAATGAAGTTTTAGCCACATTATCAAAGCCTCGAATAGGACGAGAGTCCGGTTCAATTAAGGATGTATCCACATTCATCTTTTGCAAAAGATTAATGCTACACACATTAAGACCAGAGCCATTATCTACTAGTGTTCGCCTTATAGCCGTGTCTTTCATGATAACCACAATCATCAAGGGATCATATTGATGTTGGATTTCACTAGTAGGCAACTCATCTTGGGTAAACACAATTTGAGCTTTAGGATTCATCACAGAGTTAACCAAAGATGCTACATTACTAGATGTATTCGGTGGAGGAACATTCAAATCTTTCAAGGCATCTTGTAACATTCCATGATGAGTGGAAGAAGTTTGAATCAAATCCCAAAGGGATATCTTAGCAGGGGTAGCTTTAAGTTGTTCTATGAGATCATATTCCTTTCCAAGAACTTGTGAAATACGTGGAGCTTGTGGAAGAATTGGTTGAGGATTCGGAAGGGAAACTAGAATAACAAGAGGGGGATTAGGTTGCCTATTATTTCTGGTATGATAAGTATGGGCAACCGCATGATAACTCTCTCTAATTATTTGCTTGGCATAATTATAAGGACTTATAGGTTTTCTTCCTTGCACAGTGATGATTGGTTTATTCGGAGTACGAAAGGAATCATGATCATACCCTCCTTGGACAGTAAGGAGAGGTGACTTAGAAACTTGAAAGGTGGAAGAAGGATAAGCTCCTTGGACTTCAAAGAGAGGCTTTTTATGCTCATTCAAGTCTATCATGTTAACTAATTTAGAAGTTTTGTTCTTGTTTAAAGATTTCGATAAAGCCACAAAGTCATCAAGAGCATCATCCAACAAAGCATGATCATATTTATTGAAAGGTTTATCTTTTGATTCAAAAGGAGACATCTCCTCATAGAGGGGATTGGTGAAAACAACCATGTTACTAGATTTAGTGGAAGAGTTGATAGGAATGTACCCTTGAGAGGACTCATTCAACTTATCTTTCTCATCACAACAAAATGGCATAGTAACAAGGTTTATGAGTTTTTGGTAAAATGAAGGTTTGGCATCTTTAGGGTTTAAAAACTCATCTAAAGCTTCATCTAATTCGTCTTGGCTATACTCATAATAATCATCGAAAGCATGAACATTTTGCAAATAAAAATCTGACATTTTGAAAATATTACACAAAACTTAAACACCCAATGCAAAGAAACACACTTTTTTTTTTCTTTTTCTTTTTAATGAAAATGAAATGAAAACACACTAAATCTAGATCTAGATCTAACAAATGCAATGCAAGAGGAAGCAATGATAGATTCACGTCGGGTTCACCAAAATGTGTGGGGGAAAAAGAGAGTCTAGGTTAATCATGCCTTAATCCTACCTTTTGACACACATTACGGAATACGAAAGAGCCTAGAGATATCGCACAATTGGCTACTTCTTTTGGTGAAAGAGAGAGCCACGGGATATCTATTAGGATTTCTATTCCCTTGTTGAAATTGTAAGATCAAGTAATGCAAGTATGAACTAATAACAAGATTGCAGAATTGAGATTAAAAAATGAACAGCTGTAAATACAAGGATGAAATAAGAATGCAGATGTGTACCCGGACTCAAAATCAGACTGAAAATGTGCGGGACGGGGGCGCGGGGGCCACTGTCTTGAAAACTGCACCGGAAACTGCTGTTCTGCACTCTGGAACACTGTCGGAAAGTTGTCTGAAAGCTGTCTGTCCGGAGGACCAGGGCACCCAGCGCCTCTATCCCAGGGACCAAGGCGCCCAGCACCCCTATCCTGGCAGGACCAGGGTGCCCAGCGCCCCTGTCCCAGTCCTCTACTTTGCAATTTGATACAGAGTGCTGTCTCGACCTTCTCTCTCCGGATCTGTATCCCACGGCGTCGTCTAAATCCCGAAACCTGCAATGATATCTGAAAAAGGGTGTATGGGCAGCTATATAGGGTTTTTCCTTAGTCAAACCCCCGCTTTGGTGATTTCCACCTCCATGAATAGCCAAGTTGTTTTGTAAAATGTATTGTGTGTGCAAACCTAGTGTGTGTGCAAGGTCCTAAAATGCAAGAAAGCAAACTAGAGCAACCTAGAAAGTAAACCCTAATTGCTTGTAAATGATAATGTAAATGCTCTAAATCAAGATGCAAAGTGATCTAAAGCATGAATAAATGATGTATTGAAGCTTATGTAAAGACATGAAAACAACATGAAATCATACCCAACCCTCAAGGGAGGAGTACAAGCCAATCTTCAGTCGGTAATCTCCTATTGTTCTTCAATGTCTTCCAAGCCCTAAATGGATGAATGGAATTGATAAATGCTTGATAGAGGGGTGTTGTAAGATGTTGAAGTCTTCAAAGATCTGCTCTTTCGCTACATATGAAGTTCCTGAAAACAAAAATCCCATCCCTTCAAATGAAGAAAGAGAGTTCTTATGTATGAAACCCTAGGTCACAATTTCGTCTTTTGGCCGACCTAGAGATTGAATATCCCGCCAATTTATTTGGGTTAAGCTTTATTTTATGATTGGATCGTGCTCCTAAAATTTCAAGAAAAATGTCCGGGACCGTGTGCACTCCGGGCGCCACGGTCCTGACAACTTTTCACCAAATTTTCAGGACCGTCAGATATGATGATTTTAGAGAGAATCCCGAAGTTACAGGTGATTTTGAGATGTTTTGACCCCCGAAATTAAGCCCCCAAGCTCAGAATAGGGCCTAATTAGGGTTTTTGATTAAGTGATGTATTGGAGGAATAAAATGAAAGGGGCACGCTTTAATGAAAGGGCCCGACTTTGTGATGTGGAAAATGGTGAAATAGAACCTTTAGACCTAATTAATTCGATTAATTAAGTGCTAAAGGGGAAATGCCATGCAAAGTGCAACTGCGCCAAGGTGGGTGCTAAACTAGGTGTTAAATTGTACTGCTTTAGCAAGTGCGTACAATTTATGACATTACACCTGTGCTTCTCATTGCTTTAAATTCTCTCCTCATTCGCTCCATGTCTTTTTGGAGCACTTGCGCCTTTTTACTTGACTCCCCACTGCTGCTGCTCCCTTCGAAAGAGTCATCATCCTCGTCTGATGAATATTTATTAGTTTTCTTCTTTTTTGATGTTTTATGTTCGCTTTCCAAGTCCATCGCCCTATTATAGGCATCCTCATATGACGTTGGTGGAACAATTTTTATTTTTCTACACAGGGAGGATCTCAATCCTTCCACAAACCACTATTTCTTCAATCCATCCGCCAGTTGGCTTTCCATCTTGCCCACCAATTCCTTTAGCCTTTGGCTATATGCGCGGATAATCTCCTTAGTACCTTGCTTGGTACCGTAGATTTCGGCTACAATTTTGTTATTGTCTCTTAGCAACCGAAATTGTGCTGTAAATGCCTTCTCCAAGTTCTCCCATGTGTCAATCTCAGTTTTGTCCATGTCAAAGTACCAATCAATGGCAACTCCTCTTAGCGTGGCTGGGAACTGTTGCACCCAATTGTCATGATCGATCACCCCATTGGCTGACCAAATTGTTTCACATGTATGGCAATGTCGTACAAGATCTTCCTTGCCATCGCCTATGAACTTTGGCAATTTTTGCTTACTTGCCATCCCACCGCTAGGTCTCGCTCCTTTGGTGCCTTGTGTGCTTGTACCTGGTGATCCTTCGCCTTTGCCTCCTGCACTTGACCCTCCACTCATGGGTCCTCCAGAGAAGGTTTCTGACCTTGAACCAAACAAATTTCCTCCCGTACAATACCCTTGTGCTCCCCTGGCACCTTCGGCTGTATCGTCACCTTCAGTCGTCTCCCTCTGGTTGGTTGTCTCCTTCAATTGTCCTCCAAAATGGACAATTTCTTTAGTAGGCCTCTAGTAGCGTCGATCAGGTTTGGACTTCGCCTTGTTTTTTCCACCAACTCTTCACGACTTCTTACCCTACGGTGGTATTCTGGCGAATTGTAGAGTTCTCCTTTGGCACCCTCTATGACTCCTTCTAGGTTCCCTTCGGGCAACAATACGATAGTGTAGAGAGTGTAATTCTCTCCATCTATCTCTGCCTCTGCAACCTCCGTGACACCTCCTATGTTCCCTTCGAGCAACCCCTCGGTTGGTCATCCCTTAGCAAGATTCCTTAGCCTATGCCTTCGTTCTATCTGTTGTCTAAGATTCAATGCTCTTTGTGCCACTTCCCATTTGTCACTTTGTATCTTTTTATTTTTGTCCTTATTTAGCATGTTGGGCATAAATCACTTCTATACATAGCAAGCACACATCATGTACACAAAACAAAAAAAACTTATTATTTTCCCTTTCGGCCACAATTTATGTCAACATTGGGCCGGGATTATTACGATATTGCTTTATTCCTCCCGTAGGGGTTCAAGAGTTAGTTTCCCTTGCGATGTCTTTGATCACGCTCTTCTTCCCATCGCGGTTGTTTTCCTCGTAATTACGAAGAACTTGTTGTCGTCTCTCTGGTGCTAGTGAGTGAGGGATGACTGGGCTAGGAGATGAGGGAGTTGGTGCAACAGTCTGTTTGTTGCCGGACTGATGTTGAGAGCATCCCACACTGCACCCTACGGTACTTCTTCCCATGTCGCCTCTCTTCGCACGAAGGTTTCTATGGCCGCTTGGAACCGGATTACGAAGTCTCTCATCAATGCATCCTATCCTTCATAGAATTCATTTAGTTGCTCATCATCTTCATCGACGATGTTCTCGCGGATAGGTTGACCCATTTATCCTTCAACCATGTATGCTCGGATTAGACTTGGCAATGACGCCAGAAGTTTCGCCTATGGAAACTATTTCAGAGACATAAGAGGTAAATGCATAGTATAGAATAAGAGATGCTAGTATGCCATAAGATAAGTGTTATAACTCTAAAGAAACAAGTATATTTTCCTTCATATAGTCTCCGGTTACAATGATGATTTCTCGAGGGAATGGAACAAGATACAATATATAATACCCGAGGGGGTGCGACCAACCGTCGCGTCCAACTGCCCTTCGAGTGAACTAACTGACTCCCAATTACCGATGATGATAGAACATAATGACGACACTATAACATAATTCATTATTCCCGGCTACACAAGTGGATTAGTTAGGATAATGAGGGGATTAGATGAGTTATAGATTAATATCAGCATGCTAATAAGAAATGTAGGAGAATGCAAGTGGAGGAAAATAGGCAATTTAAAATAAAATAAAAATATTTATTTTAGCCAAAAGGGTGCAACTTGCATTTGTAGTATTTTACAAGTGGGGGGATTATTCACAAATAAATAATCATTTATTTAAATGCAAATGGTTTTTTAATCAAAATTAATTCAATTAAAAGGGAAAAGGCTATTAATTAAATAAAGAAGATTTATCAATTAAGTGGGTAAAGGGTACTTAATAAAACCTTAGTTTAATTAATGGGTTAGCCTAGAAGAAAGGGTAATTAATCAACTCTTTTAATTTGAGTAATAGGTCAATTAGAAGAATAGGGATATTAATTAAACCTTAGTCTAATTAATAGGCGGATAAATGATGATTAAATGAATAAAATCCATTTAATTAGTTGTGCAAGTTTTAGGTGTCTACATTTTGCCCCTCTTTGAACTGACGTGTGACCACATGTTGATTCAAAGAAAAAAGCCGATATGTTGCCAAAATTTTTGATATGATGTTGTCAAAATTGTTGATATGAAACCCTGGATATGAAAAAATGATTCGATATGAAAAGTCGATGTGAAGCTGGTGTCGATATGAGACTGATATGAAATTGATGTTGATATGCCCCCTTGGGAGATAAATTGAGAAAAAATATGATTCCAGGGCAATATCGCGATGGACGATGATTTTCAAAAAATTTGGACGATTTTTAATTTTTGGAATTTTTTTGAAATTTTTGGATTTTTTTATTTTTTTGGAATTTTAAATTTTATTTTTTTTTTGGAATTTTTAAATTTTTCAATTTTTTCAATTTTTTTTTTTAAATTTTTTTTTTTGATTTTTTGGAAATTTTCAAATTTTTAAATTTTTTGATATTTATTTGTTGATAAATTTTATTAAAAGAATAGTGTAAAAGTGATGTGGGCATAGCGCGTACATGCCCCACACATCCACCGAGGCAACACAGTCGCTTGCATCAGCATGGGCTATATAAACCCTCTAGAACCCATTTCCACCTCATTTGTGCACTTGTCATTTGAAGATTTGAGCTTGGAGAGGAGAGAAGAAATGGAGCCCCCTACCACAAACATCGATTCGAGCGAGTTCGGTGGTTCCAGCGACCACCAGAGTACGACCTACCAGTAAGTTCAAATTTCTAACCCCCTTTGTGAAATTTTTAACTAGGTTTTCATGTTTTTAGGCTAGATTTTCCAACTTTTTGCTTGTACGATAGGGTAGTTTCTATTTTTTTTAATGTTTAAAATCTTTTAGTGCATTTGCCTAGTTTCAAAGCGCATACACAGTATGGCGTAGTGTATATGATTTTTTTCTGTAGCACATTTGTCCTTTTAATTAGCACATCTGTCGATTTGTACAATGCATTTGTCAATTTGTACCGCGCATACATTTTAGCACATTTATCAACTATTATAGCACATTTACAATGGTTTTAAATTTTTTGAAAATGTGAAATTTTTTGACACGTGCCAATTTGATTTTTAGGTTGATTAGTGTAATGGGATGAAAAGTGAATGATGGAGAGATAAAGAGGAAAGCTTTTCTTCCCTCCAAGGAGAGATGTAAGTTTCACTGTGGATTTCCCTTCAATCACCTCATGCACATTATATTTAAAAGAGGGGGGATAATTCACTAGATCCAATCTCTGAGGAGAGAGATTGAATACTAAATGAATTGAAAATGGTGTGAAATGACAAGTTAACCCCTCTTTTAGAATGAGTAATGGTTGAATTATGTATTTTGGGACTAAGTGTAAAAGTAGCAAAAAACTGATTATAACTCAAGATAGAAGTGTGGGATGAAGTCATGCACCTGTATCTGGCTATAATATGTCGAGACGAAGTCACCCTGCAAATTTGAGGAAAAGTTGTCTGGACCGTGTTGAAAGTGCACACAGTCCTCCGAAAAATCCGTGAAATGAAAAGGGTTTTTTGCCTCTGCAAATGGAGTCCAAATATGTAAATATAACTACGCACCTACAACCTACACACAAAAAAGAGAGGAAAAGGGGTTGGGATTTGAGGTTTGCCTTCAGGTCAAACCCCAGTTTTGGAATTAACCAAATGATGAAAGAAAGTACTTGCAAGTAAATATAAATGAAAGATTGAAATGTAATTCACCTCAAAGGAGGTTGTGATAGAAATGTAAGTAGATTTTCTTGTATGGAATTGAACTATGAAAGGGATCTCCTCTTCAATGGTTGAATCCTTGACTTGAATGCAACACCTAGCCTTGAAGAGAGACTTGAGAATGCTCAATGCTTGAAAGGAATGCTTGATTGCTTAAATGCTCTTGAATGCTTGAACTTATGCCAACTTTTCACCTTATCCAACTTATGCAAATGGGAGGGCAAATACAACTTATATATTCATCGATTAGGGTTAATTGGGCAGATTTTTCATCATAGGCCAACATAGGGAAAGTTTTCCCACTCACAGATTGAAAGGCCCAATGCAAAGATAGGAAAAAGGGGGCCCTAAATAGGGCAGGGACAGTGGCACCACGCCCCTGTCCTACCCTAAATTCAGGACAAGAAGCCAGTTTAGGTAGTGTAGAGTGCGGAAAAAGTGCAGTTTTAGGGATTGAGCAAGTCTCGGGTCTCCGATCAGGCTTGGGGATTCAATTTGCCAATGTGAAGACCCTGTAATACCCTAAAAATGGTCACCTAAACCATGGGCCCCTAATCTCGTCAACATCACCAAGGTCCTAACCAAAAGGCAATTAAATCAACCTTGAGCGCCTAATTAATTAATTCTTCAATCATTAATGTTACATGGCAAATAAATCATTCCATTTTAATTAAATATTTATTTAATTAATTAAATCATTCCAAGTAAATCATTTTGATCAATTATCCTATTTATTTAATTAAATATCCTAGCATATTTAAGTAATAAATTAATTTGTCATTTAATCATAAAAAAAGGAACTAATTTACAAAAAGGAATTAATTTACAAAAAGGAATTAATTTAGAAAAAGAGATTATTCACAAAAAGAGGAATTAATTTACAAAAATAGATTAATCACAAAAGAGGAATTAATCTGCAAAAGAAAGAGTTAAATTGAAAACAAAAGAAAATAATTAAATTGAGAGAAGAAATCAAACTTAAGATATTTCTTTTTCTAAAATTGAGATAACTTGAGAAATCAGAAAAGCAATTAAATTGAATTTAATCATTTTCTCTAAAATTAAAACTCAAAGCTTTTCTTGAAGAAAGAGGTTCAGTTACATTGAAAAGGCTTTTTCTAAATAAAAATCTTGAGCTAATTTTATCTCATGTGCATGGAATCAACTAAATTTTATCTCAAGTGCATGGAATCAACTAATTTTATCTCCAATGAAAACTCAAACTTATAATCTAAGTGCATTCAATCAAACTATAATTGAAATCTATCTCAAGATTAACTTAATCTGATCTCTCACTTATTTCAATTAACTTGGATTGTGCTTTTTCTTGAGAAATCTCAGCCACTCATTGTTAATCAATCTTGACCGTTGGTCTCTCTTTTGAGTCTATAAATTCGGCCTTCATCTCTCATTCAAAACACCCTAGAGATTTATTGTTATTGTGCATTTTTTTCTCTGGAGTCATTGAAGATATTGTGCTTTGAGATTATTGCATCTTAGTTTATCTTTTTGCATACTTAGTTTAATCGTTATTGCTTGAATTCATCTAGCTTAATATCCATTCATCTAGCTTAATATTTATTCATCTAGCTTAATCTTGCATACATTTAGCTTAATCTTGTGCTCATATAGATTAAATCATTCGTCTTGGTGTAGTCTAGTCACTGGTATTGCTTAGAAAAATCTGAGAGCAAGTCTATACTCACATCTTTTAGAAGGCAATAGGTCAATTTGTTATGGTTTTTATATTCATGATTATATCTGTCTAACCATGCATGCAATGACTTAATTGAAGTGTTGTGTCTTACAACTTACAGACTTTATCCACTTTTCACACACACATTTTTGGCGCCCACTGTGGGGAAGAAGACTTCATTTTTTGGCCTTACAGATCAACTTATATTTTTTTTTTTTGGATTTTTTTCGTATAGTTACTACAAAAACTTGTACGAGTTGCCACAGAGGCCCAAACGACAATTTTCAGATCTCGTATGGCTTGTCGTGAATTATCATATGGCTGGGTGAGAATACTCATACGATTTTCTGGTTTTTAGTATTAAAACAAACTGCAATTTTAGGTTTTTTTATTGAATTTTTATGGTACTAATGCTAACCCTGGCTTAATTATTGTCTGCCTGAGAGATTTTGATAGCCTAACTAGTTTTTGTAGAATGTTTGTCGAAAAACACGCCTGTCACACAAAAATAATATGACTAATGATTCGTTGATTTTGTAGGTTGCCTGAGCAGATTCAAGTGAATATCGTGTATTCTTTAAATTCATTTTTAGGCACTTAAATTGCTATCTAGTTAATGAACAAATCTATCTTTTGTATTTTAAGAAAAATCTAAGAGGTAGGAGAGTATGCTCTTGTCTGCACAGACAATCAAAAATCTAGACCCTCGAAGCTTTTTCTAAGTTTTCAGATTTGTGTACCTTTAGCAGGCCTGCCATAGTGGGAAAAAGTAATCACCCTATGAGAATGACCCAAGTGAGTACAGCTGGACCTGAGCATTCCAACTCACTATAATAAATAGGCCTCTAGTGATTAAAATCTCAAAGGACAGGATTATTTGAGTTTTCTCTTTGAGATCTCTCATATCGGGCATTTTGTAGGGCCTTTCAGTCTCAATCACATTTACGTGACTACAACTTGTTTCAGTACCTTGTCAGGCTATAGGCCTCAATCATGCTTGTGTGACTTCAAGGGGTAATTTTGAACAGAATTCTTGACTAAGAACTATAAGATAGAGGCTACCTGATTCACCTCTGAAAGGGGGATTATCTTTGTGCAAAAGAGATAGTAACTCTCCCAAGATACTAGCCATTTAGAGTCAGCTAATACGGCATTGACAATCCATTGTGTGAGACTCAGTGGCCATATTCTGATTAGCTATTGGGTGTGTACTTGAGTCTGCAAGTAAAGGTTTTCTTCTTTAAGCCAACTTCCATAGGGTTAGAGTGTTGTGCTTGAAGTCATTATACATCTTGCGTGTTTACTATGTTTTCATCCCTAAAATTGAAACTAAAATACTGAAACTGGAGAAAATAATAAAAAATGTCAAAAACTCAGTGATCAAAACTCTGTCCTTGTCATAATCTCGTCTCTGTCAGTGATCAAAACTCTATCTGTGTCAAAATATCGTCTCAGTCCAGTCCACTATCTTATGAGTCTACTGAATTATCGTCTAGCTCTATACCTATTGCCGTATGAGTCTTAATTGGTCCTGTCAGAATTGTTTTCCTAGTCCTCAGAATTGTCATTCTGGTCCTAGAAATTTATCCTCTAACCTTTGTTAAACTGTCATATGATTAAATATAATCCTCACCAGATTGTTATCTAGAGAACCTTAAACTATCGTGCGAGTATAGGTAGCAACTCATACAAGAAATTGTCTGTGTTGTCTGGGACTTGCTAAGTTGTCATCTGGGTCTGAATACTTTGTCATACGAATTTCTGATTTTGTCAGTCCAAAAACTTGTTTGTTTGCACACTTTTCCAAAACTGTCATACTTGCCTAATTAGTCTACAGTGAGCATAAATTTGGTCATCATAATCCTAAGCATAAACAATCTTGATAGTGTACCTCTACCAGTGTGTTGCACAATTTGGTCGATCATCTTTCAGCTAGTCTAATCAACTACTTATCAAACTAAATCAAACTAAGTTACTTAGATCACATCTTATACAGGATAGATCGTTCCTAAAACTAGACTCAATCTTAGTCACTTCTCTCAAATCACTACGTCAAACGAACAACTAGCTTCAATTTGATCTTGACTTCTGCATCACATCTAGCTCTTGGTCACATTAGTTATAAATGCCTATTCAAACCATAAGTACTCACAAGAAAGCTGCCAAAGGTAAAGGACCATCCTTTTCATTACAGAATAATCCATTCTTTATAGAAGACCCCATCTCTGATAAACCTTTGTCATCAAGTATACCAATTTATGATCAACCCTTATCTCCCACCATGTCTGGAGAAAGGCAAGAAAGAGAAGTTTCTAAATATGATACCCATGCTAATGACAGTTATTCCTCATCTAGCAAGTCTAAAGCTTCTGAACCTACAAAAGTTGTTATAAATAGCTGTCAAAATGATAAAGATTTCCAAAAAATGATGAAAATCATCATGGCTAGAGAAAAAGAAGAGCATTTTCTAGAGCTAGTAGAACAAGGCGCTAAACTTCCTACTGATTATAACATTGAAACCATTATCACTAAAGAGGAAAAGACACCATTAGCATTGGTAAACAAACAATTGCAAGCATTACAAACCAAAATCAAAGAAGTGAAAAACAAGGATAAATCATCTACACAATATTCTTTGGACACGATCTGCCCGTTCCCATTGGACAAGAACCTTTACATGCCTCGATTTCCTTCAAGATTGGAGATTCCTAAGTTTGACAAATATGATAGTAATGCAGATCCTCAAGACCATGTTAGAGATTTTTGTGCTTTATGTATGGAGTTCATGCACAAACAAACATATCTCATGCACCTTTTCTAGAGGAGTTTAGGAGGACAAACTATGGAATGGTTTTCAAGCCTACCTATGGGAATTCAATCTTTTGAGGAATTAGTCAAATTGTTTCTCCAACAATACTCCTATAAAATTCATCATCTAGTCACTATGATCGAGCTTTGCAATACCAAACAGAAAATAGGGGAACCTTTTCTCACTTTCCTTCAATGTTGGAGAAAGATGTTCTCTAGATATTCACAGCCTATTCCAAATTCTGAGAAGATGGACATTTTTATAAATAACCTGATCCCTGAATTGAAATACAATATCCAAATGCAAGTGTACCCTTCATTCAACAAAATGGTAGATAGTGCCCTCAGAATGGAAGATGTGCTTATAAAGAAAGGAGATATATCACTTTGGAAAGAAACATAGCAAGGTTCTAATTCCAAAGAGAAGAATAAATACTGGAAATATGGAAAAGATAACAACAGAAATGTTGTTAATGATGGAGTGGTGGATACTGTTAAATTGAAATCAAAACCCATAATATTTAATCTAGCTAGCGGCACACAAGCCCTCAAAGCAGTTGAAACTGTGGAAAAAAATCCTCTGAAAAAATCAAAAGAATGGTTTAAAGAGAAGCCTTGAAGCCTAAACACAATTTCAATCCTTTGGAAGAATCATATGAATCAACTCTTAAGACTCTATCGGCGAACAAACTGATCACATTGCCAAACAACTCTAGACCATATGATCCAGAAGCTAAACCCAAATGGTGGAGGGAAAACAAGTACTATGAATATCATCGAAACAAGGGTCATACAAAAAACAACTGCATGAAACTCAAACACGAGATTCAAGACCACATCGATGTTGGCAAAAATGTTGCTGGAAATCACACAACTAATGTTGATCACAAAGTTTTTAAAGATCCTTTACTTGCTTATGAACAAGGTGATTCCTCAAAATCCAAGGGAGGTGCCACAGTCAATTACACCTATGCCAATAATGACAATGTTATCAACATGATTGAATCTTCTTAATCTGAGTATTGCAACGTGATCATAGTCAAAGATAAATAACATAAAACATAAAATGCAAATTTTGTAACCCACGCTCAAAAGAAGGTTACTCTAAAAGGAGCTAGTTCCTCAACTCCTGATCAAACAACATCAAACCTACCAACTTATTCAAACAGACAACCAGATACGATCACAACTAAATCTAAGTAGTTGGCTTCATAATCCTCTCTAGGTTATAGCATTGTTGGACAATTAAAGCGAACCACTGCTCAAATCTCCATTTTTGAACTTCTTAAGATTTCTTCTTCTCATGGAGAGATCCTGGACAAATCTTTGCTCACTACTAATGTCCCCAAAGATTTATATGTAGATTAGTTTCAATCTATGGTAGGTCACCTGACTTCACCTCATTACCTCACCTTCTCTAAAGAAGATGACAATTCACTGAATCATTTGCATAACCAACCATTACACATCGAAGCTATGATCCATAAACACTGAGTCAAACGTGTTTTGATAGATGGAGGTGCAGGGTTGAATATTTGTACCTATAATTTACTAACATAGTTAGGATTTTCTAAACATGTCATTGATCCAGCAAAGAAAATAACAATCAAAGCTTATGATGAAGAGAAAGAACCTCTAAAGGTATGGTACTATTACCGATCAGGGTAGGACTTGTGGAGAGAGATGTTATTTTTCAGGTGCTTGACCTTCCTCTTTCATACAACATTTTGCTGGGTAGGCCATGGATTCATGAAATGCAAGCAGTACCATCTACCTATCATCAGTGCTTGAAATTTCCTTATAATGGATTTGAAGTCAGTATTCCTACTGATACAAGTTAAACCTATAGTGCATTGAAATAGTGTATTGATGCCTTTGTTCCTCATAATAGAGCAACCTCTACAACTGAAAGTTCAGAAACTTTGATGAAAGACTTAGAAAAGAAATTGAAAATCACAAGTACTGGCATGGATGGATAGAAGATAGAACCTATACTTTCACTAATGTCTCTTCCTCCATCGCCAAGACAGTCTGGAAAACCATCTGAGGGTATGAAGCCACAAAATTCAACTCCAAATGTCATTTATGATGGTATTTTTGTATATTCCTCTACTTCCCTTGCAGATGAAACAAAAGAGGAGGTTGTTCTCAAATGGCTTTTCAAAGAAGATAGTGAAAACAAAGAAGTGCAACACTATGAGATTTCCCCTAAACAATATGGTCTAGGCTATAAGATGATTCAATGCATGGAATATTCAGGTACCGGTCCTCTAGGAAAGCGTCAAGAAGGAATTGTTGAACCTATTCAGCTACAAACTAAGTCTACAAATGATAAAGCTGGACTTGGATACCATTTATAGGAGTCATCAGATCAGAAACATACTTCTCATCATCAGTCTAAGTGGAGGAAAAATATACTACATCAAACATCAGAGGAAGTAAATACTCAGCAAACTCAGGAAGAGTATGAAAAAGAACAAGAAGAACTGGCAAGCAAGAGAGAAGAAGCAGCTTGTAATCAAGTTCCAACTATATCAGCAATAACGCTACAAGGAGTAGAAATCCCAGAAGATATGAGAGAAGAAATGTAAGCAATTAAAGAATTGTTTACACCACTGAACATTTCGGTCACATACACAGGAAGAATGCAAGCAGATGATTTAGAAACTGACTTGAATGAGCATGAATGGGGTCCCAAACCTTTATCATATTAATCTACTAAAGAAACTCCTGAAGAACCTATTGATATCATAGATGAAGCACAAGAAATAGTGCACTTAAAACTACAAAAGGAAATAGAGGACATCAGACTAGAAAAACAAGATGACTATGAACAATAGCTGAAAGAAGAAAGAGAACAAGAAAATTCTTCACCTACTATAGCTCCCTCTAATGAGATACATAAAATCCAGTATGGGACTGCAAATGAAGAATTGGAGGCTACAGAAGCAGGGTCGGTCATTAGTCCAGAGGAAGTTGAATGAAAAAGATGACAACAACTAACAGAGTCATCAAAGATATGTCAACAGGTATGTCAACTACAAGTGATCATTGAACCAAATCACGAAGGAACTTGCAGCATCAAAGATGTAAATATTGATACTATACATACTTTCACTAAGCCAGTTGAAGAAGAGTCAGAGGCTTCATCTTCTGACTTTGATCACTCTGAAATAAGATCTATTTATGACATTACCTATTTGACACCAAACTATAACTACTTCGTCATGAATGTCAAAACTCAGTCTGCTAAACCTGTTACTATCAAACCACAATATGTAGTCTAGCCCAAAGTAGAGGATGGTGCTAGTGGTAGGTCTATTGGGTTAGGTTCCCTAAATACTAACATAAACTTTGATAATCATGTTCTAACTCTTCCTGGTCTCGAGACGCTTACGTAGGGTAGTCTTCTAGAACTTTGACTTGCCAGTCTGAGGTTGTGATGACAATACAATGAATTCCCTTGAACTTGTTAAATATTTATCCCCGGTACATCCTAAACTTATTGACTGTACTCTCCAAGATCAACCTTTTCTACCTTTGCCAATGACTATACATTAGCCTGTTATCTTAATGCAGTTGAACAAATGGACTCTTCCACCAATGAACAAAGTGAGAACATGACAGTAGCAAATGTCAAGTATCTTAGTTGCAAAAATCAAAAAAAATAAAAATAAGTTCTGATGGCGAAAACCACACTGTGGCGGTGTCAGAATCAAAAATAGTAAAAATAAAGGACGTACCTAACAGTGAAATCCTCTCTGAGGCACCTGAAGGTGAGATACTTGATAATTTGCCTGATCACTTTCAAAAGCGATCATCAATACTAATTGAACCTACACAGCTAGTAAATATTGGAACAAAAGAAGCTCAACACACCATACATGTAGCTCAATCCTTATCAGCCGAAGAACTAAAAGAATTTGCTGATTTCTTAATAGAAAAGAAGATCAGTTTTGCATGGATATATGTTGATATGTCGGGTCTAGATCCTAACCTCATAATGCATCATCTCTCTATCACTCCTGGAGTTAAACTTGTTAAGAAAAAACTCTAAAAAATCCATCCTCATGTTGCATTACTTGTTAAGTTTGAGCTAGAAAAATTACTAAAATCTAGATTAATCAGAGCAATTGATTATGCCAAGTGGATATATAATATTGTACATGTTTCCAAACTTGAAAAATCAATACGTGTTTGTACAGATTTCATAGATTTAAACAAAGCTTGTCCAAAAGATGATTTTCCACTGCCCAACATAGACATGATAGTGGACATGACTACTGGCTATGAAATGTACTCTTTAATGGATGGTTTTTCTAGATACAGTCATATCAAAATTGCACCTGAGGATCAAGAGAAAACAACATTCACCGATGCATGGGGAACCTTCTACTGGAATGTAATTCCCTTCGGCTTAAAGAATGCAGGCGCTACTTATCAAAGAGATATAACAACATTTTTTTATGATATGATGCACAAAAACATGGAGGATTATGTTGATGATACTGTAGTTAAATCTATCAAAAGATCAACACATCTATCAAAACTAGGTCCAATATTAGACAAGATGGAAAAATTCAAACTCAGATTAAATCCTATGAAATGTGCATTTGGGGTAACATCTGGTAAGCTCCTAGGATATATTGTTTCTACAAAAGGAATTGAAGTGGATCCAGAAAAAGTTAAAGCTATCATGGAAATGCCACCTCCAAAGAATGTCAATCAAATGAGAAGTTTACAAGGGTGAATCCAATCAATAAGACGCTTCATTTCTCAGCTATTAGATAAGCCTCAACCATTCACAAAGGCATTACAGAAAGCAATTATATACAACTAGGATAAAGATTGTGAACAAAATCTAAAGCACATCAAGGAATATCATTCTAATCCACCTATATTGATGCCGCCAATTCAAGGCAAGCCCTTGATTCTCTATATATCAGCTACTGATACATCACTAGGGGCACTTTTGGCACAACAGGATGAGAACAAAAGAGAAAGAGCTATATATTATATCAATAGGACCTTAGTGTCCTATGAGATAAGTATACTATCATAGATAAAGCTTGTTTGGCATTATTCTTTGCATCACATAAATTATGACACTACATGCTAGCACATTCTATCAAACTAGTGGCTAAGATTGATCTACTCAAATACCTTCTCAGCAAGGCAACACTTACAGGGAGATTGGATAAATGGGCCATGGTTCTTACAGAATTTGATATTGAATACATAGAATGCAAAGCTATCAAAGGAGAGGTCATTACAGATCAACTTGTTGATGCTCCGCTTCAAGACAATCAACCTTTGCATATAGAATTTTTGGATGAATCCATCATGCACCTTACTCAGTGATCCTGGAAAATGTTCTTTGATGGGTCTTTCACTCAACAAGGTTCTGGTGCTGGAATACTTTTTATCACTCCTTAGAGATACTCAATCCCAAAGGCATACAAGATTACCTTTCCTTGTACAAATAATATTGCAGAATATGAAGCCTCGGTAAATGGAATCAAGCTGGCTATCAAATGGAAGGTTGTTGAGTTATACATCTATGGAGAGTCTTAGGTGATTATCAATAGATCAATTATATATATCAGACTCGGGATGAGAAACTGATGCCCTATAAAAGAATGGTTGATGACCTCAAGAAATACTTTACCTTTGTATCATTTCAGTAGATTCCTAGATCAGCAAATAGAGTAGCAGATGCTATGGCTACATTGGCATCTATACCACAACTATAAGAATCTGAGTTCTGCTATGAATTCCTGGTGGAAGGGTTACATTATCCTACTTATGATTCCCTTAAGTCTCAAATGGTATTTTCTATCATTAGACATGACTCATATGGCTATAGCCACATTTACTCTTACTTGCATGACCAAATTATCCCTGCTAATCTTACCTATAATGAAAAAAGAAACCTAATTCGAAACACTTCATGGTATGTGATCATCGCTAATGATCTATATAA
Source organism: Cryptomeria japonica (assembly GCF_030272615.1). Lineage (NCBI taxonomy): Eukaryota > Viridiplantae > Streptophyta > Pinopsida > Cupressales > Cupressaceae > Cryptomeria > Cryptomeria japonica. Next base: position 566,109,858 of record NC_081407.1, on the reverse strand, counting down.
GCAAGGTTTGGATAGTACTTTTCTTAAGTGTCTAGAAACTTAAGAGTCCCAACACGTGTTATCTGAAGTCCATGAAGGTATTTGTGGATCTCATTCAAATGGTCTTACTCTGGCTTGGAAACTGCTAAGGTTTGGCTAATACTGGCTAGATATGGAGAAAGATGCTATAAAATTTGCTAGAACTTGCGAGAAGTGTCAGCTACATGGAAATCTCATACATGCTCCAGCAAGGGATCTAATACCTTTCATCACATATTGGCCTTTTCAACAATGGGCATTTGCCCTCATTGGCCAAATCTATCCTACATCATCTAATGGACACAAGTTTATCATAACTACCACTGAGTACTTCATTAAGTGGGTTGAAGAGGTTCCACTAATCAAAGCAACTGGTAGACAACTAGCTTTGTTCATCCTTAACTATATCATCTGCAGGTATAGGATAACCTCTTCAATTATGACTGACAATGGAGGGTAGTTCAAAAACAAAGATCTAGATGAGCTATATGAAAATTTCAAAATCAAACAACACTAGTCATCCGTATACTACCCTCAAGGTAATGGACAAGCTAAAGCATCTAACAAAAATCTATTGATATCTTGCACAGAACGGTCAACAAATCTAGAAAGGATTGGCATCTACAGCTCAATCCTGCACTATGGGCCTATAGAACAAGTATCAAAACACCTACTGGGGCTACATCTTTTTCTTCAGTGTATGGATCCAAAGTAGTCTTGCCTATTGAGGTGGAAATACCTTCTTTGAGAGCTTCTTTGCAAGATATTGTTACTGATGAAGACTACAGAATATCTATATTGCAAGAACTCAACTTTCTAGATGAACGTTGTCAAGTGGCATTTGATCATCTGAGAGCATAACAAAAGAGAATGTATAGAGGTTATAACAAGAAAGTTTGACAAAGAGAATTTCAGGTTGGTGACCTTGTTTTGAAAAAGAATCCTAAAAATCAATAGTTTTGAGACAACAAAGGGAAGTCTCCAACAACGCGGTTAATCTATTCCCGCAGAAGGAAAAAGAGAGGGATAGAATTGGCAAAGCCACAGGGGGCTACTATGAAGCTGTTAATATCAAGAAAATATGGGGCTGGGTTTTGAATGCTATAATGGAATATATCACGGTTGAGGGCTGATTCTCCAGGGGCCACACCTACCACTTTGTTCTTTTAAACCATTTCAGACACGACAAAAATGTATCCCTGCCCTACTACCTTTTTCAGGTCCCTTTCTAGGTCCCTCAATAAACATAGTAAGAATCCCTCAAGTCCAGTTCTCCATTGTGGGATTTTGTTGCTCATTTATGAGAATTGTAAAACCCTCACCTTGCTGGAAAACAAGAGGCTATCCGCCTCTCCAGGGAAGAGAAAGATGGAGGGAGGTGATTTCGGCAAGGAGAAGGTGTCTTCTAGCAAAAAAAGAAAGAGTGCCCCTGGGATGGAAACAGAGGAAATTGAAAAAGAAGGCAGTGAAATGGAGACGGATGATTCCAATGGTGAAGACAGCTGGAAAGATGAGGAGGTGGGTATTGGGGAAGAAAGTGGTGATAATGAGTCTGACAATGAAAGCCCTATCCATAGTGACTTCCCTAGCAAGGACAATAGCCATCCTTTGGAGGATGTGGATTACAAGGATAATGAGGAAATAGATGCGAATTCTGAGAGGGAAAGGAACAAGGAACCTAAGAAGGATATAACTAAGGATAGTTTAAGTGAGGACAAGGAAAGTGTAGATAAAGGGTTATTCATGGATAACCTTAAAAAACTCACTGAGGTGAGACTAGATTATGATAGATGGACATATGAACTCTTCAACAACCTAGAAAAAAAGGGGAAAAACATGGATGAGAAGAGGGAGAATGACGATAGGGAGCAGATAAAATGGAAGCAGGATATGGAGGAGAAGGTTAAATTGTTGGAAGAAGGGAGAGAGGCCATGAAAAATTTGTTGGGTTTTCCACATACAAATCATGGTGTTATGTGGTATGGTTGCATTGTGTTGATTATCTATTTTATTGTTAGGTTTTATTGCTTACCAATATCTATTTCTGCTATTCCGGTACTTAATGTTTATGTGATCTGGTTAAAGGTTATTAAGTGGATTAATTAATATAATCTATCAACAACTGATTCACCCCCCCCCCTTAGTTGTTCACCGGTTATCCTAACAATTGGTATCATAGCTTTGGTTCTCTTTTGCAGAATTCTAACCACTTGAGGTAGATCCTATGGTAGCTAACACTTCCAACCCACTGGCAACTATTTTCAAAAGAGAAATCCCTAAGCTTGATGGAACAAATTATGGGATATGGAAAATTCAAATGGAGACTCATCTTAGATGTCATGGCAAGGATATTTGGGAGATCATTGAGAAAGGATATACACCTTATGATCTAGCATCTGGCAATCCTACTCCTGTAGACCTGTACAAGAATATAGAAAATTATTGCAGAGCTAGAGAAGCCCTCTTGTGTGCACTTATTGATCATAAAATCATGGGATTAACTGATAAATCATCAGCAAATGTTATGTGGGATAAATTTCCAACTCTGAATGAAGATGATCCTATTATCAAAATTGCTAAACTTGATGTTTACCGGCTAAGATATGAAAACTTGAAGATGGAAGATAATGAAAGAATTGTTGTGTTTATAGAAAGAGTAAATGAGATTGTTATGGGAATTTAATGTTGTGGAGGATCTCTGAGTGAAGATGAAATGGTTTCTAAAGTCTTGATAGCCCTTCCAATAGCTTACAAGATGAAGGAAACTACAATTAATGAGCTGAGAACAATGGCAAACACTTCAGTTAACAGAGACATTCTGATTCTGAAAATGTTAAAGAATTAGTGGTGGCGATCAACAATGCTGAAGCTATTGAAGCCATGGTCAGTAAAATTATTGAAATAGAAAAGAAGGTTAAGGAAATGGAAGGGAATAGAGAGGCGAATGGGCTGGAAACTACCATGAATAACCTGGTCAATAGAGTCGACAAGATGGAATTAACTGTGAAGAGGATAGCTGAACAAAATTTCCAGATTCTTAAAGCCTTTGTGGACGATATGAATATTCTGATTAACAAATTTGATAACATTGAAGACAAAGAGGGCGACAAGGACTAGATGGAGAAAAAAGGTCATGAGAAGAGAACTAGGGACAACACTAGGAATTAGGGTGATATCAAGGGACGAGAGCTAGATGATTTGAAGACCTTTGTGGACAACATGAAGCAGATGGTGGTTCATGCAGAAGATATTATGAAAAATATTTAGTTGTCTCGATATCTGTCTTTGTCTTTGTGTTGTCCTTTTTCTATCCTTCTGCTATCTTTGTGTAGCTCTATGTGTTTTGAGTTCCCTTTTTGGTTTGGATGGCAACTGTTTTTTGTTTGGGTGATCAAGCATGGTTTTTTTCTACTTTAATGCTTAATCTATTTCCTGATATGTAAAAGGTTTGGGTTCCTTTCAAAAACTTGTTTTTACTTAATCAAAACAAAGACATTCTGATTGGCAAATTATCTACTTTGGAGCTTGAAGAATTTGGATCTTCTGAAGCTGTAAAATCTGAACCTGCTTTTCATGCATCATCATCATCATCTATTAGAAAAAGTGATTGGAAAGTCTTATATGTAAAAGAAGATGAAGAATTTGAGCAACTTGAAGCATTATTTTCTAGAAGAGTACCTAAAGGACTGACATGAAGTAAGTATGAAGGAAAAGCACCTTTTAAATGTTTTGCATGTAATAAGATTGGTCATTTTGCATCTACATGTCCTGAAAGGAATGCAAGATTTGAAGAGAGAGTTAAGAAAACATTTAAGCCTAATCAGAATAGATATAGATTCAAGAAAAGAAAACAGTGTTACATAGTGGATGAGGAAGGAGTAAGTGATGACTCTAAGGATGAACAAGCAGCAGACTCTACTAGTGGATCCAGCAATGGAAAGGAATGGGTGTTCTATGCTTTAAAGAAAGATGAACTGAAACCGGCTATCTTGAATGAAGAAAAGGCCCTGGCAGAAAAAGTTGAAGATAAGGATGAATAAGTAATTGATAGTGGATGCTCACATCATATGATCGGAGATAAAAGAAAAAATTTGTCCTTGCAAGAATACAATGGTGGTCAAGTCAGATTTGGAGATGACAAAGCATGTATGATCAAAGGTAGAGGTATTATTTCTCTGGATGGTAAGAATAATACTGATAATGTCTATTATGTAGAAGGTTTAAAGCATAATCTTTTGAACGTTGGTCAATTGGTGGACAAGGGTTTCCAACTTCAGTTTAAAGATAGAAAATGCAAAATCATTAACAAAACTAGTTTGGAAATTGCAACCGGTACTCAGACTGGAGGTAGTATCTTTCATTTGAACACTGGTAATAAGACATGTTTGATTGCTCATATTGATGAGAGTTGGTTATGGCATAAAAGGTTGTGTCATGTTAATTTTGATTGTATTGTTAAGATCAGTTCAACTAAGACAGTTAGAGATATACCTAAGATTATGAAGCCTCATAACCCGGTATGTAAGGAATGTCAATTGCAAAAGAAAGTTAGAACTTCTTTTAAGAGCATACATGATAAATCTAATGATGTGCTTGATTTGATTCACACTGACTTATGTGGTCCACCAAGTACTAGAAGCTTTCAAGGTGATAGGTATTTCATGCTAATAATTGATGGCTATTCTAAAATGATGTGGGTGACTTTTCTTAGGGAGAAGTCTGAAGCCTTTGAGAAATTCAAGATCTTTAAAGCAAAGGTTGAAATAGAAACTGGATTGAAAATCAAATGTCTAAGATCGGATTAAGGTGGTGAGTTCACTTCTCATGAATTTAATAATTATTGTGAGACAAATGGAATTAGGAGACAATTTATCTACACCTCAGACTCCTCTGTAGAATGGAGTAGTGGAAAGGAAGAATAGAACCATTTTGGATGCAGCAAGATCTATGATGATAGAAGCTAAATTGCCTCACATCTACTGGAGAGAAGCAGTGAGTACAATAGTCTACACATTCAACAAAGTTCACATCAAAGGTGAAACCGGTAAGACCCCTTATGAATTATGGTTTGGACATACACCTACTGTTAAATATTTCAAAATTTTTGGAAGTAAATGCTATATCAAAAAGGATGATTCAATTGGAAATTTTGATCCTAGATGTGATGAAGGGATATTTCTTGGATATTCAATTCAAAGCAAAGCATATAGATGTTATAACAAAAGATGTAGAAAATTGTGGAGAGAACTAATGTGAAAGTGGATGAGCAATATAGAAATCCATCTATATCATATGACAGGGAACCAATAGTGGAAATTATCATAACTGAAATGGCAATGCCTCAACCGATATAGGAAACTAAGATATCTACACCAGTATAATCAAAAAATTCAACTGTGACTGATGATTAGAGAAATGAACTTGGAGTTCAGAAGATACCAAGGTATGTAAGATTAAATCATTCTGAAGTTTAAATCATTAGAGATAGGAATGAGGGATTTATGACAAGAAGAAGACTAGCAAATGAAGAGGTATGTCTTATTTCTCAAAAATAACAAGCAATTGTTATTGAAGCTTGTAAAGATAAACATTGGTTAAAGGCTATGGAAGATGAATTAGATCAGATAGAAAAGAATGAGACTCGGACTTTAGTTCCCTAGCCTAAAAAAAAGAATGTTATTGGAACTAAATGGGTTTTTAGCAAAAAATTGAATAAGGATGGTCAAGTTGTAAGAAACAAGGCTAGATTGGTTTGTAAAGGATATTCTCAAATGGAAGGAATTGACTATGCTGAGACATTTGCACTTGTAGCTAGAATTGAAGTTGTTAGACTATTTCCTGCCTATGCAGCTTATTATAAGAACTATAAGGTTTATCAAATGAATGTTAAATGTGTATTTTTTAATGGTGAACTTGAGGAAGAAGTATACATTGAGAAACTTGATGGATTTTCACTGATAGATGATAAAAATATGGTTTGCAGATTGAAGAAAGTTTTATATGGATTGAAACAAGCTCTTAGAGCTTGGTATACAATGTTGGATAAATATCTTTTGAATCTTGGTTTTACTAAAGGCAGTGCTGATAGTAATTTATATTATAAGATCACTATTGATGATATTATGATTATTGAGTTATTTGTTGATGATATCATTTTTGGAGGAGAAGATAAATTATGCATGGAATTTTCTAATAATATGAAGAATGAATTTAAAATGTCCTTGATTGGTGAGATGAGATTTTTCTTAGGATTTTCAGATTACTCAAACTGACAAAGGCATTTTTATCTATCAAACTAAGTATCTGAGGGAATTGTTGAAGAAGTTTGGTATGGATAATTCCAAACCGGTAAGTACTCCTATGGTGACAAATGAGAAATTATCTTTAAAAGATACATCTACACTGGTAAATCCGACAAGGTATAAGTCTATGATTGGTGGCTTGTTATATCTAACTCAAACTAGACTAGATATTATGAATGCAGTAAGTATTGTTTCAAGATATCAAAGTAATCCTAAATAAAATCATGAATGTGCAGTAAAGAGGATATTCTAGTATTTGCAACGAACAACATAATATGGCTTATGGTATTCTAGAGATGATGATTTCACTTTATGTGCATATACAGATTCAGATTGAGCAGGAGATACTGATGATAGGAAAAGCACTTCTGGTGGAGCTTTCTTTCTATGAAAGAAATTGGTTTCATGGTTCAACAAAAAATAGTCATGCATTTCTTTGTCTACTGCAGAATCTGAGTATGTTGCAGCAGCAACTAATTGCACTCAAGTCTTGTGGATGAAGCAAATGTTGAAAGATATCAAGGTAAATTGTAGTGAACCCGTAGTTATCTGTTGTGATAACTCTACAGCTATTGATGTGTCTAAGTATCTTGTATTTCACTCTAAGACTAAGCATATATCAATAAAGTATAACTTTCTGAAGGACAAGGTAGAAGGAAAGGAATTCAAATTGGTTTTTGTGAACACCAAAGAACGGATTGCAGATATATTCACTAAACCACTATCTAAGGAATCATTTGAATATTTGAGAGACAGGTTAGGGGTTTGTGCCCCTCCGGCGGAGACTTGATTGATGCAGTATGTCATCAGTCCGACATGCATTATCAGAGATATTATTCATTATGACACTGATCAGTGGTGCTACTACTCAAGGGGAGTAGTCAGCTTAGAGATTCAGAGGTTTACATTCTCGCTTTGATTTTTTTTCATATTTCTGGCATTGATGTCAAAGGGGGAGAGATAGTGATGTGAAAAATCCTTATAGAGATGTCATTCATAGGGGGAGAGTTATTGATATTCAGGAGATTGTTGATTGTCTTCCACAGGGGGAGACTTATTTGGCATTTCTTGGTACTTAGATGTTTTTCACATCTAGTGTTGCCATCAATGCCAAAGGGGGAGATTGTTGACATTATGGATGAATTGATTATGTGTTGCATTGATGTTTTGTCATTGATGTCAACACTAGCTGTTATGGTTGGTTACCGGCACACAAGTTTTGGTAATCGGCAAATAGGTTTTGGTTACCGGTAGAAGGTCTAGTGTTACCAGCAGAAGAGGCTATCTGTTGGACACTTCCGGTATGTTTGGATAAATGAAGTATGTTTGATTTTATGTGTTACATTCTTCTAGAGCATTTTTTGGTCAGTTGGTATTGATTTCGTAATTGGATGCTATCATACACTCTTGTAAACCCATACCGGCATTGGTTTAAGGTTTATCTGGCAGAACTTTCACTGAGAAATCTTGACAGGATGCATAAGTGGTGTTGGTGCAGCTTCTAGACAAAATTCAGGATGCTGAAGATGTTCTTTGATCGTGCCTCAATTGACTGATGATATTGCTTTGGCATGGTGGACCCAGATGATTTATGATTTATGATTTGTTTTTGTTTTTTTTGGTCTTAAGCCGACATGGCATATCATTGTAATATGCATATATGTAATGATCTTATTGTAATATCTTTTAGGTGGCCGACCTAATTGGTTTAGAACTTTGGGTTGGTATAAATGATGTAAGACCTTATTATAGATCATGCATCATGGTCGTGGAATGTAATATCATATATGAAGGAGATTTGGTCGATTATAGGTGGTCAAATTGGGATTAAGGAAGAGGTCAAAGGCCTCTAGTATTGAGCTTAACCAGGACTGTAATTAGGCATGGTAGATGCTATCTCTAGCAGTTTATTATTTTGGATTGTTGTCTATTTATCTTGACATGGTTATAACCTCTCTATAGTCAGTGAGACTCTTTTGTAATGAGCAGTACGCTCTAGGAAGTGTGCCTTCCTGCATGTGTAGGACCCTCTTTGTATCACATACTTTCTGCAAAAGTATCATCTGATTGTGGGTAGGCTTCCCACTGTGGTTTTTCCCTTTCTAGGTTTTCCATGTACAAATCATGGTATTATATGGTATGGTTGCATTGTGTTGATTATCTATTTTATTTTTAAGTTTTATTGTTTACCTGTATTTGTTTCTACTATTCCAGTACTTAATGTTTATTTGATCCGGTTAAACGTTATTAAGTGGATTAATTCATATAATTTGTCAACAACTGATTCACCCCCCCCCCCTCATTTGTTCACTAGTTATGCTAACATGATCAGCTTGAACACAAACATGATAACCATCAGCATCCTGAGAACCTTCTAGAAGCCGCATGGACACCACTTATCGAATCCATCAAAAGATCTTCAACAAAGCTTTGTTGATAAAACCCTTACCGATAACCAAAAGGCTTACTAGAACATATGATAGCTTCCAGATAACCAAATCCTGAACCAACTAAGTGTGATATGCACATGAATGATCGAACCAAACCAATTCCACCAAACTGAACATATCGGAGAATATCAGAGATGATCTCCAGATCAACATCACAATCCAACCACTCTATTGAAACCCGGTAGATAACCAAAGAAACTAGTGTTGACATCAATGACAAACATCAGTACAACACATAATCAATTCCTCCAAATTGCCAACAATCTCCTCCTTTGGCATTGATGGCAACACTAGATGTGAAAAATATCCAAATGCCAAACAAGTCTCCCTCAATGGAAGACACCCAACAAATGATATATCAATTAAGTTCTAAGCCAATTAACCATCCATAGACCAAGCTCCCCCTATAATTGATATCTCTATTAAGCTCTATTTTTCACATGTATATCTCTCCCCCTTTGATATCAATGCCAAAAATATGACATAAACATCAAAGAAAAGCCATAAATCCTCTAAACCACATAGCTGACTACTCCCCCTTAGTAGTAGCACCAACTCATCAATCTAGAATGAATGATAGTTATGATAATGCATACTGGACTGATGCCAATCAGCATCACTTAAGTCTCTACCAGAGGGGTAGAGACCCCTAATCTATCTCTAAAGTACTCAAATGATTCCTTGGGCAAAGGTTTAGTGAAGATATCTACAATTTTCTCTTTAGTGTTCACATAAATCGATCTGAATTCATTTGCTTCTATGTTTTCCATCAAAAATTTATACTTGATTGATATGTGCATTGTCTTTGAATGAAATACTGGATTATTTGAATATCAATAGTAGCAGAATTGTCACAGTGAATAACTATTGGTTCATCACAATCTACCCTTATATCTTTCAACATTTGCTTCATTCATAGAACTTGTGTACAACTAGTAGCAGCAGCAACATACTAAGCTTCAATAGTAGATAAAGAAGTACATGATTGTTTCTTGCTTATCCATGAAACAAGTTTCTTACCAAGAAAGAATGCTCCATTGGATGTGCTTTTCTGATCATCTATATCTCCAGCCTAATCTGCATCTTTATATGCACATAATGTAAAGTCACCATCTTTAGGATACCACAAACCATATTCAATTGTTCCTGTAAATATCTAAAAATTCTCTTCACTGCACTCTCATGATTCTCTCTTGGATCACTCTGATATCTTGATACAATACAATCTATATTCATTATATCTGGTCTAGTCTGAGTTAAATATAACAGACCTCCAATCATAGATTTATACCTTGTAGGGTTTATCGAAGCTAATACATCTTTCTTTGTCAATTTCTCACTTGTAACCATAGGAGTACCAACCGGTTTAGAATTTTTCATACCAAATTTTTTCAACAACTCTCTAGCATACTCAGTTTGACAGATGAAAATATCTTTATCAGTCTGAGTAATCTGCAAACCTAAGAAAAATCTCATTTCTCCAATCATAGACATCTCAAATTCATTCTTCATATTATCAGATAATTCCATACATAAATTTTCTTCACCTCCAAGAATTATATCATCAAAAAAGACCTCAACAATCAATATGACATCATTAGTGATCTTATAATAAAAGTTACTATCAGCATTCCCTTTAGTGAAACCAAGCTTCAAAAGATATTTGTCCAATCTAGCATACCAAGCTCTAGGGGTTTGCTTCAATCCATATAAAGCTTTCCTCAATCTACAAACCATGTTATTGTCATCTAAAAGAGAAAATCCATCAGGTTCCTCAATGTATACTTCCTCTTCAATATCTCTATTTAGAAATGCACACTTAACTTCCATCTGATAAACCTTGAATTTCTTATGGGCAGCATAAGCAAGAAATAATCTCACAGCTTCAATCCTTGTTACTGAAGAACAAGTTTCATCATAATAAATTCCTTCCTTTTGAGAATATCCTTTGCAGACCAATCTAGCCTTGTTCCTGACAACTTGTCCATCTTCATTCAATTTATTCCTAAAAACCCATTTAGTTCCAGTAACTTTCTTATTTTTAGGTTGAGGAACAAAAGTCCATCTGTTGTTCTTTTCTATTTGATCCAATTCCTCTTCCATAGCTTTCATCCAACAGTCATCCAACATTCATCCTTACATACCTCAACTACTGATGTCAGTTCAATTTGAAAAATTAAGAATACCTCTTTAGTTGTCAACCTTCTCCTTGTCATCACTCCTTTGCTCTTATCTCCAATGATCTGATCTTCTGAATGATTCAACCTTACATACCTAGGAGTCTTCTGACTTTTTGTTTCTTTGCTCTGATCTTTAGTTACTATTGAATTTTATGATACTATCAAGGTAACAAGTTCAACATTTTGTTCTGATGCAAGCATTGTCAGATCAGTTATGATCATTTCCACTTTCGGTTCTCTTTCATAAGTTCTAATTTGACCTTTGTACTGCTCATCCACCTTAACATTAGCACTCTCCACAATTCTTTGCAATCTTTAATTATAACATCTATATTATTTTCTTTCATTTGAATAACCAAAAAATATCCCTTCATCACATCTAGGATCAATCTTTCCAATGGAATCATCTCTTTTGATATAGCATTTACTACCAAAGATTTTTAAGTACTTAACTGTAGGTGTATGACCAAACCATAACTCATAAGGTGTCTTAATGGTGTCTCCTTTAATATGAACTCTGTTGAATGTTTATATTGTTCTTCTCACAACTTCTCTCCAATAGATATGAGGAAAATTAGCTTCCATCATCATAGTTCTAGCTACATCCAAGATTGTTCTGTTCTTTCTTTCCACAACACCATTTTGTTGAGGTGTTAGGGTTGCAGACAACTATCTCCTTATGCATAGTTTTTCACAATAATTGTTAAATTCACCAGATGTGAATTCACCACCCTGATTGGATCTTAATAATTTGATCTTTAACCCTATCTCTATCTCAACCATAGCTTTAAAGATCTTGAACTTTTCAAAGGCTTCAGATTTCTCCCTTAGAAAAGTAACCCACATCATTCTAGAGTAGTCATCAATGATTAGCATGAAATATCTATCACCCTGAAAACTTCTTATTCTAGAAGGACCACACAAATTAGTATGAATAATATCAATAATATCATTAGATTTATCTTGTATACTCTTAAAAAAAGTTATGACTTGCTTACCCATTTGACATTCCTTACATGCTGGATTATAAGGCTTCACGATCTTAGGTATATCTCTAACTGCCTTAATTGAGCTGAACTCTATAATGCAATCAAAATTCACATGACACAACCTCTTATGCCATACCCAACTCTCATCAATATGTGCAATTAAAGATGTCTTCTCACTGGAGTTCAAGTGAAAGATGTTACCTCTAGTCTGAGTACTGGTTGCAATCTCTAATCCAGATCTGTTGATGATTTTGCAATTTCCATCCTTGAACTGTAATTAAAATCCCTTATCCACCAATTGTCCTACACTCAAAATATTATGCCCTAAGCCTTCTACATAATAAACATTATCATTGTTATGCTTACCATCCAATGATATAGTTCCTCTTCCTCTGATCATGCATGCTTTGTCGTCTCCAAATCTAACCAAACCTCCATCAAATTCTTGCAAAGATAGAAACTTATTTTTTGTTGATATTATGGATGACTTCATCATGTGTTGTATTGGTTTTTTCATTTATTTAAACAATTGTTTTCTTGGAAGTTTACATTATGTTCACCGGTATGGTTAGTGGCTTATGCACAGTCACCGGTATGTCTTCACCAGCAAGTTATATTGGTCACCGACAGCGATGATGACTTGTTATCATCTCGAGATCATTTGGTTATGTCGAAGACATGGACTGGAAGTTTGGATTTGGTGTTTTTCTTATTGGTCTAATCAGGTTGACAGATTTGCCTTTACCGGCAGATAGGTCTAGGTTATGGACCGGTACATGTTATCTATTCCAGATCAGCACGACATGTTATGGAGTTGTTTATTGATTGGATAATATGGTAAATGTACTGAGTCGGTATGTTGTATCACATCAAGACTTATTTTTAATTGATTTAATTATAATATCTTTGTGAGTCGACCTATACATTTGGTCTTAGGTTTTGTATATATGATTGTAAGATCTTATTGAAGATCGGGATATAGGATTATGGTATGAGTGTGTTCGAATATTGAAGAGCGAAAATAAGTAGATCCTTGTGTGAATCATGCCGACATTATTTAAAGGTTGGAGGAAGTTTATGAAGGTGTTTTGACACTCATGTTCAGAGCTTAAACCGGTACTGAATCCAGCATTATAGATGCTATTTTGAGCAGTACATTATCATTGGATTTAACCATCCAATTGTGTAGTCAGTGTGACTCCTATTTTGTGATTGAGCAGTGAGCTCTAGGCAGTTGGCCTTTCTGCATGTGCAGACCCCATTTGTATACACTTACTATCTATAGTAGTATCATCTGATTGTGGGTAAGGTTTACCACCATGGTTTTTCCCTTACCAGGTTTCTACGTCAAAATATGTGTCTTGTGTTGTGGATGTTGTTTCTCTTTCTATTTTATGCATTAAGTTAAACCGATATTGCTATAACTGTTAATCTATTTTACCGGCACTTAATTTTGGTTTACCGACATTAATTTGGATTACAATTTATTCAACACTAGTTCACAACTGATTCACCCCCTTCTCAGTTGTCCTTCTTGGGTCCTAACAATTGGTATCAGAGCCAAGTCCTCTTTTTGCAGAAGCCTAACAACTTGAGGAGATCCTATGGCAACAAATATTTTCAAGAAGGACAGTCTGAAACTTGATGGGACTAACTATGGTATATGGAAGACCAGAATGGAAACACATTTGAACTGCATTGGAAGAGATATATGGGATGCTACTAAGAATAGCTATCTTTCTCCTATTCCAAATCAACCTCATCCACCAACATTGGCTAAAGACATGGACAATGATTGCAAAGCAAGAGAAGCACTTCTAAGCGCATTATCAGACCGATCTACTGCTAAAGCTATTTGGGATAAACTGGAAACACTGAATGAAGGAGATACCACTGTCAAGATTGCAAAATTAAAATGTTATCGGGTCAGGTATGAAAATTTAAAAATGGAAGAAGATGAAAGAGTTTTTGCATTTATGGAAAGAGTTAATGAAATTGTTTTAGGAATACAATGTTGTGGATGTTCCTTAAGTGAAGATGAAATTGTGTCTAAAGTTTTAAGAGAATTTCCACCGGCTTACAAAATGAAAGTGACTGCTATTAATGAGATGAGAACAATGCCTAATACTTTAGTTTCTACAGATACTTTGGTTGGAAAACTTTCAGCATTTGAGCTTGAAGAATTTGGTCCTATTGCTACTATAAAGATTGATTTAGCTTTTAAAGCATCATCATCAGTAGCAGCATCAACATCATCTAACAAAACTGATTGGAAAGCACTTTATGCAAAAGAACTTGAAGATATGAGGAGAGAAAATGAAGAAGTTGAAGCACTATTTGCAAGGAAAATGCCTAAAGGTCCAGCAGGAAGTAAGTATGAAGGTAAAGCACCTTTCAAATGTTTTAATTGCAATAAAGTTGATCATATGGCTTCTAGGTGTTTTGATAGACATGCACGACTAAGGGAGGAAATAAAAAGAACATATAAGCCTAACCCTGAATATCAGAGATACAGATTTAAGAAAAACAGAGATAAGTCACGTTACTATGCAGATGAAGGTGTTACAAATGGTTCAGATGAAGATCCAATAGATAACAGATGGTCTTTTGTTGCAATAAAATAAGATCAACGGAAACCTATTGTCAAACTGGTAGAGCAGGCACTAGCAAAAAAAATTGAAGAAAAGGATGAATGGATTATAGATTGTAGATACTCGCATCATATGACTGGTGATAAAAGAAAATTCTTATCTTTTCAGGAAATTCATGGAGGTCTAGTAAAGTTTGGAGATGATAAAGCTTATTTAATCAAAGGAAGTTACACTATATCTTTGGATGGTAAGCATAATACTAATAATGTTTATTATGTAGAAGGTTTAAAGCATAATCTTTTGAGTGTTGGTCAGTTAGTTGAAAAAGGATTTCAATTACAATTCAAGAATGGGAAATGCAAAATCATAAACAGAACTGGATTGGAGATTCCAACCGGTAATCAGACTAAATGTAATATCTTTCACTTGAATACCAATGATAAAACATGTTTTATTGCACACATTGATGAAAGTTGGTTATGGCATAAGAGACTTTTTCATGTGAATTTTGATTGCATTGTAAAGATAAGTTCAACTAAGGCAGTAAGGGATTTACCTAAGATTGTGAAACCTCATAATTTAGTATGTAAGGAATGTCAAATGGGAAAGCAAGTTAGAACATCATTTAAGAGCATTACTAAGAAATCCAATAATATTCTTGATTTAATTCATACTGATTTGTGTGGTCCAAGAAGAACAAGAAGTCTACAAGGAGATGGATACTTTATGCTAATAATTGATGATTATTCTAGAATATGTTGGGTTACTTTTCATAGGGAGAAATCAGAAGCTTTTGAAAGATTCAAGGTATACAAGGCAATGGTAGAGAATGAAACCGGCAAGAAAATCAAATGTTTAAGATCAGATCAAGGAGGAGAATTTATATCTAGAGAATTTAATGCATTTTTTGAAGTGAATGGAATCAAAAGACAACTATCAGCACCCCAGACACCCCAGCAGAATGGAGTTGTGGAAAGGAAGAACAAAACTATTCTAGATGCAGCAAGAACCATGCTAATGGAAGCAAATCTACCTCATGTGTATTGGAGAGAAGTAGTGAATACAACTGTTTATACTTTCAACAGAGTTCACATCAAAAGTGAAACCGGTAAGACCCCTTATGAACTATGGTTTGGTCATATTCCTACTCTTAAGTAATTCAAAATATTTGGAAGAAAATTTTATATTAGAAGAGATGAGTATATTGGCAAATTTGATTCTAGAAGTGATGAAGGAATATTTCTTGGTTATTCATCTAAAAGCAAGGCATATATATGTTATAATAAAAGGTTACAGAAAATCGTTGTGAGTACTAATGTGAAGATAGATGAACAATATAGAGGATATTCAAGATATGTAAAACCGGTAGTTGAAATGATTATAAATGAACCGACAGAGATTGCACCAATACAAAATGAAGAACCAGTCATACCGGTATCATCAGAAAACTCAACTGTGACTGAACAACAACATGTGAATGTAAATCAGAACAAACCTAGGCATGTAAGATTGAATCATTCAGAGAATCAGATAATTGGAAACAAGAATCAGGGTGTTATGACTAGGGGAAGACTGGCAAATGAAGAGGTATGTTTAATTTCTCAAGTTGAACCAACATCTATTATTGAAGCATGTCAGGATGAACATTAGATAAAAGCAATGGAAGATGAATTAGAACAAATTGAAAACAATAATACTTGGACATTAGTTCCCCGGCCTAAAGACAAAAATGTAAATGGAACTAAATGGGTATCTAGAAATAAACTTAACGAGGATGGAGAAGTAATTAGGAACAAAGCAAGATTAGTTTTTAAAGGTTATTCATAGAAGGAAGGAATAGATTATAATGAAACCTTTTCACCAATAGCCAGAATTGATGTAGTTAGACTATTTCTTGCATTTGCAGCCTATAAGAACTATAAAGTTTATCAAATGGATGTAAAATGTGCATTTTTGAATGGAGATCTTGAGAAGGAAGTTTACATTGAACAACCTAATGGATTTTCTTTGACAGATAATAAGGATATGGTTTGTAGGTTAAGAAAAGTTTTATATGGATTATAGCAAGCTCCCTGAGCTTAGTATGCTAGATTGGATAAATATCTTTTGAAGCTTGGTTACACAAAAGGTAATGCTGACAGCAATTTGTATTACAAAGTTACCAATGATGATATTTTGGTTATTGAAGTATTTGTGGATGATATCATTTTTGGAGGTGAAGATGGATTATGTAAGGACTTTGCTAACAATATGCAAAAAGAATTTGAAATGTAAATGATTGGAGAGATAAAAAAATTTCTAGGTTTGTAGATTTCACAAACAGATAAAGGTATATTCATATGTCAAACAAAATACTTGAAGGATCTTTTCAAGAAATTTGGTATGGAAAATTTCAAACCGGTAAGCATTCCTATGACTACAACTGATAAATTGACATTGAAGGATGATTCAAATCCTATTAATCCGACAAGGTACAAATCTATGATTGGAGGTTTACTGTGTTTAACACATACAAGACCTAATATAATGAATGTAGTATGTATTGTTTCAAGATTTCAAATAAATCCTAAAGAAAATCATGAATCGGCAGTTAAAAGGATTTTTCGTTACCTACAAGGCACAACAAATCTTGGTTTATGGTATCCTAAAGATGAAAATTTTGATTTATGTGCATACACCGATGCAAATTGGGCAGGAGATGTAGATGACAGAAAGAGTACCACTGGTGGTGCATTCTTTCTTGGTATAAGATTGATTTCATGGATAAGAAAGAAGAAGACTTGTACATCATTATCAACAATAGAATCAGGATATGTTGCAACAGCAACTAATTGTACTCAGGTATTATTGATCAAGCAAATGTTGAAGGATATAAAGGTAAAATGCAAAGAACCAATAATTATCTTTTGTGATAATTCAGCAGCAATTTATATATCAAAGAATCTGGTATTTCACTCTAAGACAAAGCATGTTTCTATTAAGTACAATTTTCTGAAAGAGAATGTTGAAGCAAATGAAGTGAAATTGCTTTATGTGAATACTAAAGAGCAAATTGCAGATATTTTTACAAAGCCTTTGCCTAAGGAAACATTTGAATATCTCAGAGAGCAGCTTGGGGTAATTTTCCCACCGACAGAGACTTGAATGATGAAGATTGGCATCAAATTGATAGGGACTAACAGAAAAAAAAAAATTGGCTTTGATGAAGGAGAGCTACTTCTCAGGGGGAGTAGTTAATTGAATGCTATATTTTTTTAATTCTTAACTGCTTTGACATTTGATGTCAAAGGGGGGGAGATATCTATGGCTATGGAAAAACTTTGTATTTGGGGAGAGATGATCATTCTACTTGGAGAGATGTACTTTGGTTTATGTTTCTGTTACATAACTTTGTATTGATCTATCTTTGGGAGATCATTGGATTATTGGTTTTTGGCATTTTGTTTTTGGCACTTAGATGTTTTTCCATCTAGTGTTGCCATCAATGCCAAAGGGGGGGATTGTTGGTATTATGGATGACTTCATCATGTGTTGCATTGGTTTTGTCATTGATGTCAACACTTGTCTTCTTGGAAGTTTACATTATGTTCACCGGTATGGTTAGTGGCTTATGCATAGTCACCAGTATGCGTTCACCAGCAAGTTATATTGTTCACCGATAGTGATGATGACTTGTTATCATCTGGAGATCATTTGGTTATGTTGAAGACATGGACTAGAAGTTTGGATTTGGTGTTTTTCTTATTGGTCTAATCAGGTTGACAGATTTTCCTTTACTGGCAAATAGGTCTAGGCTATGGACCAGTACATGTTATCTATTCCAAATCAGCACGGCACGTTATGGAGATTGTTTATTGATTGGATAATATGATAAATGTATTGAGCTGACATGTTGTATCACATCAAGACTTATTTGTAATTAATTTAATTATAATATCTTTAGTGAGCCAACCAATACATTTGGTCTTAGGTTTTGTAAATATGATTGTAAGATCTTATTGAAGATTGGGATATAGGATTATGGTATGAGTGTGTTCAAATATTGAAGAGCGAAAATAAGCATATCCTTGTGCGAAGCATGCAGACATTACTTGAAGGTTGAAGGAAGGTTATGAAGGTGTTTTCACACTCATGTTCAGAGCTTAAACCGGTACTGAATCCAACATTACAGATGTTATTTTGAGCAATACATTATCATTGGATTTAACCATCCAATTGTGTAGTCAGTATGACTCCTATTTTGTGATTGAGCGGTGAGCTCTAGGTAGTTGGCCTTTCTGCATGTGTAGACCCCATTTGTATACACTTACTATCTACAGTATTATCACATGATTGTGGGTAAGGTTTCCCACTGTGGTTTTTCCCTTACCAGGTTTCCACGTCAAAAAATTTTTGTCATGTGTTGTGGATGTTGTTTCTCTTTCTGTTTTATGCATTAAGTTAAACTGGTATTGCTATAACTGTTAATTTGTTTTACCAGCACTTAATTTTGGTTTACCGACATTAATTTGGATTAAAATTTATTGAAAACTTGTTCATAACTGATTCACCCCCCCTTCTTAGTCGTCCTTCCTGGGTCGTAACATTTTTATCTCCAGTCATATGATGTGAACATCCATTGTTTATCACCCATTCATCCTTGTCCCAACTTTAGCAGCAAGGGCCTTCTCTTCATTTTGAATGACAAGTTTTGGAGCATCTTCCTTGATACCTAAGAATACCCATTCTTCATTGTCGGATCCACTAACTGAATCTTTTGTTGGTTCGTCATCAAAATCATCAGTTACACCTTCCTCATCAGCTAGTAGCATGATTTATCTTTGTTCCTCCTGTACTTATGCTTGTTCTGATATTCATGGTTAGGCTTAAAAGATCTTCTAGTTTTTTCTTGAAATCTTGAATTCATCTTAGGATATCTAGATTCAAAATGACCTATCTTATTACATGTGAAACATTTGAAAGGAGATTTTCCTTCATACTTGCTTCCCATTGGACCTTTAGGTACCCTTCTAGCAAATAGGGCTTCAAGTTTCTCAAGCTCTTCATTTTCTTTCTTTATATCCTCTAATTCCTTCACATATAATGCTTTCCAATCCTTCTTGTCGGTTGATGATGTAGATTCATTGAAAGTAGATTCAGTCTTTGCAGCTCCTTGAGGACCAAATTCTTCGATCTCAAAACAAATAACTTTCCAACCAAACTATCCCTATTGACAAAAGTGTTAGACATTGTTCTTAGCTCATTGATTGCAGTAGCCTTGATTTTGTAAGCTAGTGGATAATCTCTCAATACTTTAGAAACAATATCTACTTTGCTCAGAGATCCACCACAGCATTGAATTCCCAAGATAATTTCATTGACTCTTTCCATAAGCAGCAATTCTTTCATCTTCCTCCATTCTCAGGTTCTCATATCTCACCCGGTAACCATCAAGTTTACCAATTTTAACAGTAGAGTCACCTTCATTCAGAGTCTCCAACTTATCCCATATAGCTTTTGCAAATGATTTGTCCATTAATCCCATTACTTGCTGATCTGAAAGGGTGCTCAAAAGGGCTTCTCTAGCTCTATAGTCATTTTCAATGTTTTTTATTTAAGTCTATCACAGTTGATTTCCATATGTCCGATCATAAGGAGTATAGCCTTTCTCAGTGATCTCTCAAATCTCTTTGCTAAGACATCTCAGAAGAGTCTCCATCTGAAGCTTCCATACTCTGTAATGTGTTATTTCAAGCCTAGGGTTGTCCTTCCGGTAAACAATTGAAGTTGAATGATTACTTGCCATGGGATCTTCCTCAAGCAGTTAAGCTTCTGCATAGAGGACCAGGCTCTAATACCAATTTTTAGGATAACCGATGGACAACTAAGAGGGGGGCTAAATCAATTGTCAACAGATTATGTAACTTTAAGCACACAAAACATTTTACCAGAATAGCAGATATATCAATTAAGAACAAACATAAATCATAAACCAAATACCATGCATCCACAACACATAACACCAATATTTGTACATGGAAAACCGGGTAAAGGGAAAAACCACGATGGAAAACCCTACCCACAGTCAAATGGTACTCCTGTAGTAAGTATGTGATTATGATAAGGGGGCATGCACATGCAGGAAGGCACACTACCTAGAGAGCACTGCTCATCACAAAAGAGCCTCACTGACTATAAAATCTTCAGACTACAATCCGAAAAGAAGAGTTAACTGCAAGAATAGCATCTCCCATGACTAAGTACAGTTCCAGTTAAGCTCAATACTAGAGGTCTTAAACCTCTTACTCAAACCCAATTCGATCACCTATGATCGATCAAAACCTCTACATATGATTACAACTTTATTCGCACATAGATAATCTCATAACCCATGATCTGCAAAGAGATATTATATCATATTTATACAAGCCCTTGACCTAAATAATTAGGTTGGCCACCTAAAAGATAATACAATAAATCCATTACATAAACCCACAAACCAATGATAACCCAAGTCGGCCTAAGGCTGAAACAACATTAACCAAATAATAAATCCAACCGGTAATGCATTGGGGGCATCCACCAACACATTACATAAACTAGTCCATAACCTATAAGAATAACAAAGAATAGCATTAGACATAAAATAGGTCACCATAAGCTAAATGCAACACCACCAATCAACTAGAACACGGATATGATAACCATCAGCATCCTAAGAACCTTCTAGAAGCCATACCAACACCACTTATCGAATCCATCAAAAGATTAGTAGATCCCTTTTGAGGATGTGCCACTGTGAAGATTCTTGTTGGATTTTCATTGTCTAAATATTTGGCTTGCAAAATTTTAGACCATTTAGCCTTTGGATTGGTGTACATTTTTCATGCAAGTTTGGCCCCAAATGCTTTATTTATCCATGAGAGATTCAGAATTCCTACCCCCCTTGATTCTTTCATTTTGCTAGACCTTCTAGAGATATTAGGGGTACTTTTTCTGCTCATCAATCTTACCTTTCCCTAGAGAATATCTTATTATCTTTTCAATTTCAGATATTACAGATGCAAGGGCTTTGAGGACAGCTAGGAAATAGTTTGGGACTGATGCTAAAATTCATTTGATTAGAATAATTCTTCTTGAAAATGATAACCACCTTAATTTCCATATTAAGATTCTTGACTTAAGTCTATCAATTACCTTTCCCCAATAGTGAGCTTTATTTGAACCTTTAAAGGAAGGGATCCCTAAGTAGGTACAAGGCAATTTCACTTCCTAAAAACCCAAAATCTTCACTATTTTCTTTTTCAGATCATTGGGAGTATTTAAAATATAAATATTCAATTTTCTTGCATTAATACTTTGACTAGAGGCTGATGAATATTTATCCAGAACCTCTTTAAATTATTTAGCTTCCAGTAATGTTGACTTGGTTGAAAAGGAGAGTATCATTGACAGAGAGAGAGTGCATGACTGAGATACTTGAATATGCTATCTGCAATCTTTGACATAAATATTGATTATGCTTGAGAAGAATGAATCTACTTAAGGCTTTTGCCATGATTATAAAAAAACAAGGCGAAAGCGGATCTCCTTGCCTAACACCTTTTGTGGAACTGAAAAAAGCTTGTTGGATTACCATTTATGAATATTGAAAACTTCCCCAGATAAGTAAGACATGCTCCACCTCTGCCATTGAGAGCAAAACCCAATTTTTTTTAGAATCTTATTAAGGAACTTCCAATCTACCTTGTCATAGGCTTTCATCATGTCTAGTTTCACAATAAAAGGGCATTTTTTATGTTGTTATTGTGTGCAACACTTCATGCATGACAATTTCTCCATGTGTCTCCCTACTAGCGACAAAACCCCCTTGCTCCTGAGATATAATAATTGGTATGAGTGGTTGCAGTCTCAAATAGATTACTTCAGTGAATTTTTTGTAAACTATATTACATAATGAAATATGCCTAAGCTCAGTCAATGTTTTAGGCTATTTTACCTTTGGCAAAATTGCAATATTAGTTACATTAAATTGCCTTAAAATAGACCCAGTTCTTCTAGATTCTTCAGGAGCCCATAGAAGCTCAAAACAAAAAAACTCCCAACATTTTTCAAACAATAGGGCCATAAACCCATCAGGTTCAGAGGCCTTATCTGGAGGATGCGAGAAAACTACATATTTCAGTTGCTCCATGGTGAAAGGACTCATAAGCAAGTTATTGTCTTCATTACTAATAAGATGAGGAATTGTGTCCAACAATTCATTTTCATCATTAATTTTGTTAGCATCTATACTCTACGGGGCAAATAGAAATTCTGAGAAAAACTTAACACATTCATTATTAATATCATCTTCCTTTGTGAGCCAGTTTCCTATGGACAATTCTTGAATTCTTTGAATTCATTTTGTTTCCTTTTTTATCTATGTTGAAGCATGAAAAAAAATTGTATTATGGTCTCCCTCTTTTAACCATAATTCATGAGATTTTTGTCTCCAATATGCCTCTTATCATGCACATATTTCTTCCCATTATTCTTGTAACATCTTCTATTTATCATAAAAGGCAACATCCAATCCATTTTGTATTATACTCTCATGAATTGCTTTTAGTTATTTGAACACTATTTTCTACTAAAAATTATTTTTGAAAACTTGTATATTCTAGATTCTTATTTGTTGCTTCACATAATTCAATTTACTATGAAACTAAAACATCTTGGTACTGTGTTCATATGGAGCATTGACCTTGTTGGTTCCCAAAATAAATGGGTTTACACTACCACAAGGCAGAGACCAAGCTGATTCCTCCAAATACCTAGGGAAAGCCACTTCCAACTATCAATATCCATCAGGCTTGGACCAACTTCAACAAGGATACATGATCCTTCTATGCTTCGAGCTCTGCAGAACCCGGGAGGGTATTCCCTTCAGTGAACTTCATGCTCTCTGCAACAATACTCAGGAATCTACTGAAAACAAAGCAGATTATCTCATAAAAGGACTCAACAGAAAGGGAGAATGCTCAAGGATGGCAAGTCCTTCAGTAATCCTTGACCTTACGCTATAGCATGAGATGGGCAGGACAACTTTCAAAAAATACTTAAAACTTAACAGATGATATTCTGATATTTTAAAAGATTTGTAGAGATTCATCAGTTAAAACCGAAACAAGGCTGATAAATAAAGCCAGTTACAAGCAGTGATTAGTTCCTTACTCCATTGGGCACCTGAAAGATATAAAACATAAACCTGAAAAATGTGATAGAATTTGATCTGATAACATAAGATCTAAGATGATACTGCCTTACAATATATCCCATTTGTGATCCCAACACAAAACTACTTATCTAAAATCCTTGCACAAGCCCTATCATTCTGCAATTCTATTTAAGCAATTTAATTGACCCCTTGGACCGAAGCATAAACAGAAAGCTACATACATCATAAAAATGCACTAAACAATCTAAACCCTTGATTGATTTCATTTAAAAAATGATAGAATCATGCAATGGAGAGAAAAGAGTCGGAATTCTATTTTATTTAAACAAAATGCTATTTCTATCACAAGATAAAATTTACATTTAACTCCTTCAAGAACCTGTACAGAACTTGACACTAAAATATTTCTTTATTTACTCTGTAAAAGACTTTACAGCTTGTTTGCTTCACCTAGACTCACTACTGGAAACAGGCTAGGAAAAACCCAAGGAACAAGAAAACTAAACCTACAAGACATTCCTAAAAAATCTTAACCCTTCTTCTGGCCATGATTTCCCTTTTTATAGAAGAAAAGGAGAAACAAGATTCTAGCTAGAAGACACATGTCAACAACAGATTTATTCTTAACAATTAGGCCTAAAAGGCCATATGCGATTCTCTTACAAAAATATTTCCATATCCATGTGCTGGCACCTAGGAATCATCGTTCTTAACTAAAAATTGGTATGAGAAAAATTGTCTGAGCCATGTCATTATCACCCTAACACCTTCGGATGGAGTGTGAGATGTTGCACTTTTGTCCTATTGAGCATTTCCCTTCTAGGAAAGGACACAGAGTCTTGACAAGAAGAAAAGTTGCCTCTAACCTAGACGAGGAGCTTCAACCTTCATGCCTAGGGTCAGAGAAAGTGGAAGGAGTTATAGGGGAAACATAATATGTTGGCAAGGGGTCGTAGCTTCCATGTAGCTACATGGATGAATTGTTGCCACTCCCTACCCAGACATGTTCCTTTTTCATTCCTCTTCGGGCTCTCTCTCAGAACCCCCTGCCATTCAATGATAGAGTAGAAGCAGAGGTTATGCCATGCGTGGCCTTTCTTAAGAAAAAGCTTTCATGCCCCCTCTAGAAATCCTCCCCACTTTCACATCCCCTCTAACAATAGACATACTCACACATGAGAGAAAATATCCATCTAGTATCATAGAGAATATAGCAACTCCACTCACGACCTTGCTCAAACATCATTATCCTTGCAGAAGAAAAAAATGCACTCAGAAAATGAAAAGGCTTCATTTTCTCCTACCAGTTTAATCACCACCTTGTTGTATTTATAGTTAAAAAACACTTCATCTAGTGGTGCCTGTTTGTGACAAATCATCACTCTAGTGCTCTCAATTCAACCTGCCATCTATGGACACTAGAAATCATGCATAGCACATCCATTGTATTCTCTTGTCAAGGTTCATCTGATGCGAGTGATTTTATCCTGATTTTATTCTTCCATAGGTGTACAGTCTTCTGTTTCAGGATCTCTGTCAACAAGAAAATCTCTGAACTCATCAGAGGAATCATGAACCAAAATACCAAAACCTGAAGCATATCCCAATCCTTTCACATCTCTGAGATATTGTCCTTTCCCTGTCGAATCAGTGCTTTGCTCAATAGAAAAATTTGAAAATAATCCTCCTAGACTGAGTCGGCATCTAAATCTCCCAACTTGTCATTAATCCTCCTGATTTGACAAGTCTGTATCATGTTTATCCTACCTCTCTCATGCAAGCTACGACCAATGTATTCAATGATCCCTCCTAATTTCACATTTGAAACTTAGCCACAGATCTTACCTAGCTTGGTAAATCTAATGATCATTATTTATTGACATGGCATTTGACCTTCCATCTGTATCCGCAGACCCATGAAGTCATGACTAATCAGCACCATATCATCTCTTAAGTAGACTCTATCAGTGGCCCCACCGTAAGTCTTCCTGGCTAGTCCTAGACACATGGCATCATCTTGTGATGCCACAATCCGTAACTTCCTTGCAACTTCCATCACAGGGATACGGGGGTCGTCGGATCTATTCACACTTTATTGCTTTGCACAGTGCTCATTATTTCTTTCAGAATTAAATATCAAGCACTTTTTTCTTAGGACATAACATCACCATTCATTTTGACCATGTTCCAATTGATAGGACTGTTAGTAAACCAATTTTTACTGCCTGAGAACCGATAACACAAGGCTTTGGCAGACTACACTGCCAACTTGTCATTTTCTACTAAAGACATGTGGCATCATCTTGTGATGCCATAGTCTTTATCTTCACTGTACTTTTAACCATGGGGAAGCGTGAGCCATCAAATCCATCCTTTCTTTAGCAACCGGTCAAAATAATTAGGATTTTAGACTTAGGAAAATTGCGGGAGCTGGAATAAATATTAAAAGAGACTGACTATAGGGAAATTTTCACATACGACTTAGGAAAATCAATTCTTAAACCGGTCCATCACTACTTATCACTAAGGAAATATAAAGGCCCCGCCAGCAGAATACAACCCTTGGCTTTAAGTGGGAAAAGTAATGATGAGATACATAATTACTAGGGTTTTCTTCACAAGACATAAGAAATTTTGATTAACCCTAAACCCTAGACCATGGACCTTGAAAGAGGATGCAAATAAAACCAGAAAAATCAATATTTAAGCTCAAAATTGAGAAATCTCATGTAATCAGTTTTCAAAGCTATCAGTGGCTCTAGTTGGGGATGCTCATTTCACAGGAACGAGGCAAGAAACTAGAATCTTTGGTTAAGTGAACCAATTGTAGGGTCGACCAAAAAGAAATTACTTGGACAGGGTAACTTCAACAGAAAGGAAACTACACTACCAAAGAAAACCTAACTAATGCTCATGGATAGCAGCTACTTTAAGATAAATCTTGGATTCGATAATTTTGGTCCATGAAAATATTCACTCTATCTAGTGCTAAAAAAGAAGGCTTTCTTTTGAAGCTTGAATTATCTAAAGCCTATGATAGAGTGGACTGGGGATTTATGATGGATGTTCTCTCAGCTTTTGGTTTCTGCTCTAGAAGTATCAGTCTTATTTTGTAATTAGTTTCTTCTACTTCTTTTTATGTCTTAATCAATGGGTCTCCTTCCCCCTTCTTTAAGTCCTCAAGGGGTCTCAGATAGGGGGACCCTCTATCCCTGGTTATTTTCATTATCAAGGCAGAATGTCTGGGAAGATGCATTGGAAAGCTTGTTGAGAAGGGAGAGTTTTGTGGGTTGAAACCTTTTTCAGCAAATCAAGTTTTCTCCCATCAGTAGTTTGTGGATGATTCTATTATTCTGGGGAAGGCTTTAGTGCAAGATTCTTAGAGTTTAAAGAAAGCATTGGATAGTTATGGGATAGCTACTGGTCAACTAATAAATTAGTCTAAAAGCTTTATTTATTTCATCAACACTTCGGAAAGAATACAGATAAAAATAAGCAACATTTTGGGGTGTCAATTGGGGAATCTTCCTGATTCCTATCTGGGGATCCCTTTATGTCAAGATCCTCTTGTTACTTTCTGGGGAGCTCTTGTGGATAAATTTCATAAGAAGTTAGCTGGTTGGAAAGGATCTCTTCTCAGCCAAGCTGTTAAGGTTTAGCTTTTCAAATCTACTCTTCAGAGTATTCCTCTTTATGCCATTAGCCTTTTCAGAATTCCCGCCAAGTTTGCGGAGGCTATTGAAAAAATTCAAAGAACTTTTATGTGGACACAGGTCGAGGAGAAGAAGAGAATGAATCTAATTGTGTGGGATAAGGTTTGTAAACCCATAAGAAAGGGAGTTCTTGGCCATAGAAGAATAAGAGACATGAATGAGTTTCTTATGGCTAAGAAGATTTGGAGAAGTTATAACACCTAGGGAGAATGGAAACTGATATGGGACAACAAGTATAAAAGACAATATCCTACTCTTCTAAGCTTTTTCAATGCAGAAGATATCCCAATTAGCTCTAATATCTGGAAAAATGTTTCAAGAACAAGAGATCTAATTGCCAAAGGTGTGAAATGGAAGATGGGGAAAGGAAACCTCATTAAATTCTAGGAAGATTCCTGGTTTCTTGACTCCCCGTTGAGTGAAAATCCTGACTGGGGTAAATTTTAGAATCAGTGCAATGAAAAATATAGTTCTATGGTGGGTGACTACTGGAATGATGGACAATGGAAGGAATTATCCCAATTTGATCTCTCCGTCGGTAATCTGAACAAAATTATGAACTCCATGGTGGTGGTGGATGATGAAAATCAACTAATCTGGAAACTTACAACAAATGGTAAATTTTCTGTGGCCTCTCTTTATAATCAATTTTTTTCTAAGATGGAGAGTCCTTGTTGGGCTAAGGCTTGGGTGAAAGACCTAATTCCTAAAATTAATATCTTTTTCTGGACTGCCCTTCAAGATAAAATTCTAACTATTGATAACCATAGAAAAAGAGGTATGTGTATGCCTAGTGTTTGTTTTATTTGTATGCAGAATGAGGAGACCATTAACCACTTGTTCTTTCATTGTCCCTTCTCTGTTGATATCTGGGGAAGATGTTTGGATCACTTCAATTCAATTGGATTTTCCCAGAATTAGTCCAAGAGGTTTTTAATTCTTGGCATCATCCCTCAAGGAATAAGTCTATAATTTTGTTATGGAAAATAACTTTACCCCATATCTGTTGGGGAATATGGAAAGAGAGAAATGAAAGAGTTTTTAGAGAGAAGTTTTCTAAAGCCCAAATTGTTTTTGAGAAAATCAAACGAAATATAGTGGAAAATATTAATATCATAGGTGGAATTGTTAATCCCCAAGATAAGGATGATCATATAATCTTCAAGAACTGGAGATTAAAGGGAAGAGACTTCTTTCAGACTAATCCTAGAGAAGGTGTGAAATGGGAATGTCCTCCCCATGGTTGGATGAAAATCAACTTTGATGGCACTTCAAAGGGTAACCCTGGTAATGCGGGATGTGGAGTGGTTTTAAGGGATGAATGGGGAAAATGCAAAATCATTAAATGTATACCTATTGGAAATCAAACTAATCATGTTGCTAAGGCTATGGTGGATTATCATGGGATGGTGCTAGCAAAGGAAGCCAATTGTACCAGAGTCTAGTGTGAAGGTGACTCTTTGAATATCATAAATTGTTTGAATATGGTGTTCTTGCCTTCTTGGTCAATAAACAATGCAATTAAAGCAGCGAAGAAAATAAGTGACACCTTTGATATGTGTGTTTTCACACACGTGTACAGGGGAGCTAACTCGTGTGTTGACTGGGCAGCCAACCTGGCCTACCAAACTAAGGAAATCATTACTATTAATGGAGAGAGTGAACTTGCATGTGAGGTGAAATCCTTGTTCAATCTAGACCGTATCTAATGAATCAATGATGAACAGTTAGTATCAAACTGGTACTGAGAGGGGGGGGTGAATCAGTACTGATAAAAACACTTTTCCTTGAACCAGTTTGATTGAAAAACACTACACTTGACTGGCAAGCAGTAACACCAGTCTAAACCAAATTACTACCAGTTAAACACAGTAAGAATGTGAAAGACATAAACCGGTAACTCAGCTTTCCACACAGTCTAACATCTTATCTCCACTTCACCCATATGCATACACTAGTAATACATCAACAGAAATGTAAAGACTTGCTGGTTCAACATGCTTTACCGCTTGACAGAGAATAACAAAGCATCACATGAAAAGCATCACACATAACACACATATTTTTCATGTGGAAACCCAATTGGGAAAAACCACGGTGGGGATGAATACCCACAAGTTGTTCTTTGAACCCTTTTGAAGTCCTCTCTGTTAGGAGCCTAGTCCGGTTAAAGGCTTTACAATAGGTTCTGTTAGGAACCGATCCTGCTAGGGATCACCCGGTTAAGGGATGGCTAAAATACCCGGTTAAGGGTTAAACCCTAATAAAGGTTAGCTTGTTAGAGGATTTTAAGAACTCAAAAATTTTGAGTCACCCTGTTAAAGGATTTACAGCAAGCCGGTTAAAGCTACCCTGTTAAGGGATTTTCCAACTATTGAAGTGGTTAGAGGTCAATAGGTATTACAATGATCTGGTAACAGCTCTTCAATGCCAATGCAGATCCACTTTAGTTCCTTCCTTCTGCAATCACACTCTACAAGTATCTATTCTCTTATCTGGTCTGGCAAGAATCATGTATCTCTGCACTTAGATACACACACACAACATTTGCCAACAACCTCAACATGAACAACAACATTGACCTTATAGAAAAGATAGGTCGGTAGCATAAACCCTAAACCCTAAACATTTAGGTTAAGCAATTTAGTTGGTTCAATCCTAATCGTTGAACATATTGCATTGATTACAACAGTCTTGAACAGATCTCAAGTTGTTCTCCATCAATCTTTCTTCACCACTTCTTGGAGGCTGATAACCCATCACGCATTATCCACCATTTACAAAGACTTCACACATTCTTGAGGTAGATAGGATCAATCTCCTTCATGCAAGATCCTTCACGCACACAAGGTTGATGTGGCAACACAATCTATTCTTCATTACAATGCTAATTCATCACACGATGTCATCGGTTGAATCACACAGGCTTGGAATACTTCAACCGAAAACCCTGAAGCTAAGACTATGAACCAGTATTCATACCATATGAAACCTTGATACAAAACATTCCACATACTGGTTCACATTCCAACATACCGGTTCACTTGGACAGACATACCGCTTCACTTTTTTACATATACCGGTTCACAACATCATGTTGCTTCTCTTGCATCACATATACTGGTTCACAACATCATACTGGTTCTCTTCTAAGTTGCTTACTTCAATATACTGGTTCATTCTTCAGCATATTGACATTAATGACAACATACAATATCATTATGTCATCATATTGTACACATATGCCAATAGTATCCAGATGAGGCAACATGGCATCATCAATCATAATTCCTAAATGCTTCTCCCACTTATTTCGATGAAGGCTTACAGCGGTGGTGATGAGAATTTATTTAAGTGTCTTATCATATTAACTGGGTACGGATTCAGGGTTGTTTTTCAGAACAATAATAGAAACCAGAGAAGAAAAATCAAAGCAGAGATTAAGAATTCCAGTGATTGTGAAGGAAAAATGGGAGGGAACAAAAAAGGTTTGAACCAACCTCATGTTCAGATTGGAAGAAGAACAGAGAGGTTTGGGAGATTCTATAGGAGGGGGGCTTAAGTGTGTTTATGGAGAGGCTTAGTGGTAAAGACCCAACAGTCACTAAGAACTTTATAAAGAATTGGAAGAGTGGCAAAGTTTTGGTGGGTACCCCGATGATGACAGTGGATGAGGAAATTATAGCAGAAGCCATGGGGATGGCAATAGAGGGCATTAAGTACTATAGAGATCATAGCGTCTCTAATAAGGCAGCGGACAAATTTCCTGTCATGGATGGTGAGAAGAAGAAAATGGTGAAGGTCGACAACTCCTACCACTCCACAAAATGCATCTCTAGGCCATGGAGGTTTGTGTTGTTTTCTACCATTACCTACATTATGCTGGATGGGAGATTTATGAGAGCTTACTGGCACCATTTTGTGTTGCTCAACCATTTTTGCCATGGTGAAAAGGTTAGCTTGCCCTATTATCTTGCTTGTTCCATGGATCACACAATTAAAGAAATGCAGAAAGACCCTAAGGGCAACCATGCTCTTCATCAGGGTCTTATGGTTTTAGTGTACAAATTGTTGAAAGGGAAATGCATTGATAAACTAATTAGAGGTAAAAATGCCAGGGATGAGGAAACGAAAAGTGAGGATAGTGGTTTTAACTTTGACTCAGAAACTAAAGGTGAGTCAGAGGAGCTAAGAAAAAAGGGGAGGACTAAGCGGAAGAGAAAGAGGATAGTGATTGATTCTGATATCTCAGAATCTGAGGAAGAGTCCTTCGATGGAAAATTCATCAAAAGCAAGAAAGGTAAAGGGACCAAAAAACAAACTCAGAGGAAGAAGAACATCAGCAGGGGAGTTAACAAAGATATAAATCAAATTTTGATAGCTTTTGATGAGGAGGTAGAGGAGGCAAAAAATGACAATGTGCAGGGTAAGGAGGGGGATGAAATCCCAGTTTTTGGGTAGTAATGAGGATTTGAATACTCAAGGTTTGTAGAAAGATGACCAAGAGGATAAAAGGGGAAAACCTAGTGATTTTCTTGGGGCTAATGAGAGTATTAAGGGTTTTTTTTGATATAGTCAACAGAATGGTGAAATACATCGGCAGTCTGAAGAATGATATGAATGTTATCAAAAAAGCCACGATAGGTGACAAACCTCTTTCTAAAAACATTAAAGAATTGGTGGTGGCAATCAACAATGTTAAAGCCATTGAAAACATGGTTAGTAAAATTCTTGAAATTGAAAAGAAGGTTAAGGAAATGGAAGGAAATAGAGAGGCAAATGGGCTGAAAATTACCATGTATAATCTGGGCAATAGAGTCAACAAGATGGAACTTACTGTGAAGAAGATAGCCAAAAATAATTTCCAAATTCTCAAAGCCTCTGTGGACAATATGAACATTTTGATTAACAAATTTGATAACATCAAAGATAAAGAGGGCGAAAAGGACCAGTTGGATAAAAAAGGTCATGAGAAGAGGACTAGAGCCAACACCAGGAACCAGGGCAACATCAAGGGACGAGAGCTGGATGATTTGAAGACCTCTGCGAACAACATGAATCAGATGGTGGTTCACGTAGAAGATATTATGAAAAATATCTAGTTGTCTCGGTATTTGTGTTGTCCTTTTGCTTTCTTTTTGTTGTCTTTAAGCAGATCTTTGTGTTATGTGTTTTGTGATCCCTTTTTGGTTTGAATGGGATCAGTTTTTTTGATGGACTGATCAAGCATGGTTCTTTTAAGCTCTAATGCTTTCTCTTTTTCCTAACATGTAAAAGGTTTGGGTTCCTTTCAAAAATTTGTTTTTACTTAATCAAAACAACTACTTTAAGAAAAGTAGAACCTCAAAAATTGTCCATGAACAGGTAATTCAAGAGGGAATTATTAATAATTCCATTGGGCATAGAGTCAGAAAAAATTACTCTACCCCAAATTATTTGTGGCCTGCAGGGTCAAAACACATAAGGTGGCCCAATGCCATCTGTCAATATCAACCAATATTTTCCTCTACCAAAAATGTAGCTATGATCATGTTGCATATTGAATAATCTAGAGACATCATAGCTATATAATTGTTCCTCCCTCAAAATGTTATAAAAAACCTTTATCTCAGTGCACTGTCCATTTATTTGAACCTTTTCATCTAGCTTTGCTTGAAATAAACAAAACCCATACTCAATATCTGAAATGGAGATGTGTTGACAACAACATTCAATAGGTTTCATGTCTGCCTCATCTAGCTGAAAAGAGAAGTTAAACACTTCATACTCTGTTATGCAACTGTCATCATAAAAATTGGTTTCTTCATCTGTTTGCATCTTTGCATCATTCTCTTCATTAAAGAATTCTTGCAAACATGGTACAAATTCATCACAAAGACAAAGGGGAAATCTCTCATATGTTGGTTCATCCAATATGATAATTGTTTTACAAATATCTATATCTAAACAGTCAATATCTGAAAACCATTCTAGTTCACTTCCATTTTTCATTGTTGTGATATGTGGTTCTTGATCAACTTTGTGTACTTTCAGATCATTGCATGATGGAGAAATATCATCATTTACCTTTTCAACAAAATTATCCTCATGTACAACAAAAATTCCAATTCTGGTTTCAAGAAGTTATGTGGAGCAACAAAACAAAAATCTTCTTCATCTATTTCATAACCTTGGTCAATATCAATGAACTTTGCACTCTCATATTCAATGTCAGCACTTGTAACATCAAAGAGGAAATCACCCTCACATTCACTGGTCATAAATGTTTCCAGATCCATTTTACAGAAATTCCCAGGAGTATCAAGACAACAAGTTTCAGCATTATCTTTTTCATCTTCTTCAATCTCCCACTCTTCATATAAAATAGACTCCTTGCATAAAACCAATTTACTATAGGGTTGATCCCTAAACTGGTCTAATATGATCTCCTCATTATTTTTTGATTTCTGAGTTCTTTCATACACAACTGTTTGTAATAGAATAATTTGTTTGCAACTACTCAAAACATTATCTTCAAGGACATACATCTCAATCAACCTTTTATGCACCTTATTCTAGGTGGATCCCTGTGGAGTAGATACAAATTGCAATCTCTTTTTATTATTTGAACACACCACATAACTGTCTATCTCACAGATATTATCAGAAAAAGTTGATGACGTCTTATCATCTGAATTTTCATTATCATACACAACTACTTCCTGAGAGATTGAATTTGTATCATCAAAATCTTGCATACTTGCTTCTATTTTAGACATAAAAATTTCCAATCCTTCAAGTTCACTATAGGATCTATCTAAAACACAAGACTGCAGGTGAAACTCTTGTGGAATCTCATTCTTGGAACAACCATTGTTATTGTCACTTGGTGAAGTGATTGCCATCATTTCCATCTCTATATCCAATATGTCAAATAATTTCTCAGTAGCCTTTTTTTCATCAATATGAGGAATAACCATTGTCTGGGACAAGTTCTCTTCACTCACATTTTTGTTCAGATCATAATTATTAACAGGGATAATGTGATCAATAGGGATATAAACACCCTGATACGGATCTTTATCTTCTAATTCATACCTCTCCTTAACCTCTAATATTGTGGGATAGCATAACCTTGCAGATAGATAACCCCTAGGGATTCCATACTTCAATTTTTTTTCAATATCCATTGCTATCCTATAAGCCTGATGTAAGGTTTTAGGATCTTTATCTCTTAGCAGATAACTTTCTTCCTTGTCAAATGCATCCAAATAAACAACTAAACACACTACATCATTTAGTTTATAACTGCTAGGAATATCATCCAATGCCCTTGCAAACCTGAGATTAAAATTAGATACTAACTCATCTGCTTCCTTCTGGATACCTATGAAAATTTTCACAACTGAGCTTGGATTAATTCTTTCACCAAACTATTCCATGAATGCTACCTTTATCTCATCGCATGTTGAGATAGAACATAATGGCAGGTAAGAAAACCAATCTCTGGCATTTTCCTTCAAAGATTGAACAAACATCTTCCTGATTTATCTCAAAATCTCCCATTAATTCATAAAACTCTTGCAAATATTGACGTGTTGATTCTGACCTTTTCCCACTGAATTCTGGCAATTTTTCCCTAACCTTTGCAGGAATGGGATTTGGGAAACCTTGGATACCATTAAAATTCAATGGCTTATATCTTTCCATAAAGAAAGCTTTATGGTGCTTTGGCAGAGGTTGCACATTTATATTCAACATTTCACAGGGAAGCACAGGCACATAATACATATTTTCATTCATTTCCCTATTTCTTTCCTTTTTCCATAAATCGTAAACTATTGCATTGCATAGGTCAAAATATACTTCATCTAACCTCATACATAATGTGAAATTGTATCACAGGAGTATGTAAAATAATTGCTATCATTCCCTTCCTTAGTGCTTCTCTCACTCTTTAGGGAACACTTTTACACATATTTTTCATGAAAATATATTTGACTCATGAAAATCAAAATACCTAGAAATGTTGAAGTTGTTTTTGATTCAGTAAAAATAGGTTTTAGGGGACCCGAAACCCTATTACAATTCGAAAGATAAGCATTAAAGAGATGAAACAAAACAGCTGCTAAATCTAGCATAAAAACCAGCAGCAAAGAAAAAGATAGCAAGAAGCCAACAAGAAGTTGGCTCCAAACCCAGCATTACAAGTTACTTGAAAACTTTAATAGATTCCTCAGCATTTTGAACCAAGAGCATCATCGCCTTGGCCGCTTCCCTCAGGTCATTTTTTCCTCTCTCAGCTAACTATCTTTCGTATTGATCTCCATTCCAGTAGTGTTCTGCCTTGTTCTACGCCTGGGAGTCTGGTGGGTGGTGCTGGAAGTTGGAATATCATCAATAACAAACAGCTTATTTTCTTGATTTTTCCTTTCCAGATGATCCACCAAAGCATTCATGTTCTATGACGAAACTTTGAGGCCCTGGAGACTATGGTTCATGAAGTTTTTTAGAGCCTTCTCGATACGGTCAACCCTAGAGTTGATGTTGTCTTTATCCTCTTCAGCCTATTCTTTCAAGGTTCTTATGACATCCTCCAGGTGTTTCAAATCCCCTTTGATCAAATCCTTTTCCAGCCAATCGTCCATCTCGATTTCCTCTTCAGCTTCACTGGTTTCCGCCTCATCATTCTTTTTCCCAGCATCCTTAATTAGCTTATTAATCTTGTTGTCCAATTCCCTCTGTTTACTTTGCATGCTGGTAATGTTGTCGACAACCCATTTCTGGAAGTTGAAGGTCTCCAAAGCATAGTTATAGGCAGTATTCAGGATGGTGTTTGCAAAATCCCTACCCTATTTTGTGCCCAAAGAGTTAGGATTGTCATCCTCCTTAGAATTCAAAGCCACATTCAGACTGTCTGATCCCATAGGGTTAGAGTGAGGGTTTTCAGATTTACCCCCTTCATCCTCTTCACCAATGCTCTCATCATTTTCATACTCCATATCATTTTCAGATTCCTTACCCTTTTCCTCCTCCACATCATAGTGCTCCTCCATGTCTGCACTCAGCTTTCCTTTTTTTATGGGTAGAAGTGCTAGGTTGTTCCTCATCTGAATCGGAATCTTTGTCGCTCTCAGAAATATGTGCATTCATGATCAGAGGGTCATCTTTGGTCGCCCTAGTCTTGTCCTTCAGATGTTCATAGATGAGAAATATAAGCCCCTGATGGGCTATAGGGTAGGAGTTTGGCTTTTTAGCATGCTCAGCAAGACTCTTATTCAAAGAGGATGCTAAATAAAAAGGTAGGGAAATTTTGGCCCCATGACGGAAGTGATTCAAAATAGAAAAGTGGTAGTTATAATTTTTTGTAAATCTATCATCAACAGTTAAATACTCCATTAAAACCCTTTAAACTTTTTGCCAAAAGGGCTTTACCTACTGTGGAATGTAATAGGAAATGTTGTCTTTCTTCACAAGTTGTCCCTTCTCATCCTCCAATTTCAGGAAGATTTTGAATGCTTCAGCTGCATACTTTTGATCCCTGTAAAATTTGGTGCCCTCCATCTGTAGACCCATGACCTTGGCGACTAGGTTCTCATCAATTTTCCATATCTCCTCGAACAGGGTAACTCTGTTGTTACTCCATCCTCTGGCAAAACCGTGAGAGACAGAATTTCTGCTTCTGTGAAGCTTTTCCATATAGTCAGTAAAGCCATATTATGTGAAGTCTTCTCCAGACTTTTCTTTCACTCTTCCAATTTTCACATCCTGGGGGCTCGTTCCTGTTTAAATTACCACCCATTTTGATCTCCAAGTAGAAGTACCAGCAGCTATAGTTCACAGTCCGCAGATGAAACCCCAAATGCTTGTGAATTTTGAAGTTACTGAACAAAGACTCTTTTGAAGTTTTGAAACTTTTGTTTATGGCTGCACAAACCCAACAATTATGATTATAATCTTTCTCATGCATATGATCATGGAAATGATGCCAAAAAGCAATCATTAACTGGCAGTTCATCCACCCCCAAAATCTGTCTTTGGAATTCATTCCCAAAAAAATAATCATGATTTTAACTAGACCCATGGATACGATCAAAATATAATTGCTCTTTAACCTCTCTTCTACAATGAATTTCTCCAATATAATTAACATCATTCTCCAAATTGACCCCTTCATTAGCTAAGAGGTCCGCTACGTTATTTCCTTCTGTTAGAGTATGAGTTATGCTAACACTAACATAGTTATTTAACAAATAATTTGCACTTTTAACTAAGTTAGTAATATTCCAAGAAGCAGAGCTTATACCTTTGAGGGCTTGGATGATGTTTAAGGAGTCCCCTTCGAGCCATATTTTTTTGAAGTTGAATCCTTGAGCAAGCTAGAGACTTTTTAGCATGGCCAAAGCTTCAACCACATGATTATTTTGGACCCCAAAATGAGAAGCAACAGCTAAAATGCATACTCCTTGAGCATTTCTAATAACTCCTCCACCACCAGACTTCCCAGGGTTGCCCTTAGCCGCCCCATCAAAATTCACCTTTATCCAATCATGATTAGGAAAGCGCAAAACAACATTATCTCTCCTATTCTTGTTTTTAGGTCTGTAGACTTTATGTATTAGGTTCCATTCAGTGAGGATATCTTTTTCCATATCATTCATATTAGTAATAAACCATTGCTTATTGTTCTTGTGAGGAATATTGATGTTCCCTTTTATGGCCCTGCAGATTTTTTCAAAGACCACCTGAGAGCTACACTTAGCTTCCCTAAATATTATATTGTTTCTTTCTTTCCAAATACCCCAGCATATCATGGGGAGGGTCAAGGACCAAAGGTTCTTGATAAGCTAGCATTTAGTAGGGAAGTTCCATTGCCAGATAATATCCTTGATACTTTTGTTCATAACCCAACTAACTTTCCATTTTTCCCACATTTTACAACAAATTTCCCAAGTAAAGGTGGAATGGAAAAAGAGATGATCAATTGATTCTTCCTCTTTCTGGCAAAGCTCACATATATTAGGGAATTTAAAACCTCTTCGAACCAAATTATCAAGAGTAAGGATACTGTTGTGAGAAGCAATCCAAAAGAAAATGTTGACTTTAGGGATCAGGATGTTGTTCCAAACTTTACTCCAAATGGGATTACTGGTTTGAGAAAAAGTGTTTTTGTAGGATGAAGAAACTGTAAATTCACCTGTAGGATTACTTTTCCAGAGAAAAACATCATCATAGTCTTTGTTAAGGGAAAAGGACAGCAGCTCCTTCTGGAGTAAGGAAAAACCAGAATGAATAACATCAAGCCTCACTCATTTGTCCTCCTTCCAGTAGTCACACACCATAAGCCCAAACCTCCTTTTACATTTCTCAATAACTTGACTGATGTCTTGATCATAAAGAGCTTCATTCTTCATCCAAGGGTCCTCCCAAAACCTTATTTTGTCACCTTTTCCAAGGACCCATCCAGCTCCAGCTTTGGCCACTTTTATGGATTTGATAATACTATTCTAAATGAAGGATCCAATACAAATATCTTTAGAGTCAAGGACCCCTTGGATAGGTTGATTCTAAATATATTTATCAAATCATATTTGATTCCAATCTTTCTTAGTATCATAAGCTCTCCATAATTGTTTAGCAAGAAGAGCTTTGTTAAAAGTTTTTAGAGCTTTAATCCCCAAACCTCCTTTGTTCTTTGGTTTACAAACTTTGTCCCAAGGATTCAAGGATATCCTCTTTTTTTCTTCAACTCCTGACCATAAAAATCTCTTCTGGATTCTTTCCAATGCTTTAGCAAATTTAGCCGGGATACCAAATAAACTGAGGGCATAAACAGGGAGGTTCTGGAGAGTAGCTTGAAGGAGCTGCAATTTTCCTAGCTGAGATAAAATAGAACCTTTCCATCCAGCAAGTTTTTTGTTGAATTTATCAATGATCATATTCCAAAAGGAGTTTGGGGGAGTTAAACCCAAGGGAAGACCCAGATAAGTGGAAGGGAGCATGTCCACCTTGCATCCAATAATTTTAGCAATTTTTTATTGTCTTAAGACAGGAGTATTCATGAAATATATAGCCGATTTGTCCCAATTGACTTGTTGACCAGTAGCCAAAGCATAGGAATTAAGAGCAGATTTGAAGGCTTCAACTTCCCTAATAGAAGAATATCCCATTAGGATAGTATCATCAACAAACTGTTGATGAGAGCAAAAAACATTAGCAGAGGAAGGTTGAAGACCTTTGATGGTTTTGCTCAATTTCAGGTTGTGAATCAATCTGCTCATGCTCTCTACCAAAATGGTGAAGAGAATAGGAGATATAGGATCTCCTTGTCTGAGCCCCTTGATGTTTTAAAGAATTCCGTAGGAGATCCATTAATTAGAATAGAGAACAAAGGAGTGGTGAACAGCTCTCTGATAATTTTGCTTATCTTTTCATCAAATCCAAAAGCCTCCATGATTCTAAAAAGAACATGCCACTCCACTCTACCATAAGTCTTCGCCAGATCCAACTTTATCAAAAAACCTTCTTTTTTAGAAGAATTGAGGGAATGAATATTCTCATGCACAAGAATGATAGAGTCCAAAATCTTCCTGCCAGGAACAAAACCTTTCTGCTCCTCAAAGATGACGAAGGGGAGAACAGCCAAAATTCTAGTGGTCAAGACTTTAGATATGATCTTATAGAAAGAGTTACATAGACTTATTGGCCTAAATTTTCTCATAGAGTCTACCCCAGCAACCTTAGGGATTAGGGCAATAAACGTGGAGTTGAGTTCCTTAAGGATTATTCTAGCTCCAAAGAATTCTTTGACCACATTAACCATGTCTTCTCCCACAATATGCCAGAATTCCTGGAAGAAAAACATAGGGAAACCATCAGGACCCGGGGCTTTATCCCCTTGAAATGAAAAGATAGCTTTTTTAATTTCTCCACTAGACGGGATAGTAGATAGGGCCTTATTTTGAATAGGATTAATGATCTTAGGAATGATATTAACCAGATTGTGTTGGTGAGTATGGTCAATGTTCTTGCTACTAGTGAGGAGCTGATTGAAGAACCTGACAGCTTCATCCCTAATTTCCTCCTTATTAAAAAGAGTTGTGTCCTCTACAATAAGTTTAGAAATTCGGTTCGCTGCTTTGTGTTTTAACGAGGTCATATGGAAAAATTTAGTGTTTCTGTCCCCAGCTTCTAGCCAAATCGCCCTGGATCTCTGCCTCCAATAGATTTCTTCCTTAGAAATAATGTTGTGGAGTTTGACTAGAACATCATCTTCCATTCTTTGGAATACATTTTATAGCCATCTTTCTAAATTGAATTTTGGATCTTATCCAGCTCCTCCTTTAGCTTTTTCTTAGAATCAAAAATATCACCAAAGACCTTCTTGTTCCATATCTTAATGTTGACTTTGATATTTTTAAGTTTTTTGGCAACTTTATACATGGCAGTTCCATTTACATCAATATTCCACCAGTTAGCAATAGATTTTTCAAGATTAGGGTGGGAAATCCACATCTTTTTGAACCTAAAAGGGAAGCTCTGATTATTCTTAAAATTCTCAGCAACAAAAGAGATGGGATAATGGTCTGAACCAATTCTATTAATAATAGAAAGGGAGCATCTATGGGAAAGAACCCAATCATTAGTGACAAGGGATCTATCAAGTTTTACTTGAATGAGGTCTTCACCATCCCTTTGGTTAGACCATGTGTAGGATGCCCCATTGAGATCCATATCAATGAGAGCATTGATATTAATAAAGTTCATCAAGTCAGATCTATTGTCTGGTTGAGCATGAATACCCCCATATTTATCAATGTCTTGCAGAGGAGTATTGAAATCTCCCATCACAATCTAGCTGTTCAAAGGGAAAGATTTTCTTCTTTGCTGAATTTTATCCCAAAATTTACTTCTAGCAGATTTGGAGTTAGGGGCATAGATATTAGTAATAACACATTCCTTTCCATCAAAGATGCATTTAGCTTTCAGGGATAAAATATTGCCATCAACATCAATCATTTCTCGAGAGATGGTTTTCTTGTTCCAGAAAATTGCAACCCCTCCAGATGCTCCATTCGAGCTACTGCCGCAAACTCCTCCACTTTCTCTTTACTCATTTTGGTTTCATGTACCAGGATAATATCCAGATTTTGATCTCAAATGAGGTTCTGTAATATATCCTGTTTATTAAGACCATTTAGGCCTCTGATGTTCCAAGATATAACCTTCATTTGGAAGCCTGAGGGTAGGATTCTTTTATAGTTCGCTACCTCACATCAGCTATATTTTGCTTGCTCTCCTGGTCCCTATGTCATTTCATAGTTTTACATCTTGGTGGGAATCTTGAAGCACCAAAATCAGCCTTGGACCTGGTTCTCGTTTTCACCCCATTAGGGCCTCCTACCTTCTTAGTTTTTATTTTCTTTCCATTTCTTGTTATATTTTCTTCTTGTTCCACTCTAGTCTCATCTTGCATATTACTCCATAGTTCTCCTCTTTTCTAGGATGATGTAGGCGTTTCAACTCCAATATTCTAGAATAATGCATTTAAATTTACCTGAGGCTATCCAAACCTGTTGCTCCTTCCAAGTTTAATTTCTTGTTCTTCAAATTCATCTAGGCACTATTCATCTCTTTTTGATATAGAATCTTGAAAG
Organism: Cryptomeria japonica; assembly: GCF_030272615.1. NCBI lineage: Eukaryota > Viridiplantae > Streptophyta > Pinopsida > Cupressales > Cupressaceae > Cryptomeria > Cryptomeria japonica. The sequence goes on along the minus strand of NC_081407.1, from coordinate 566,067,780 downwards.
ACCTCATGATGAGAGTCAGTAATATTCTCAATCTCACTATCTTCAAGAGTCTCTTCATTGATTTCATTCTCCTTCTCCAGTGTCTGTAGAGCCTCAAAGATATTGACTGTTTTGATCTCAAACTCCCTGATTTCATTCTTTTTATTCTCCTTCATAGGGGGATTCTTAGGAAGGTCAGTTCTATCTCCTTCTGATGGTTCTGGTATATTGACAGAGCTTTCTCTTATACCTTCTCACTTGTTACCTTCTTTGTTATTATTCTTTTCTTTCCAGACCTGTTTGTGGGTATTTGTTATCACAAGTTTTTTAGGGTTCCTGGGACAAGCCTTAGCCCAGTGACCAACTTTTTTGCAAGAAAAGCACACAAAGGGGAGTGATTTGAACTCTATTGACTATTCCCATAATCCAAGTTTGGAGCTGATATCAACAGTGCTAGGAAGATCCATATTCTGCAAAATGTTGACACAGATACGTGCATAAACCAATCTCTTGCAAGCTGTTGTTATTGGATCTATCACAACAAGCTCCCCAAAGGAGTTGGCGATTCCTGAGAAAACATCCTCCACCCAGTATTCCATCAACAAACCTGGCAGCCTTACCCAAACCAGAGCAGTTTCAAAGAAATAGTCATTGAGTTCCATGTTAGAAGACCATTTTCTCACAGATAAAGAAGATTTACCAAACATCTAGGGACCACCACTTAAATCAGCTTCCATATCTTCCCCACAAGAGAATGAGAATACAAAAAAGCCTCTAGGCAAGGTAGAGACATCAACCTAACCTTTCTTTAACTAGGGATTTGCAAAATCACCTTCAATCCTTCAAATCTTTAACACTGATCTTTGACAGAGTCGCCACCTCCTTGCAGAGGAAAAACACTCAAACAACTGGAATTTCTTCACAGGTGAGATTTGTTTCAACATAGCACTGCAACACTTCCTTATTATCAAATGGCATTATATGGATTTCGTCCTCAACTTGTCAGGGTAATTCATCATAAGAGCTCAAATCTATTTCATCTCTTCTGCAAATTCCTTGGTTCTTCTTCAAACAAATGCACATTAGTGCATAGATCTCAAAATCTTAGAATCGTCACTCACATCTTGTGAGGTATTATAAATAATCTTTAAAAATGGACAGATCTGGACAAAACCTTTTTATAAAAGATGAATTACAATAGATTTTCCGGCAACATTTATGAGAATTGACTCAAACCGACAAGGGACAGATTAATAAACTCTTCACTCTATGGGTAAAGATTTGAGTCCTGTGATGTAGGAGTGACACTCAACTAGCAAATCACAAAAAAAATCAAGACAACTTTATGCAACATTCCACAACAGAGTCACCATTTTTGTTAGTGACTTGGATGGGATATGTAGACACCTAAAAATGTCTCATTAATTCTACACTAATTATTCATCTATTTAATTAAGTAATTCTTTAATTATTTGATTAAATTAACTATTTCTTCTAATCATCACCCTTCAACACTCCTAATTATTCTATTTCTATTCTCAAATCATTTTAATCGGTTAACCATATCTCAATTATTAATTAAATATCAATTATTTAATTAATTACAATATTTTCCTTAGTTAAATAATCTTTATTATTTAATTAATTCTATCTCTTAAGTTTAAATAATTTCATTTAAATTAGTTTAATTAATTAATTAAATTCCTCCATTTCCCCAAATTATAATTCCAATTAATTCTATCTAATTTCATCTAATTTCTCCCAAATTCGAATTTCACTTCATTTCATTTTATTCCAAATCTGAATTTTAGTTAATTTCATGTGCATTTCAACATTCAAATGACCAAATTAAAATTAAAATTAAAACTGAAAAATCAAATTCAATTTCAAATTCCTACAACACATGCTAAAATAAGAACTGATTGATCAAATCACTTGTCTAATCAGTTAACTCGGTTAACTCATCAATCATCCTTTTTTACTCAAAATCAATCCACTTATCTCTCCAATCAATTCAGTCTTCTAATCAATCAATCCAGTCAACTAATCCATCTATTCAGTCTACTGATCAATCATTTAAGTTCACTACTCAATAAAATGAGTTAACAAATCAATCAATTGAGTTCACTGATCAATCTAAATCACTTATATCAGCACTTGAGTTCAAATTCTCACCTCCTTTGTGTTGAAAATCTATAAATTCAACCTCTTTTCTCAATTCAGTCTAGAATCACAAAATCAGAGTCTTCAAAGTATTTGTATGCAGGAAATTGGTGCAATACCTGAGAGCCACCAACCACTCAAATTGAAGAAGCACAATGGAAGCAAAGATGCAGAATGAGGGAGTTTCTATTTGAATGCATTTCTCATTTCTTGTATTGATTTTCATTGATTATGTTTGATGTTTGTTAATTAGTTGAGAATTGGTGATTCATTCTTATTTGCTAATTAGCTTAATACATATGAAATTCAAGCATAGAAACAATGGTGAACCCGACGTGAATTACTCTAACCTTCATTTTTTTGTTTTGACAAAATTTGTAGATTTGTACGTGCACAAGATACTAGATATCGCAATTGCCTAAGCAGAAATTCACAATTTCTATGACATCATATCGCAATTGATCAAAAAGGATATCACAATTGCTTAAATAGATTGCAATTGCTCTAAAGGATTGGAAATTCAAAAAAAATTGTGTCATTTTTTAATTATTTTGTCTTGTGCATCTAACCCTGAAATTTTATTAAATTCTAGAATTGATTTCTGCATATAAAATGTATCTAATCCAATGGCAAGAAAGGTGAGATTCTAAATTTCAGGTGCAAGGAAGGCAAAGTAGAATAGGAGACAACAAAAGGCTTATCAAAGGCTTTTAAAGGCTGAAAGGGAGCTCCTTGAGGTCGAAGAAAAAGAGGAGATTTCTCAGTATCACAGGACCATCTACCATTTTTTAATCAAGTACAAGTTCTTCAACGAAATTGATGTCATGGCTTGTGTAGTGTGGGATAATATCATTGCAAAATAACCCTTCTATCTTCTATATTTTTCTTCTGTTTTTCTATTAAAATTTTCAAAATTCAAAAAAAAAAGTGACCAATTGATCTCATATCATGTCGCAATTGATCAGTTATCATATCGCAATTGCTCACATAGCAATTTGCAATTGATGATACATCATTTCTCACTTGATCTGATATCAACTCGCATTTGCTTTGTAGGTAAATTGCATTTGATAGATTCATTTTTTTCATTTTCTGTTATGTTACAGTTATGGTTTTTACCAAAACATCTTTCTGTCTTTAAAAAGACAAAACTCTATAATTTGAAAATTAGGCTGGATAGCCCACCATGTGTTGACTAACGTTATTCTTTTTATATAGGGGTAGCTTAGAAACACTTGTTTTTGGTGCTTTAAATAAAGAGCAATACAACTTTCATCATTGCTATGCTAGTTAAAATGAACACCATGTCTGTGTGGAGCAACATCTCCACTTAGAATTGAAAATCATTGCAATGGAAGGTTAAAAAAGAATTTTTTTTCATATCTTCGAAGGGATAGGTATTATGCTCTCCCCTTCAATGGGTGATCAGAAAACTAGACACTCTTCCTTCATGCTTTCCTTTATTTTTGCCATTAAATACTTTAGAAGGCCTTCCCTCCTGGGTTGCCCTTAGGGTGTCATTAAGGTTGGTGAGAGGCGAATGACCTAAGTGGCCAATGGCTAAAGACAAGTAATCCAAGCAACTATAATCAAATGTGTATGTGATGAAAATCATGTGTGATGAGTGTTACAAGCTGTCACAATGATGTTATGCCTCCCTCAGTGCCTATACGGTGTGTTAAAATATGTAGAGCATAACCTCTACAGACTGGGAGACCTCCCTCAACGAAGTGTAAAATGCTGTTGATTGTGACCACTCGAATGGAACCCTATCTAAACACCATAGAAATTAGAAGCCAAGCTGAGTCAGTAACCAGAAACTTATTTTATCATAGTGCAAGGGTGGGGAAGAATCTTCCCCCAAGACACTCACCATAAATCTCCCAGGATAACGGACCAATTGAGGAGCAATCTTCATTGATCTAATTTTTGGAAAAAGGCAAAAAAATAGGTGCACCCTAGGGTGTGACAGAGTTGTTTGAGCTGATGGAGTATCAAGATGTGGGTTGTGATAATACTTGTGATCTTTTGACCTTAGGAGAGTCTTCTTGATGTGATATTGAATTACCCAAAAATAGCGAAAACAAAATGGGGTCTTGAAAAAGATTCCAACATTTATGGAAATTTGAAAAAAATTCCTAAACAAATTGCTCTTTTCATGATTTTATTCTTTTGATGTGACTATTGTGTCCTTTGCTATACTTCAACAAATTCAAAACATTATAAGATACAAATCAGAACAAAGTCAAAGTTTCAGTGTTCAACAAAATCATAACTTCAACAAGAAAAACAAGTGCCAACAACAAAACCAATGTTAGAACCAAACTTTTTGCACAAATTCAAAAATGATGAAAATGTTACTTTCAAGTGATCATAGTTCCTAGGTATTCAATTCATGTAGAGGTTCCATTATAATCATCACGCAAAGTCCTCACACAAGTCATTTCACCAAAGTAACTTAAGGTTAGTGTTGCATCAGATTATAGGAATCATACCTAAGTCCATGGGTATTAGAGGAGATGGAGAATTCCCATTCGAACAACCAAATCTTGGACCAAACAATAACCAATTACAAATAATTGATGGTTTAGATAACCTCACTTGGGAAGTAAGAGTCAATCATGCCCAATATGATACAGTTGAGGCCATCATAGATGATGAAATTCGAAAGTCTGTTCGTCTTGATGAGAAACTAAGGAAAAAGATACAAAGAGAAACTCACAAAGAAGCCATTAGACAATTGGTAGAGAAGACCATAGCAACATTCCTCAAACCATGTTAGAAAAGAGAAAAAGTGTCCATCATTTTAGGTATCATTCATTCATTTCTAGGATATGCATTATCTGCATAGTAATCTTCAACGCATGGGTCTAAAAGGAAATGGTCAATTCCCATTTGAACAACCAAATCTTGGGTCAAACAACATTCAATTAGAAATAATTGACAGTTTGAATACCTTGCTGAGGAATTAAGAATTCATCAAAACTAATACGAAATAGTCTAGGCTATCATAGATGAAGTTTAGAAATCAGTGCAAATAGACATAGACCTCAAAAATTGAATTAAAGAAGAGGTAGAATTTGAAGCTTTTTGACAATACGCTAAAAAACTTGTGTCTAAATTTCAGAATCCTAGATAGCAAGTCATCATTCATAGATCGTGTTGTTTGCACTTTAGTTTTTAGGAAGTCATAGAAGCATGTTCAGTTGCATTTAACGAAGTCTTACATACATATTTTAGAGAGTCGAGATCACTTCGAAGCAATATTCATGCCATTAACACGTGCTCAAAAGGCAAAAAACCAAATGGATCCTAACAAAGACCCCCTGGTCAACCCAACATGGAATATGGCTCCATCCACACAACAACAAACATAGGATTACACACCCACAACAATGTCAACAAACATGAACAAGATGCCTTCCATTGATGAAATACAACATAATTTGACAAAGGAATAGCTAGAAGTAGCCCAACAAGATCCCACAACATTAATGATTCTCAATGCTCTCATTAATAGTGATAGAGATAGATATCTCGCTCTCTTAGTCCAGAATGGGGCCAAGTTACTGCCAAGGGTAAATATTTCAACAATATTGCCACAAGGTGTGACATTAAATCAGAATATACCTCAAATACTAGTTACAATAGAGACACAAACAACAGTTGCTACATCAACGCAAGGTATATCTCAAAGTGCCAATATGACTACAACCTTGGCAGAGTCAACGATGGCACCACCGAGTGCCAATCTTGCAACATGGACAATGCCAAATATGACACTACAAGGTCTAATATCTCACACCACTACCTTGGCAAATACAACTCAACCAGCAGTTTCAGCCGGTTCCACCTACAATAGTCAAGATATGAATTGAGGGACAACTAGCTTGGCTCAACCAAATTCTACTCTGTAATTTGCATACTTCACACCACCTACTAGGACTTATAGGACACAGTTACCTAGTCTGTCTACATTGCAACAAGCTCAAAGGTACTCAAATACTATTCCTTTTGTAGGGAACATTCATCGGGTCAATACACAAATAACCCAAACAAAACTTCTGAGTCAACAAATGGAGAACATTCAAAAGAAAATGGCCAGTAATGATAAAAAGAACTACACCATGGAGGATCTCTATCTGTATCCTTTTGAAATAATATTATACATGCCACCTTTTCCCCCACATTTCGAAACGCCAAAATTTGACAGATATAGAGGGAAAGGAGATCCTCGAGATCATATAAGAGAATTATTCATGGCATGCATTGAATTAGCTCACAATGATACATACTTGATGAGATTATTTTCAAAGAGCCTAGGAGGGACAGCATTAGAATGGTTTTTGCACCTTCCACCAAAAATTAATTCATGGGGAGAATTGGTTGAGTTATTTATATCCAACTTTGCCTTTAACATAGATAATCCAATCATATTAATGGATTTGTGTGGAGCAAAACAAAAAGAAGGTGAGACTTTCACCACATTCTTACAAAGATGGAGAGGCATATATCGCCGATGTCCTAGTCACATCCCTGAAGCAGAGCAAGCAGACATCTTCAATGAAAATCTTGTGCCTTAGATTAAATATCCATTACAAATGCAATGCCTAAATAATTTTAAAGACATGACATAAAAAGGCATCAAATGTGAGAAAGGCCTATTAGAACAAGGGATATTAAAACACCACAAGGATAGTGGACCAACCACCAGCATAAAAAATGAAAGACCAAAATTTTTCTCTAGAAACAAAAATGTCACAAATGACAGAGTTGTTGACGCATGTATTGTAAACAGAGCTCAACTAGCAATATCTCTACAAGGACCAACTGATAAGAACTAGTCTCAGACAAACTACACCAATGCACTACAGTCAAGTAATCCAAGGCCTCCAAAGATAAGCACACCCAGAAGAAATTTTAAACCCCTCGGAGAACCTATTGAATCAGCGTTGAAGAAGTTGATACAGAGCAATGCCATAACTTTACCAGAAGCTAGGCCATATGAACCAGGTCCATTTTAGCCTACTTGGTGGAATGACAATGATTTCTATGAATATCACCGCAATAAGGGTCACAAGATAGCAAGTTGTTACAAATTGAAGAACCTCATCCAAGATCTCATTGATCAAGGTGACATTACTATGAATAATAAAGCACCAAATACAGATCATACCATTTTCAAAGATCCTTTTATCAAACATGACAAAGGAAAGGCTTCTAGTTATAATGCACAAAATAATACTACCAATTATACCAATGTAGCATTTGACTATGCCATTAACACACTAAGTGAAGGACATGATATGGTAGCTACAATCATAGTGAATCGTAAAAGCAGAGATTATGTCATCATCACTAGAAGAACAAAAGTCACATTACAAAGAGAACCTTCGAACCAGCCTTCAATAACTAGCAACTACAATATGGTGGACCAGTTGAAGTGAACTCTAGCCCAAATTTCACTATTTGAGCTATTGCGCATATCACCAACCCATAAAGCAATCCTGGATAAAGCCTTACAAGATTTGATTGTTGCTAGAGATATTGATGAGAACACATTTCAATCAATGGTGGGAAACTTGACAGCTTCAAAAGTCACATTCACTGAATAGGTTGTCCCTACAAACTGAATCATGCATAATGATTTGTTTCACTTGGAAGCTTTCATTCATCGAAAAAAGGTTCGAAGAATACTTATAAATGGTGGCGCTGGCCTCAAATTATGCACTCTACATTTAATCAAAGCTTTAGGATATTCTGAACATTATATTGACTCTACTAAGAGAATCAATAAAAAATCCTATGATGACGAGGAACGCCCTTCTAAAGGTATGGTGACTTTACCAGTACAAGTGGGACCAGCTACAACAAATATCACCTTTCAAGTCCTAGACAAAGAATTGGGGTACAATATGTTGTTAGGTCACCCATGGATACATACAATGCAAGAAGTACCATCAACTTTTTACCAATGTGTAAAGTTCTGATACAATGGTATAGAGATCACTGTCCATGGTGACCCAAACCCTTTTCAACACTATAATTATTTAAGGGCAAGCTCAGACAATCAAGTACCAAACAATCAGGAAGCTCCTATTGACCTACAAATGGAATCATTTTCAATTAAAGAAACAGAGAACAATACACCAACCACATCTTCTTTGCATATTAGAGAAGTTGGTTGTGGAGAATATTCCATTTCAAGCACATCAGATGGCAAACAATCATCATTTTTTCCTAGGTCCTTTGGGAAGCCTCAGAACACAACAATGAAGCAAGATAAAGGGAAAGAAATAGTAAAATATTCATATTCTTATTCTTTCATTAGATGGGGAGACCTACAAGAAGAATCTCTCAATGAAGATATCAATCACTGGATATACGGAGAGGATGATGACAAGGTAGTACCTAGTATACCTCTACATTAATATGGAAATGGCTCCAAGATGTTACGAAAACATGGGTATGATGGCACCATAGGATTAGGACTACAAAAGCAAGGAATATTAAAACTTATTTTACCACATGAAAACCCAAAGAATCAAGGCTTGGGATATAAATATGTGCCACAAATAACAGAAGCTAGACAACATACATTGGATATATTGAACAAGCCAAGGTTACCCTCAGAATTCATACCTCAAAATCAGTCATCAACAAAGATGTATTCTCTCCACCTCAAAAGAGAAAGAGGCCACCAACATCTCCTCTCATGGAACGAGATGGTGAAGACATGAGGCAACTTCTGCAAAAACCTAGCATAGACACACCTAGCAATATCATACCTTAATTATATGCACAAGCAAACATGGTAATAGATATAGGCTTAACACCAGCAGATGAACCAAATCCTTGGTTACTATCAATACTTTTTCCAAGAGAAACAACTTCACCTCCTCAATTTAAATCAGATGAAGAAAGACTATAAAGAATAATACCAAGCTTAAGAAGGGTATCCACAATACAAAGTATATCTAATCATTTACAACAAACTCAATTACCAGAACAAGAGCAGATAAGAGACACAGAATCATAAAGTAAAATATACCTGGAAAGCATCACAAATTCTCATGACTATGAATTTCCATTTGACAATGAAGACAAACCACCGCCAATTTATGATGAAGAAACAACAAATTATAAACAGGTATGCATGATATCAGGATCCTCTAAGACAATAGAAAATGAAGACTTTCTTCTCATGCATCCATGCTTGATTGACTGGGGGCAAGAAGGAAAGGCACAATTAGATTGGTTTCAAAATTATGAAGCCTTAGCTGAATTCTTAGGTGCAATGGATGGATTCTCTTATAATCATCACAAAGTTGGCTATGCAGTAGATTTGGATAGAACTGCATAATTTGGAGAAGCAAGATCCTCTATTAATCACGATAGTGATGATAAAATTGAACACATAATAGATGCCCTACCTATTGATAAAGAATGTTCAACATTATTGGTAGAAGAAACTGAGGAAATCAACATCGGTGATGCTGATAAAGTTTGTAACATTCACTTAGCAAAATCCCTCGATCTAGTGGAAAAAGAGAAATTCATCAAATTCTTTAAGTAAAGACCCATAAATTTTGCATGGTCTTATGCAGATATGCCTCAATTAGACCCAAAATTAATCCTGCATCACTTGCCTTTACTTCCAGGGGTAAAACCATACAAATAAAAGCTCAGGAAGATGCATCCTCACATAGCCTTGTTAGTCAAAATTGAGGTACCAAAATTATTAGATGTGGGTTTCATCAGACCTATAGACTATGCTAAATGGATTTCAAATCTATTCTTGGTATCCAAGCATACTAGAGGTATCAAGATCTACATCAACTTTAGAGATCTTAACAAGGCTTTCCCCAAAGATGACTTTCCACTCCCTAACATAGACATCATAGTAGACTTGACAGCTGGAAAAGGCTATCACTCATGGACGGTTTTACTGGGTATAATCAAATCAAAATTGCACCAGAAGACCAACGTAAAACAGCATTCACTTTCCCATAAGGAACCTATTGCTGGAATGTGATGCCATTCAACCTTAAAAATGCAGGTGCCACTTATCAAAGGGCAATGACCACCTTGTTTCATGACATGATACACACAATCATGGAAGATTATGTAGATGACTTTCTAGCAAAGTCCAAAACAAGGGATAATCACTTAAACATATTGGCTAAGATCTTTGATAGACTTGAGAAATACAATATAAGACTAAATCCAAAAAAATGCGTCTTCGGAGTAACATCTGACAAACTATTGGGCTTCATTGTATCCAATCGCAAAATCAAGATAGATCCAGACAAGGTGAAAGATATTTTAGACATGCCATCACCTACTACGCTCAAACAACTCAAAAGTCTACAAGGGAGATTACAATCCATAAGGCACTTCATTGCCCAATTGGCAGAAAAATGCCAACCATTTCAACATCTTTTAAAGAAGGATGTTACATTTAAATGGACACAACAATTCCAAGAGGAATTTGAGGCACTAAAAGAATATCTATTGTCCACTCTGATATTGGTTCCACCCGTACATGGGAAACCATTAATCCTATATATAGCTGCAACAAATTCCTCTTTAGGTGCTCTCCTAGCACAGCATGATGAACAAGGAAAAGAGAGATCCATCTACTACATTAGTAGAACACTCATTGGGTATGAGCTCAACTACACATAGATAGAAAGAGCATGTCTTGCAGTAGTCTTTGCATCAAAAAAACTGAGACATTATGTATTGAGTCTTAAAATACAGGTGGTTGGACAATTTCATCTACTCAAATGCCTGATGAATAGAGCAGCACTAATTGGAAGACTTGCAAAGTGGGTCATGATACTCAGTGAATTCAACATCGAATACATCAATAGAAAAGCTATAAAAGGACAAATAATAGTAGACCTACTTGCAGAAGCACCTTTCCAAGATAATCATCCAATGGTGATAGATTTCCTAGATGAATCAATATTTACACTATCGACACAAACATAGTGGAAATTATTCTTTGATGGTTCACATACAAATCATGGATCAAGATTAGGAATTATGGTCATAACTCCTCAAGGGGATTCAATTCCCAAATCATTCAGTATTAGCTTCCCTTGCACCAATAACATTGATGAATACAAAGCCCTAATGGTATGACTGTGCAATGCACTACAATGGAAGATCAAAGATGTATAGGTCTTTGGAGACTCATAACTCATCATTAATCAAGTCAATGATGATTACAATACAAAAGATGATAATTTACAATCGTACAAACAACTGGTGGAAGAATACAAGCAACACTTCACCAAGATCGCATTTGAACAGATACCAAGAGTGCAAAACAAGGCAATAGATGCGATGGCAATAGTAAGATCTCTCTTGGATATGCCAAATGATGGAACTCACTTTGACTTTCAAGTGGAACAACTCATTGTCCTAGGTTATGAAATACCATCCACTGAATATGTATGTATGATAGTAGGACCTGAGTCTCCATGGTACAGAGATATATACGCATACCTGCATGATCAATATATACCTCTCGATATTTTATAGAATCAAAGGAAGGCACTCATATGACAATCATCAAAACATGCAATTATTGTTGATACTTTATACAGAAAAAGTATGGACAACACCTTACTCAGATGCCTTGATATTGAGGAGGCACAAATCGCCTTAAAAAAAGTTTATGATGGAATATGTGGCACATATTTTTTTGTACCTGATCTAAAAAAAACACTGTTACAAATAGGTTATTATTGGCCTATAATGGAAAAGGACGATTACAAGTATGTCCAAAGATGCAAGCAATTCCAAATACATGGGAACCTCATTCATGCACCTGCTCAAGATCTTTAGCTAATAACATCACCATGGCCATTTTCACAATGGGGATTATATCTTGTAGGGAAAATAAATCCTACCTCTTCCAACAGACATAATTTTATTCTCACAGCTACAGAATATTTCACAAAATAGGTTGAAGCAATCCTGATTATTTTCACAACAAGAAAGCAAATAGCTAAATTCATCCTGAATTATATTATTTGTAGGTATGGGGTACCCATGTGCATCGTGATTGATAATGGCCGACCTTTCAAAAATCAAGAAGTGAGTGAACTTTGTGAACAATTTAACATCCAGCAATGTTTTGCAATACCCTACTATCCCCAAAGCAATGGTCAAGTTGAGGCAACAAATAAAACTATTTTGAAAATTTTAAAGAAATTTGTCAATGACAGTTGATGAGATTGGCATCTCAAACTAAATCCATCTCTATGGAATTATTGAACTAGTATCCGCATGGCAACCGATACAATGCCATTCTTTCTAGTCTATGGTACAGAAGCCATTTTACCTATCAAAGTAGAATTGCCATGCCTAAGAGTCTCTCTAAAAAACATAAGCTCAAAAGAAAACTATAGAGTAGCACGTTTGCAATTTTTAGAATTCCTAGATGAAAAATGACAAAGTGCTCTAAACCATTTACAAGGCTACCAAAATAGAATAAGAAGAAGCTACAACAAATGAGTCAACCCACATTGCTTTGAAATAGGAGATATCGTTCTTAAAGAAAATCAAAGAAATCTTGTTGAACATGAAAAACCAGGAAAGTTTGAACCTAACTAGTTAGGTCTGTTTGTCATAACAAAAGTAATTGGAAATGGCGTTTATCATTTGCAAACAATGGAGGGAGATTCACTTCCTGATCCCATCAATAGTATGCACCTAAAAAGATATTACATCTAAGGGTGGGTTCATTTCAATTTCTAGTACTGCATTTGCATATTTCTTTACCGCATTGCATTATCTCTTTCTTATATAGTTGCATCAATAAAACATGGCGATTGTCCGAGTCATTCACCTATCTACACTGAAAAGAACAAAGGTTGTCTCATTTTCTAGATACTTGTTCATGAAGTATTTAGGAGGTTTTTATTCATTCATCTTCAAAGTCACATTGTGGTTACACTTTATCCTTGGTTGGGTAGAGGTTTCCTTATCAAGTCTTGTTACCCAAAATCTATCATTTTCTATATCTCACACATTAATAAAAAACTCTAAGTCATTACAGATACCTAGTTGATCATATGGCTAGTGAAAAATCCAATATTCTACTTCAGCATTGATGTAATTGTCATACCCAAGTAGGTTTCATTACTTACAAGTCAAGGCAAGAAAATGACAAAAGAAAAAAAATGCTATGCCAATATCCATCTCAAGGCAAAATACATAAAAAAATGATATATTACTAAAATATCACACATACAAGGGCAACAGAAGCTTGACTATGGGAACATGCAAATAAATCCATCAAGGCTATGGATGCTTGCTGGCAATGGAGCAATATTTGAGATATTACAGTGTATAACCTCATCGCAGCTCTAAAAGCTTACTGGCAGCGAGGCTTTATCCAGGATGCTTTTGAAGTCAGAATAACTCATGTAGCTAGCCACATAGGATTCCAAGGGTCTTTGATGGTTATAAGAGTCAGAATAAACTCAATTGCACACACATGGGCAAAAGAAAGATCAATTTTTTAAGAATTGATGGAGAATTTTTCTGCGCCTCCATTCATAAATCTTGGTTACAAGGTGTGTTAAATTGGATGGTCGAAGTCTTTTTGAGAATGGATTAAACTCATATCTCTGGAATGATTGACACCTTTAATCCAATTAGTGCATTTCAGAATGCAAGACACACACATTCATCCTTGTTTGAATAGGAACTGCATTTTTGTCATGCATCCTGCATTAGCATAATTCATATTGAAAATTCATTGTCCCCTCATCATGTTATCATCATAGGTCTGCATGATTGGGGGCATAACTAAAAAATATCTAAAAATCAGATAAAAGTCCTGAAAAAAATTTTAAAAATCAAAAAATGATCACTAAAAAAATTCTAAACATCAGATAAAAGTCACTGAAAAGATTCTAAAAATCAGATAAAAGTCTTGAAAAATGCTAAACATTCAAAAAATGATCCTGAAAAAATCCTAAACATATAGAAAAGGTCAAAAATCCAATCCAAAAAACAATCAATATCGATCCACAAAATCCAAAAACATTCAAATATCAATTTAAAACTTGCAATAAATTGTCTCGCAAGAATCAAACACCCCAATAGATGTCCAGCAAACACTTCACGCGAAGTTAAACAAAAGATACAACTATCTTCTCAAAATGTCTGCATTCAAACTGATCAATGGTCTAATCTATCGATCTATCAAACTATCAACGTGATCAACATCTTGTCTTAAAAAAAATTGGTACACTCGAAACCAAATAGATAGGTCTTATATGGGGTCCAAAACTTCTGAAACCACACATTATCAAAATCACATCAAACATATCAAAGCAAAGGCATAGTCACTCTAACTGTTGAGTTTTGTCTATTTTTGGTTGACTCTTTTTATCAAATTGGCGAAGATCATTGCTTTTAGCTACTCAAGGATGTCCAAAAGTGACTAGAGAAGACATGATGGGCATGATCCTTTTCTTTGTTTGTTGTTTGTGCTTTGAACCAATGAAGTTTTGGGGCAATTGCTCTAGTGGGTGTCTATGATAGGAGCATTCAACTCGTGAATGCCACACATACCTTGACCCCTAGTGTAATTCCCAGAATGGAGGGTTCATTCCTTGTCTGTTATGTGTTTGTTTCTTTGCAATGAGAAATCTATGCATCTTGGTTACTCATACCCTGGTGTAATAAGCTCCATTGTTATACAATAAGGCTCAATTATGATATTGTATTGCACTACGAATAAAACAATGAAGACTTTCTCATCAAAAATTTTATCAAATCATCCATTATCACATCAAAATCTAGAATAAACAAAGATTGATTTAGTTGATTGATCATTCTACGTCTAACAACTAACAATTATTTCAAGGTCTTCAACACATATTTTGACACACAAAAATAAACATCTCACATTTTCATAATCATTCCATAATGATAGTCCATTGTATTATACTAATATTTTCATCAACCATTATTCATCACAACATAGACCTACATCAAATCACTGCATGATATCACATTCATAAAGAATTCATCACCATAATAAAGAAGCATTATACCATGAAGTTCACCATCAAAAGTTAATCAAGAAAGCATATCATATATATCATATAGAAATGTGTCAAAATACATTGTATCTACAACATCAACATCAATATCCAATCTCTCAACCTATATTGCTTCTATCAATAGGTGCATCTCAACTAACTCCAGCATGTCCCGATGGCGCTCTAGGTGGACCCATCAATCCTGCACTACTAGTCTGTTGAGAGGTAAATCAACTCGATCTTCTCCCCATAAAAGCACTAAAACTAGGTTCCATCTGATCTTCAGGAATAGCTCTCATAAGCCTGCCGATAATAAATAGCCTCCTGTGCAGCAGCAAAATATCTATCTACCTGGCTATGAGCCTCTATCACTGGCCCAAATAACTGGTCATATGCATCCATGGTTATATGAGTTATCCTAACTACCTCATCCCTCTCCCTCTTTAATCGATATCTCTCAACAGGGATCTGATCCCTCTCTACAGCCAACTCCTCCATCGCATGTCGATATTGATCCCTATCCTCCATCTGCCATTGTCGCAAAGTAGAAACCAAGTCCTCTAAACACCTAACTCGATCTCTCAATCCCTCATCATCTCCTCTCTCCACACCTATAGACTCCAAAGCCTGGGGCATCTCCACATCATAACCATCATCGCTGCCCTCATCTCCATCACTGCTCGATGACCCTGATCTTGACTTATCACTCTCATCAGAACTACTCATGGATATAGTCTGTCCACCAATATCCACATCCTCCCTATCACTATCCACCTACCCTGCAACCGCTACTATCAAATCTATACCTCCTCCACCTCTACCTCCACCACCCCTACCACCTCCATCTCCACCTCCTCCACCCCTCCCTCTCACCGTAGGATGCCTGCCATGTCTGATCTATGAAGCACCAATTGAAACTATCGGATCTGTCAAAGGTATAGGCCTATGTTGTATCCACCGTACACTATATTGCATTGTACACAATGAATCCGCTACACCAAGATGCCATCCCCACAAAATAGGAGCAAGAGAATCAAAATAAGCAATAGAAACATGAGGCTGCACGCAAGCACCCCAATCACCTACCTCTCGAGTACTGGGAGCAAAATAAGTTGTCACATCTGGAATACCCTGTACTTCCCCGAACTGTCTAAGTACACAACCAGAAAGATTCATATCAATAACCCTATGGCTACCCATGTCTCGACCAATAAGATATCTTTGTTGTCAATAAAAAAGAAGATGCTAAGCATCATCAATCCAACCAAGACAAGTAAGATAAGGTCTCCATGAGAAATACTGTAGGATATCAATCTGATGATTCCAATACAAGATGTTACTCGATGTTCTATGCCTCACACCAATGGTATACTCAAAATCATATGGGTGATCTAGCTCTAAATCCATATGTAATGCAGGATGGAAGATAGCTATGTTCTCTCAAGCCCATGTCTGGAGAAAAGTAATACCATATCCAACTAATTTTTGCTACAAGTAAACAATCCCATGCATCTGATGATACAAAGTCGCAAGAAGAGAGGCTCCCAAGAAAACACACATTTGTAAATAATCATATCATGTATGAAACATCCCCATCCAATAGGAAAATCATAGGCGTGCCTATCAGGTATCAATAATCTAGCAACAGTACAAGCAAGCACAACGGTGAGATCGTCATAAACAAAATCATCCCAATGAATCTCGTAACAACCATGGATATGTAGATCCTTCTTGGTGTAGGAGCACCTCATGACTAAGATAATAAGATAAATAAAGGCTAAAGGATGCACATGATAATTTGACCTTTCAATCTATGTAATAGGGTAGTCTTGTTTGTTTGATGTTTGATTTGTTTGTAATAAACCCCACCTTGTTACCCAATGACATGGATTTGGCAAATTGATAAGCCACCATGGGCATATGGGCCTAGGGGCATTTGGTTGAATATTTTTCTAGGTGTTTATGTGTTGGATATGTCTTAGGAAGATTTAGGACATGTTGAAACATCTCTAGGTAGGCGTATTTAACATATGTCAAAAGTTGCTCAAACTTGACAACTTTGTTGACAACTTTTGATTGCAATTAGAAACTTCCTTCCAATGGTCACCTCAGTTTAAAAGTTGGTTGATAAAAATTGAGAAAGTTATAAAATGTCATCCGCAATCATCATTAGGAGGAGAGAATGACTTTGAAAACTTTTGGCATCATTGAAGTAATATATTTCAGAGAATTTCCTACAATTTTGTTATTCTACATGGTGTACGGTACTGTATGATCATTTTGGAATTAGGAAGCTAGTGGGATGTGTTAGAGTGGTTAATCACCTTTCAAATGCATCAATTATGAGGTCCTAATTCACCAAGACAAGGAAGAAATCGGCAAATTTTCTGAAGTGTTCTAGATTTGACTGTTTTGTCTAGGGTTTTATAAATAAATGGCCTTACCTTGTTGATCCTTCATTGGTGGTTCATAGCTTTGGAGGGGATGCAAGTATGGCCAATTTATTTTAGTACTTTGAAGGCCTTTTGTAGGTTAGGACAAGTTGGAGGTGAGGGTTTGATGCTTTAAGGTGGGCAACTCCATGTGGCCACCGTGTAAGTGTAAGCAAACAGGTCTCACATCAAGGATTAAAGGTCTAATCATGGCCTAAGACTTAGGAAATGGTGTATTTTAAATGGATTAAGATTATTCCTTGAGTTTTTTTGGTGATTTAAGGTGTGTCTACACACTCCTTTGTAAAATAGGCCTAATTGGGCTATATCGGTCTCCTAACCAAAGTAAGGTTTGGATTCTTGTGTTCCCCACTGGTAAGAACCCTTACGATATGTTTTGTAAATCCCAAAAGGGTATCCAAATCTGATATTTTTTGTTTGGTCTTTTGGAGAAATAAAGAGTTAAGTGTGGAAAACCGATCTGGCAGGCCTACTAGGTTTTGTAGGCCTTGTTACAGCAGTTACCTAAACTAGTAGAGGGAACCTAAATTCAATGATTGAAGGAGGTCTCCCTGACCTAGGGGACTTCAAATAAAACCTTAAATATCCATTTTTGCATTGGAGAAGGGACCAAGCTGTTATTGACCATAGGATCCTTGTACCGGTCAATGAAAGAGACCTTGTACTAGTAGTCTTTTGTTTGGAAGAAAGGGATGTGGGACTTGTCAAACTAATATTTATTAACCCTTGGGAGTGTTGTGTGATTTCTAGGTTCCTTGGTGTGTTCTTGGATTAGGGAAACCTATCCTATACCTATACCAGGACTCTGCATCAGATTGGTATCAGAGCATAGGAGAAATCCTTTTGGGAAGAAGAATAGTACATGTCAGCAGAAGAATCAAAGGGTGAGGCTAGAAGAATGCCTCCAAAGGTGACAAATGTGGAACTTGCCAGGATGGTGAAAGAGAATAGAGAAGAAAATGATCGGCTTAGAGGGATGATTGAGAACTTGGAAGGCAAGCTGGAGAGAGGACCCGATGGCTTAGAGGAAGTGGGAGAAGAAGAGGAGAACCTACAAGGGCAGGAAGAAGAGGAAGTTCCTGCAGAGCATAGGTATCTAATCAATGCCTTGAAGTTTGTGGAGAGGAGAACCATGGACCAGAAATCAAACCTTCCTATTTTCAGTGGGAAGATGGATGTTGATGGGGTGATGGACTGGATAGAGTCCTTAAACAACTTTTGTGAATGTGAAGACATTGCTGACAACCAAAAGATGAAGATTTCCAAGTCAAAAATGCAGGGAGCATCCCTGACATGGTGGAATTTTGTGCAAGGAGAAAGAGTGAAAATGGGAAGATGAATGATCACCTCTTGGAAGAAGATGATTAAAGAGATCAAGCAAGTATATGTACCTGAGGACTATAAAGTCCAATTACACAAGAGAACGCACAATCTCAGATAGAAAGAGATGGATGTGTGCCTATACTGAAGAATTTCAGAAATTGAGTATAAAGTCTAAGAAGGTTGAAGATGAAAGTGAAAGAGTGGCAAGATATCGAAACGGCCTAAGGTGGAACATATAAGAAGAGTTGAACCTCTTGTGCCCTAACACTGTTCATAGATGCTATCAATTAGCATTAAAGGTAAAGGAGAAGCTCAAAAGAAGACAAGAGTAGAGCAATAGAGGAAGGGGTAAGCAACCAAGAGGAAGGAGCAACTTTAGAGGAAGATCAAATTTTGAATTTCAAGGAGAGAGGAGTCAAGACTCCTCAAGGAATGACAGCAACAACAAAGGCAACTTTAGAGGTAGAAGGCCAAATTTCAGAGGAAGATCATCAGGAAGAGGAGCAAGACCAATAAAATGTTTTAACTGCAACCAAGAGGGACACATTGCCAGTAGATGCCCAAAGAAGATGTGGTCTATTTCCCAGGGAGAAAGGAGAGCCAATCTAACTCAAGAATCAGATTGCCAAGGTAGTAGTAAACCTGATTCATATGGTTATCCAGAGATTGGAGAGACACTAATGTTGATAAGAACCCTCTTCAAGTTACCAACACCTATGGAGCCACCTTAGAGGAAGACTATCTTCCGCACCACTTGCCAATCAAGAGGAAAGGTATGTAAAGTCATGGTTGACTCAGGGTCCACTAAGAATTTTGTGTCAATAGAAATGGTAGAGAAGTTTAAATTGAGGAGGATACCCCATCCATACCCCTATAGGGTGTATCAGCTCACAAAAGGGCAACAAACTCTTGTAGAAGAGCAGTCATGGGTATAATTCTAGATAGGATCATATAAAGATAAGATTTTGTTTGATTTTGTTAACATGGATGCTTTTCACCTATTGTTTGGAATACCATGGCAGTATGACCTCAAAGCACACCATGATAGCTTTAGGAATACCTATTCCATCACAAAGAATGGAAAGGTCATAGAGCTACTGCCCCTGACTAAAAAACAATGAAGAGCAGAAAGAAACTAAGTCCAAAGTGATGATGATGGAGGGAAAATCATTCCTCAAGGAGATAAATATGGAAGAAGGAATATGCTTTGCATTGCTTCCAATACCAACCTCAAAGGGGATGCCTACTGCAAATGATAGGGCAGAAGGAAAGTACAAGGATCTTAGTCTAGAAGTGAAGGAGATCATTGGCAGATACCAAGGAATAGTTGCAAATGGAGTACCAAGGAGTTTGCCACCAATGAGAGAGATCAATCACTATATTGACCTGATCCCAAGGGCTACATTGCCTAACAAGGCTGCATATAAACTCACGCCAGAACAAAATGAGGAAATGGCAAGGTCGATTCAGGAGTTGCTAGATTCTGACCTGATTGGAAAAAGCCTTAGCCCATGTGCAGTACCTATAGTTTTGGCACCCAAAAAGGATGGAACATGGAGGCTTTGTACTAACTCAAGAACTCTCAACAAGATCACCATAAGGTATAGATTTCCAATGCCTAGGATAGAGGATTTGCTTGATTGTTTTGGGGGTGCAAAATATTTTTCTAAAATTGATTTGAATAATGGATACCACCAAATTAGGATTAGGTCTAGTGATGAGTGGAAAACAACCTTCAAAACAAATGAAGGGTTGTATGAATGGAAGGTTATGCCATTTGGTTTGTCTAATGCCCCAAGTACATTCATGAGACTCATGAATGAAGTTTTGAAAGAATTCACAAGGAAGTTTGTAATAGTCTATTTGGATGACATCCTAGTATTTAACAAGACAAAGGAAGAACACTTGAGGCATCTTGACATGGTTTTGAAAAGGTTGAGTGAAGAGGAATTGATGATCAATATGGAGAAGTGTTTGTTCATGCAGGAAGAGCTCATCTACCTAGGATTTGTGATCTCCAAAGGTCATTTGAAGATGGATCAGGATAAGGTAAATACAATTCTTTCTTGGCCTACTCCTAAGACTATTGGTGAAGTTAGAAGTTTCCATGGATTAGCTACATTTTATAGAAAGTTCATAAGAGGTTTCAATAAGATATGTGCTCCAATGTTGGAAACCATAAAAGGTGGTCAAAAGTGCAGGTTTTCTTGGGCAAAGGAGACGGATGAGGCATTTGAAACTCTCAAGAAAAAGGTAGCTCAACAACCGGTACTTGCTTTACCTGATTTTAATAAAGTGTTTCAGATTGAATGTGATAATAGTCATGTGGTCATAGGAGCAATCATAAGCCAAGAAGGCAGACCCATAGCATTCTTTAGTGAAAAACTCAATGAGGCAAAGAGAAAATATTCTTCTTATGACCTAGAAATGTATGCACTAGTTTAGGCATTGAAAAAATGGAGACATTATCTACTACCAAAGGAATTTGTGGTCTATACTAACAATTAAGCCTTGAGTTTCATTAATAGCCAAGAAAAGCTAAGCCATGGGCATATGAAGTGGGTAGAATCCCTACAAGCTTGTACCTTTTCCATAAAACACAAGAAAGGAGTAGCCAACAAAGTGGTTGATGTAATGAGTAGGAGAGTGCTAACCATATCTGAAATCCAATTAGAAAGCATTGGGATTGATGCAATGAAAGATATGTATGCGGCAGATGAGGACTTTAAGGATATTTACAAGCCATGTATTGAATTTGGTGAAAGGTATCATGTGGAGTTTTCTGATTTTCTAATCCAAGATGGACTTCTTTTCAAAGGTGGGCAATTGTGCATACCAAAGTGCTTAATGAGGACAAATATCATCAAGGAAAAGCATAGTGGAGCTATGGCGGGTCATTTTGGTTTGGACAAGACACTTGAATTGGTAAGAAGGCACTACTTTTGGCCCAAATTTTAGGTTGATGTAAGAAAGTTTGTAGATACACACACCATTTGCCAAAAGGAAAAAGGAAGAAGTACCAATGTTGGTCTCTATCAACCCTTGCCCATTCCCTCAAGATCTTGCGAAAGTGTGTCAATGGAATTTGTAATGGGTTTACCTAGGACCCAAAAGGGGTTTGACAGTGTATTTGTGATAGTGGATAGGTTTAAAAAAATAGCACATTTCTTTCCATGTAAGTCCATGAGTGATCCATCTTATATAGCAGATTTGTTTTTCAGAGAAGTAGCAAGGATTCATGGACTTCCATTGAACATAGTGTCTGAAAGGGATGTCAAATTTGTCGACCATTTTTGGAGAACTCTGTGGAGGAAACTTGGCACCAATTTGTCCTTCTCATCAGCCTATCATCCACAAATAGATGGGTAGACAGAAGTAGTAAACCGGTCATTAGGGAATTTGTTGAGATGTCTTACAATGCAGCATGGTGAAAAGTGGGATTCAATCTTACCTTAGGCTGAGTTTGCCTACAATGACACTATAAATAGAAACACAGGGAAGTCACCATTTCAGATTGTGTATGGGTTGCATCTAAGAGGGGTATTGGAGTTGAGAAAGCTACCCCATATGGATCCCATAAGCGCAGATGGTGAGAGGTTTGTTGAATCCATAAAGGAATTTCATGAATAGGTCAAAATACAACTTCAAAAGTCATCATAAAAATATAAAGAACATGCAGATCAGAAAAGGAGAGAGGTAAGTTTCAAGTTAGAGATTTGGTTAGGGCAAATTTGAAGAAGGAAAGGTTACCCAAGGGCAAATACACTAAGCTCATGCAAAGGAAAGTAGGACCATGTCAAATCTTGAAGAATTTTGGCACCAATGCTTATGAAATGCAATTACTATCAGACCTTGGCATATCTCCTATTTTTAATGTTTGTGATCTAACTCCTTTTAAAGGTGATTCTAATAAACGTAACTCATAGCAGGTCCTAGAAGAAGCAACAGATATAGATTTTTCCAAACATGATCCACCTAAATTTGAAAAAGTGTTGGACACCAAGATTGTAAAGAAGACTAGGAACAATGAGTACAAACAATACTTAGTCAAATGGAAAGGAAAACCAAACTCTGAATCCATTTGGTTGAATGAAGATCAAATCAAGAAGCATGGCAAAACATTACATGACCTCATCTCAAGTGGACTCCAGATTCATTCACCCTGGGAGTATGGTGCAGGAGCACCTCATGACTAAGATAATAAGAGAAATAAAGGCTAAAGGACACACATGAGAATGTGACCTTTCAATCTATGTAATAGGGTAGTATTGTTTTTTTGGTGTTTGATTTGTTTGTAATAAACCCCACCTTGTCACCCAATGACATGGATTTGGTAAATTGATAAGCCACCTGATAAGTTGATACATTGACATGTTTTTATCAAGAATTTTAGGTTTTTGGTATCTTTTGGGTTGCATTATGATAGTAAAATATTGTGCATTGACTATATGTAATCCATGTTTTAAAAACCAAACTTAAGAAATCATGTTTGAACCTTGCCAATTTCTTCCTGTAGCCAAATGGTTTGTCTCTATGATATGCGGATTATTTAGGATGATTTCATATGTGAGTTAATGAATGTATTAGTTAAAGTAAAATACATATGCGTGTCCTTGTATTCTATTTTTGTTTTAGTGCAGGTAATAATTGATGCTACAGTGAAGAATTCTCTTCCGCGCCTAAGGACTAGAGAATCACGCCAGAGAGCTGGAGGTCAAATTGAAGGAGATTCAAGCGAGCACGATCTAAGGCATAATCAAAGTAGTTGTACTTCAGCACGGGAGTTTAACTCCAGTACATGTTTAATCTATAAAATATTTCTTTGGCGTGCAAAGGACTGTGGTTCGGTTACAGATCCACAGTTCCTACAGCCAAGCTTTTTGTTATTCCCTTTGTCTGGCAGTGATCCGCCTTTTCTTCTGGGCATAATTGTAGTTATCCATTATAGTTTGTCTTTTCTATTTAATAAGCTCTCCCTTCCTTTCTGAGTGTTAGACAGAATAGAAAAGGATTGAGCAGTTTTTGTCACATATTCTAGATTTTCATCTTTTGGATATGTAATCATCTTTCGGGAAGAAATGAAGGAAAACATGTTATTCTGATCTGTTAAGAGTTTTTTACTGAGAGTTTGATATCACTAATCCAAGAGGGCCCACTTGGTGAGTGATCCTATGTTTATGATTATTGAATTTAGTTTTTACTTAGTTGCAGTAGAAGTTCATGACTGGGATGTTCCTGCAGCCACTGGAAACAGATCCTTTGACTATTCCTACAGCCAAGGCAGAACAGCGTTAGTCTTGTTATTTCCATTAATTCATTTCAGCAGAATTTTGAAAAGCTTTCATTTAGTCTTTCTAATTTTTATTCCTACTTTTCTCCCAGTAATTGAGAATAATCATTCAAGGAGCTTAGTGCATATATCTTGCAGACCCATTTCAAGTTTTACGTTCCTGGATTGACAACTAAATGAACACCAACCATGAGAATAGTAAACTCTACTATATGAATATCCAAACTTTGGATTGAGATTTCAATTAGAGATATTATTTTTATTAATGTTGGGGTAGACATTTTTGGCATCGTTGTCGGGGATGGTGTCAAGCTAAGAGTCTTTTATGATTGTTTTAGTTTTTAGTTAATTGTTTGGATTTCATGAATTTGCATGTATAATCAAAGAAGAGATGCCAGAGGTAAATTTTTACCCACTCATACTACCCAAGCAGAAGATAGTTCTTCGGATATAAACCCTTTTTCTGAGTTGTATCAAGACCCACAAAATTTGAATCATCCTGAGTCTGAATTTACAGGAAATAGTCTTCAGCTCCTCTTTGGCCCGCAATAAGAAGAGTTGCCTATTGTAATAACCCCCACAAGTCCAATGCAAGGGAACCCACCCCCTGGTGGAAATAATCCACCACCATCACCTGGTCCAACATTTGAGTTTCCCATCTCTGACCAGCATGATAATGCTAACCTCAAGAACATTCCAGGATCTTCACTACCTAAGTTCTATGGGTTGGTCACAGAGGACCCTGATACATTTCTGTTTGAGTTTGATGTTCTCTGTAGGATCTTTGACTATACTACAGATGCCCATAGACTCAAAAATTTTCCAGCCACTTTGAAGGAGTCATCCTTGAAATGGTTTATGAGTTTGGGTAGTAGCACAATAAATACATGGGATGAGATGAAACGGTTGTTTCTTGCAAATTATAAAGATTACTATAGAGGGACTCATCGGCATGGGGATGACATCTTTAGGATGACACAAACTACAGATGAGAACCTTGAGGATTATCTGGAAAGGTTTTTGTTTAGTGTCAAGAAGTCCAAGCATAGTACCTTGAATGAAGATTCCCTCAAATTGATATTCTTGAGGGGTATCAGTGATGAATGCACTGATTCTTTAGATCTCATGGGGGGGGTGACATTACACAATCTACTTGGGCTGAAATAGAACAAATTTCCAAGAAATATTCCAGATCCACTTCTAAGAAGAATAGGAGATTTAAGTCAGGGGCACCATCATCATCATCTGGAAATGGAGTTTCTAGGTTGGAACTTAGTCATTTGTTAAAATATTTCAAAGAGGACATTATAAATAATATGGCTACTCAGTTGGATACATTGGCAGCTAAGAAGAAGCATGAGGAAGCTGATGCATTCCTTGCAGAATTTTGTCCTCATTGTAAGCAGCAGAAGAAAGATTGTCGATGTAAAATGGTTGCAAATGTTGAAGTACCTAATTTCAAACCAATTCAAGGGGACGATGAGCAAGTCTTCTATGTTGCTCAGAGAAGACCAAATTTTTCGAGACAAGGTATGCCACCTGATCCACTTTCCTTTTCTGGTTATAGTGGTAGTTCTTATGCACCAAATAACCAATGGCAACCACAGTATTCTCAAAATTTTGGTAATTATCTAAATTGGTATGCATCACAAGGCCAAGGACAGAAATTTGCTAATCAAATGCCCCAGTGGTAGCAGCCACAAGGAAACTGGTATCCACCTCAGGGTGTAGGGAACCAGTTTCAAGGGAATTGGCAACCTAACTCTCAATGGAGGGGAAACCCATCATGGTCATCCCAATCCTCTGGATAGCAGCCTCCTAATCAGTAGCCACAACCTCCTACTTTAATGCCAACTCATGTAGCCACAGCACCACCTCCAAAGCCAACATAGCTACCTACTCAACCGTTGCCTAATCCATATATTAAATCTCAGCAACAACAACAAGCTTATTCAACTCATGCTAACCAATATCCAACCTATTCTTTGTTACTAGAAGATATTCACCTCCGATCTGGAACAACCCTACCTAGTCCCTCTCATCCAGTTATTACTGAAGTACCAGAGGAGAAGCCAATCTCTGATCCTAATGCTGTAATACCTCAGAATCAAATATTACCACCTTTTCCTCAAATATTGTCTGACAAATAAGTTTCAACTGAATAGCAACAAAGCTTTGATATTCTTGACCAACTGAAGCACATTTGTGTTAAAATTCCATTGCTGCAGGCAATAAAGGATGTTCCAATATATGGTAAGGCATTGAGAGAGGCATGCCTAAAGAAACCTGGTAGAAAGAAAAAGGATCCACAAACAGTTCATGTTATGGGTCAATTAGCTGATATTATGTTGGGAAAAGTTGCTATTCCAAAATATTCTGATCCAGGCAATCCTGTTGTGACTATAGTCATTAATGGCACTCAAATAAAGAATGTTTTAATTGATCTAGGAGCAGCCATTAATGTAATGACAAGGGAAGTAATGAAACATCTTGAGATAGATAGTTTAAGGGCTACACCTATAGTTCTTCAACTTGTTGATGGCTCTGCAGTAAGACCTGATGGTATAATAGAAGATATAGTGGTCATACTAGATCCCTGAGAATACCCTACAGACTTTATGATTTTATCCCCAAAAGAAACATTGGGGGGACATCCAGTCATTTTGGGAAGACCATGGCTTGCCACAGTAGATGCATATATTGGGTGTAGATCAGGAGACATGACTATCTCATATGATAGTTCCACAAAAACATTGGCTTTGTATTCCCCTGCACAACCTCAGCTTGAGCAGCAGCAGGCTGTTTGGCCTATTTTGGGAGAGGAATCTAAAGAGATGGACTCTATCAGTCATCTTATGATGATTAATCAAGTACCACCCATGTAGTTATATGATGAGGAATCAATCCTTTATAAGGTTCTGACAAATGAATTAATAGAAGACAGAGAATTACAGGAAGTGATTCCAAATATTACAGGATTAGACTTTCCTGCAGCCACTGATATTTTTCACACTTTATTGCCACAGGAGTTGTCATATTCTCATGTTTCTGATATAAATCAGATTGATCTTACTATCAAGATAGAGGTTGCATTGAATAAATATTTGAACATCAACAAGAATATAACAGATATTCAGAAGGATAGCTTGGTAGACTTGCTAAAACTCCATAGAAATGCCTTTGCATGGGATTACAAGGATATGAATGGAATTGATCCAACAGTTTGTACACATCGCATTTATATAAAGGATGAGTGTTGTCCCCTTAAACAGCCTCAAAGAAGAGTCAATCCTGCCTTGAAAAAGATAGTTAAAGAAGAATTGCAGAAATTGTTGAAAGCTGGATTTATTTATCCTATTTCTGATAGTCAATGGGTATCACCTTTGGTGATAGTTCCTAAAAAAGGAGGCAAATGGAGAGTATGTGTTGATTATAGAGCCTTGAACTTGGCCACAAGGAAGGATGATTTTCCACTACCCTTTGTAGATCAGGTATTGGATTCTCTTGCTGGTAAGAAATTTTTTTCATTTTTGGATGGATTTAGTGGCTATAGTCAAATACAAATAGCCCCTGAGGACCAGGAGAAAACAACATTTACTTGTCCATGGGGCACTTATGCATATTCTATTCTTCCTTTTGGGTTGTGTAATGCTCCAACCACTTTTCAAAGGGCAGTCATCAGTATTTTTTTTGATATTTCTCAAGACATAATGGAGATTTACATGGATGACTTTACAACCTATGGTTCTGAATTTGATTAGGCATTGGATAATTTGAAGAAAGTTTTGTAGTGGTGTGAAGACTACAACTTGTCTCTAAACAGTGAAAAGTGTTTTATAATGATGGAAGAAGGAATAGTCCTTGGTCATCATATATCTATACAAGGTATACAGGTGGATCCAGCAAAAATTGAGGTTATTCAACAAATTAATGACCCTGTGAAGCAGAAAGATGTGAGGAGTTTTCTTGGCCATGTTAGATACTACAGAAGGTTCATTAAAGATTTCAGCAAAATTGCAAGTCCCTTATATACACTGCTTACTAAAGATGTAGAATTTAAATAGACCTCAGCATGCAATGAAGCTTTTTTAAAGCTTAAGCATGCTTTGACTCAGGCACCAGTTCTTAAAGGACCTAATTGGTCTCTACCATTTCAAATCCATACTGATACATCTGATTATGCTATAGGAGAAGTGTTAGGATAGAAAGTTGACAAGTTGGAAAATGCCATATATTATATCAGCAAGAATTTGCAAGGACCTGAATTGAATTATACAGTTACTAAATAAGAGATGCTAGCTGTCATTTATGCCCTTAACAAGTTTAGACACTATATTACAGGGTATCCAATATTTGTGCATACAGATCATACTGCAATTAGATATCTTATGAATAAGCCATCAATCACTGGTAGATTGGCTCGCTGGTTATTGTTGATGCAGGAATTTGATATCACAATTGTTGATAAGCCAGGGAAGTCTAATGTTGTTGCAGATTATCTTTCACGTCTTCAATTGCAAGAAGATTCGACAATGATAGATGACACTTTTCTAGATGAGCATTTGTTTCTCATACAAGCTCATACACCTTGGTATGTTGATATTGCCAGCTATTTAGCTGCAGCTAAGATGCCAATTTCTTTTTCTCCTAAGGAAAGAAGGTTGTTAGTTGAAAAAAATTTAATTTTTCATGGATTGCTGATTGTCTATTCTATACTAGACCTGATCAAGTTATGCAAAGATGTGTCAGAGAATATGAAACATATGACATCTTGCATACATGTCATGATGAACCATGTGGACATCATTTTGCTGCCAAAAGGATAGCATTGAAAATACTCAATACTGGTTATTATTGGCCTACACTACACAAGGATGCAGCTCAGTACACACGGAAGTGTGATAGGTGTCAGCGAATGGGCAAACCTACAAAATATGATGAAATGCCTCTATATCCTCAACTATCTATAACACCGTTTGATAAATGGGGATTAGATTTTATTGGCCCCATTGATCCACCTTCTAATGGCAAATCTTATATCTTGGTATGTACAGACTATGTGACAAAATGGGTAGAAGCTAAAGCTATGCAACATGCAAGAGATAATAAAGTAGTTGAGTTTCTATATGAGAAAATATTTACAAGGTATGGAGTACCTAGGGAAATTGTCTCAGATCAGGGACCTCAATTTACATCAACATTGATAAAGCTTTGGTCAATAAATATAATATAAGACACAGGAAATCTACTCCATACCATCCATAGTCTAATGGTCAAGTAGAGGTTACCAACAGAGAACTTGAGGGTATTCTTACAAAAATAGTGCATATCCACAAGAAAGATTGGTCTAATTGGCTTTCAGAGGCAATTTGGGCATACAGAACAACCTGGAAAACACCAATTGGATTCACACCTTTTGCGATGGTCTATGGCAAAACAGCAATGATGCCTATTGAATTTGAGTATAAAACCTTGAGAATAGCCCTACAACTGAATATGACATTATCTGAAGCACAAAAGGAATGCATTCAGTAGTTAAATGTTTTAGATGAATGGAGAAAAATAGTAGTTCAACAAACAGAGTTGATTCAAAACCAAAGAGCCAAATGGCATGATAAGTATATCAAAGAAAAGAGATTCAAAGTTGGTGATTGGGCACTCTTGTATGATTCCAGATATAAGGATGCTCAGGGAAAACTCCAAACACGGTGGTTGGGTTCTTATCAAATAGAAGAAGTTTTTCATAATGGAGTAGTTCGGTTGTCCACCATAGATGTTGTTAGATTCAAACTTTTAGTGAATGGACACCGACTACGCCTTTATCACAAGCTGGCTACTAGAGAAGAGTTTATGCAGCAATTTGCTCCTCAAAAAGAAACACAAGTTCCTACAGCAACTGGTGATGTTCCTGCAGCAACTGGTGATGTTCCTGCAGCAACTGGTGATAGTTCTACAGTAACTGATAATGATTTGGTAACAATTCATGAGCTTCCTAGTGCACTTGGGCATGTTAATAAAGGTGATGATCCTGCAGCTTTTGCAGTGAACTTATTTACTGTATCATAATCAAATATTTCCATGTGAAATATTGTTCTCTGTACAATAAAGTTCCATCCACTACATTCCATCCCACTTTCTTATCTATCACTTCATTTCATTTCGCAATCATTTTCGCCCATTTGCAGGTACGTGTATATTGTACTTTATTTTAATTTTACATTTATTATTTCATTATGACTTTAATCCTATTATAATCCGCTTCATACCCGACATCTTATCGGCCTGTGTGGACACGTGCTAGGTTAAGTTGGGGGGGGTACTTTATGGTCCTTTTTCCCAGTAAGATTTATTATCCCAAACTGATTTCTTAACTGAGATTACTTATGATGATTATTATTTCACGCGAGTGAATAATAAGTTTTGCCGCCTAATTTTAGATATGAAGATTTTAGCCTTTGGAATATTTCAAACATTTTGGTGAAGCTACGGAAGTATTAGAGTAAAAGATGGGAGGTGATCCGATTCGCCATGAACTGACTATGCATGAAGGGTTGCTGCAGGATGTTGTCTGTGTGCACTATTTCCAAAACCACGACTAGCTAGAGTATTTCTTGAAGATTAGGGATTTCAATGATGAAATAGCTGTGGAATTTATACATTCTTTTGATGAAGGAGAAGCTACAGTTAAGGGGTTGAGGGTAATTTCTATAGAGTAGATAATTGCAGAGGTCAAAGGTTTGCTGCAGGAAGGAGAACTCTTTCCAGAATCAAAGGATGCAAGGAGTGCCAGGGCAGAGTTCACAATTGCTATAGACGGACCCTTAATGATGGATAGGCAAGGAACTAGAAGGGTTTCTTTGCCAGCACACTGGCCTCAAGTAGCTCTATATATCATGAAGTATATCACCTGTGAAGGATGGTATTCAAATCTCCACTTGCCTCAATTCAAGCTACTCAGTCATCTGCGTCATAACCGACGAGCTAATGTCCCAAATTTCTTGTATCATCTCATTTCTATAAGTGCTAAGGAGACTAAAAAATATGGCAATCGCTCTATTAGCCATCATGGACTGGTAAAGTTGCTGGTACAACGGTCCCTGAGAGATGTTTCACAGATGGAATGGGGTGTGTTTGAAGATATTCTGCAATTTAGGGCAGAAGAAGCCCCTGTTAAAGATAATCCTTTGGTTCAAGAAGGGGTAGCTGTAGAAGATCTTTCCAGTGAAGAAGAGGGTTTGTTAGTTGTTGAAGGAGCTACAATAATTTTAGAAGAAAATATTGAAGCAAGGCTAACTGAAGGACAACCCTCTACCTCTCTTCAAGGAGGTTCACCTATTTTGCAGAGGGAAGGAAAAGAATTAGAAAAGGAGGAGTCAGGTGAGGAATTTGTTGTTCGGCCACAGGAAGTGCATATTTCTCCTGTAGCCAAGAGGCATCATACAAAAACAAGAACTCCTACATCAGTTTCAAAAGTGTATGTTAGGAGAACAAGAAGAAGGACACAGAAAACTCAACTAGTGAGTAAGCCAACAGAGGTCATTGCAGTAGACACTTCAGAAGAAGAGAATGCCATAGATAGGGAAATACAAGAAAACCCTACAGAAGATGAAATTTAGGAAAACCCTGTAGGAGAAGAAACCCAAGAAGCAATTTAGGAAGAAATTGTAATTGATAAGCTCGCAAAATCTGGCTTCAGTAGCATTGCAATCTGAGGAGACAATTGATGATGTTGCACAATAACCTGAAGAAAACATGGGAAATATGCCAATCCAGAATGAGGAAGTTATTGAAGAAATTCCACGGTCTAAAGTAGGACCCATAAAAACTCCTTCATCCCTGACTAGCTTGTCAATTGCTTTAACATTCTTTAGGCAATGGGAAATAGAGAAGGATAGGTTGCAAGGAATAATTAATAAGCAGCAAAAAGAGATTGAGAAGAAAGACAATAGAATTAAAGAATTGGAGACTAAGGTAGAAGAAATCTATAGTATGGTTCCTAAGATAATGTAGTGTAGAGCTCCCCCAAGAATTTATGCAGTGCACTTGAAAGAACGGTATCTGAATTTTAGATTAAACCACATAGTAAGGGACCTTAGCCCATCCTTGGAAACACCTGAGGAATTCCGTCATGCTTTTCAAACCTCCCCACATTCTGTAAAGAACCTGTTATGTGAATTATATTTACATAATTATGTTGTGCCCCAAGACAGAGAATGGAATCCCTTGTTATACATTGGGGATATTCATCTCAGAGCTCTAATGTCATGGATACAAAATGAAATGATTATAGGACCACAAGCTAGGGAGTTTGAAAAACTGGAACATGATTGTCCATTGCCATTAAAGAGGGAAGCAGAAGAACCCAGAGTTCCTAATTATGACTGGCAAAAATTATTAATAAGAGATGATGTTAGAAAGATAGTACTTCCAATAAGAGAGGAAGTATATCAAGCGTTTGAGCAATTAGTCCAAACCCACAGGACAACAGCACTAGAGGGACTAACTCAACACTGGAATCATCTACCAGAGCATCTAAAACTGGGAGAACCCTATTCATTGTAGAATTTTCATGCAGCTATACAGAGAGCATCCAAATATATACAGCTAGGAAGGGAAAAATCCAATAATTGGTTACCATTAATTTTTCAACCTCCTATCCTAATGTGGCCACTTTTGGCATGCCAACCAACAGAACAGAATTATGATGTGAATGTTGAAGAAATATCTAGATGGTCCAGGTTGAAGAAAATGAAGGGATTTTACAGGAGTTTGCCTTCCAAGGGAACCAGACAGAGCACTGTGGGTGATTTCAGAGTCTCGGCAAAAGTTAGAAATTTTCCTTTCACTGCAGGAGCAGCAAACCCTTAGAGTTGGGGGGCATGATAAGTCTGTACATTGACATGTTTTTATAAGGACTTTTAGGTTTTTGGTATCTTTTGGGTTGCATTATGATAGTAAAATATTGTGCATTGACTATATGTAATCCATGTTTTAAAAACCGAACTTAAGAAATCATGTTTGAACCTTGCCAATTTCTTCCTGCAGCCAAATGGTTGTCTCTGTGATATGCGGATTATTTAGGATGATTTCATATGTGAGTTAATCAATGTATTAGTTAAATTAAAATACATATGCGTGTCCTTGTATTCTATTTCTATTTTAGTGCAGGTAATAATTGATGCTGCAGTGAAGAATTCTCTTCCATGCCTAAGAATTGGAGAATCACGCCAGAGCGCTGGAGGTCAAATTGAAGGAGATTCAAGCGAGCGCGATCTAAGGCATAATCAGAGTAGTTGTACTTCAGCATGAGAGTTTAACTCCAGTACATGTTTAATCTATAAAATATTTCTTTGGCGTGCAAAAGACTGTGGTTCGATTACAGATCCACAGTTCCTGCAGCCAAGCTTTCTGTTATTCCCTTTGTCTAGCAGTGATCCGCCTTTTCTTCTGGGCATAATTGTAGTTATCCATTGTAGTTTGTCTTTTCTATTTAATAAGCTCTCCCTTCCTTTCTAAGTGTTAGACAGAATAGAAAAGGATTGAGCAGTTTTTGTCACGTATTCTAGATTTTCATCTTTTGGATATGTAATCACCTTTCGGGAAGAAATGAAGGAAAACATGTTATTCTGATCTATTAAGAGTTCTTTACTGAGAGTTTGATATCACTCATCCAAGGGGGCCCACTTGGTGATTTATCTTGTGTTTATGATTATTGAAGTTAGTTTTTACTTAGTTGTAGTAGAAGTTCATGACTGGGATGTTTCTGCAGCCACTAGAAATAGATCCTTTGACTGTTCTTGCAGCCAAGGCAGAACAGCGTTAGTCCTGTTATTTCCATTAATTCATTTCAGCAGAATTATGAAAAGCTTCCATTTAGTCTTTTTGATTTTTATTCCTACTTTTCTTCCAGTAATTGAGAATAATCATTCAAGGAGCTTAGTGCATATATCTTGCAGACCCATTTCAAGTTTTATGTTCCTGGATTGACAACTAAATGAACACCAACCATGAGAATAGTAAACTCTACCATATGAATATCTAAACTTCGGATTGAGATTTCAATTAGAGATATTATTGTTATTAATGTTGGGGTAGACACCACCATGGGCATATGGACCTAGGGGTAGTTGGTTGAGTATTTTTTTAGGTTTTTATGTGTTGGAGATGTCTTAGGAAGGTTTAGAACATGTTGAAACATCTCTAGGTAGGCGGATTTAACATATGTCAAAAGTTGCTCAAACTTGACAACTTTTGGTTACAAATAGAAACTTCCTTCCAACAGTCACCTCAGTTCAAAAGGTGGTTGATAACCATTGAGGAAGGTCTAAAATTTCATCCACAATCATCATTGGGAGAAGAGAATGACTTTGAAAACTTTTGGCATCATTGAAGTAATATATTTCTAAGAATTTCCTACAATTTTGTTATTCTACATGATGTACCATATTGTATGATCATTTTGCAATTAGGAAACTAGTGGGATGTGTTGGAGTGGCCAATCACCTTTCAGATGCATCAAGTTTGAGGTCCTAATTCACCAAGACAAGGAAGAAATCGGCAAATTTCTTGAAGAGTTCTAGATTTGACTGTTTTGTTTAGAGTTTTGCAAAGAAATGGCCTTACCTTGCTAATCCTTCATTGGTGGTTCACAGCTTTGGAGGGGATGCAAGTATGGCCAATTTATTTTAGGACTTTTAAGGCCTTTTTCAAGTTAGGACCAGTTGGAGGCGAGGGCTTGATGCGTTAAGGTGGGCAACTCCATGTAGCCACCCTGCAAGTGTAAGCAAGCAGGTCTCACATCAGGGTTTAAAGGTCTGATCATGGCCTAAGACTTAGGAATTGGTGTATTTGCAATGTCTTAAGAGTATTCCTTGAGTTTTTTTGGTGAGTTAAGGTCTGTGTCTACACACTCCTTTGTAAAATAGGCCTAATTGGCTATACCGATCTCCTAACCAAAGTAGGGTTTGGATTCTTGTGTTCCCCACCGGTAAGAACCCTTAGGATATGTTTTATAACTCCCAAAAGGGTATCCAAATCTAGGGTTTGTTATTTGGTCTTTTGGAGAAATAAAGAGTTTAGTGTGGAAAATTGGTCTAGCAGGGCTACTAGGTTTTGTAGGCCTTTTTACAGCAGTTACCCAAACCGGTAGAGGGAACCTAAATTCAATGATTGGAGGAGGTCTCCCTGACCTAGGGGACTTCAAAGAAAACCTTAAATAACCATTATTTTATTGCAGAATGGGCCAAACCATTGTTGACCATAGGGTCCTTATACTAGTCAATGAAAGAGACCTTGTACCAATAGTCTTTTGTTTGGAAGAAAGGGATGTGGGAATTGTCAAACTGATATTCCTTAACCCATGGGAGTGTTGTGTGATTGTTAGGGTCCTTGGTGAGTTCTTGGATTATGGGAACCTATCCTATACCTATATCGGAACTTTGTATCACTTCTCTTCACACTCGAACAGGGTACACAAAGCAGAGATGCCATCATGATGATCAAAAGTAACTCATCTACCAAATATCAAAATGTGTAAAATATGCCACACATCCTTAAGTGTGATGGACACCTTACCAGTCGATAGATGAAAAGAACATGTCTCTGAATGCCACTACTCAATCAAAGCAGTAATCATGGCCTTGTTGGTCGTAACCTCAGGCAAATGTGCTATATAATCAATCCAACCTATTGTAACAAAACGGTATCCTCTGGATACAACTCATGATGTCGATCAAGACTATCTGGCCTTGCCTACCTAGCAAGTAGTACTGGATAATGCGCCTGCATTTGGAAAATATAAAAAATAAGTCAGCTATGTCATCAAAACTGTAAGGATGCATAAATAAGAAGAAAAACATGCCTTATTATCAAATTTGAAATACTTATTTCAATTGTGAAGTAAATTTCTCAAATGCGACATACTTATGCCAATTGCGAATCAAAATTAACGTATGCGATACAATTTTATCAACTGTGACACAATGTTATCAAATGTGGCATAAAATATCAAATGCGAAGCATTTACATCAATTGCAACATGATTAAATCAATTGCAGTAATATCGACAGTCAATTGAGACATTCATGACAGATGCCATACCAAAAAATGATTAAAAATTATGCAAAATATAGATAGAAACAAGCAGAAAATCATGCAACTCACCATGCCACCAGTGTCAAGAGGTCTCTGATATGACCCCACTCCCTCGGATAAATGCAACCTCGCTCTATGACCTGCCATTTCGCTCCAAGGACGCCAAAAGCACAAATTTCTCTAAGCAATTCTTTCAAAACAAAACAATGCAAATGAGCTCAAATCAATACCAATCTTCATTTTATAAGCATAAAATTAGGGTTTCTTAACAAAATGCCTATGGACCCCTCCAACTTCAATGCAGTTGTACACATAGAAAATGAGATCGAAGCCATTTCAAACTTCATATTATTACTATCTAACACATTTTCGAAAAACCAGTCTTCGCTCCAAAAATTTTTGACCACTTTTCTGAGGGAGCATTATACCCTAGCGTCATCAAGGCATACTGGGGCAGTTTTTCTTTTCATTTTCTTTGAATCAACGTCTTTTTGACATTGTCTCAAAGAGGGGAAAATGTAGACACCTAAAAATGTCTCATTAATTCTACACTAATTATTCGTCTATTTAATTAAGTAATTCTTTAATTATTTGATTAAATTAACTATTTCTTCTAATCATCGCCCTTTAACACTCTTAATTATTCTATTTATATTCTCAAATCATTTTAATCAGTTAACCATATTTCAATTATTAATTAAATATCAATTATTTAATTAATTACAACATTTTCCTTAGTTAAATAATCTTTATTATTTAATTAATTCTATCTCCTAAGTTTAAATAATTTCATTTAAATTATTTAAATTAATTAATTAAATTCCTCCATTTCCCCAAATTACAATTCCAATTAATTCCATCTAATTTCATCTCATTTCTCCCAAATTCGAATTTCACTTCATTTCATCTAATTCCAAATCATCAAATTCACATTTTCCCCAAATCTGAATTTCGGTTAATTTCATGTGCATTTTAGCATTCAAATGACCAAATTCAAATTCAATTTCAAATTCCTACAACACATGCTAAAATCAGAACTGATTGATGAAATCAATTGTCTAATCAGTTAACTCGGTTAACTCATCAATCATCCTTTTTAACTCAAAATCAATCCACTTATCTCTCCAATCAATTCAGTCTTCTAATCAATCAATCCAGTCAACTAATCCATCTATTCAGCCTACTTGTCAACCAATTGAGTTCACTACTCAATCAAATGAGTTAACAAATCAATCAATTGAGTTCAATGATCAATCTAAATCAGTTATCTATCAATCAACACTTGAGTTCAAATTCTCACCTCCTTTGTGTTGAAAATCTATAAATTCAACCTCTTTTCTCAATTTAGTCTAGAATCACAAAATCAGAGTCTTCAGAGTATTTGTATGTTGGAAATTGGTGCAATACCTAAGAGCCACCAACCACTCAAACTGGAGAAGCACAATGGAAGAAAAGATGCAGAATGAGGGAGTTTCTATTTGAATGCATTTCTCATTTCTTGTATTGATTTTCATTGATTATGTTTGATGTTTGTTAATTAGTTGAGAATTGGTGATTCATTCTTATTTGCTAATTAGTTTAATACATATGACATTCAGGCATAGAAATAGGATAATCTCAACTATATATTAAGCAAAACTTTCTAATCGGGGATTCTTACAATTCATATTCTCCCTAGCAGAGTCACCATTTTTGTCGGTACCTTATTCATATGGAGCATTGATCCACCACTTCTTCAAAAGGTCCATGAACTGGCGGTGTTTGAACCACATACTTTCAAATTTGAAGGAAGATTTTTCTCTTGCAATAGATATGCTCAATATATCTAGATAAATTGCATAATGATTTGATCTAGGATAGGCAAGATTTTTTATTTTATATTATATGATGAAATGATCTGATTAGGAGACACCAAGAACCTATCTAATTTTTCAGCTATTTGAAAGAAACCTTTCCTTTTATTGGTCCAAGTGTATTTTCCTATAACTGGTTAAACATCCCTTAGTGCATTAGTTGCTATAAACAAACTAAAATCTAACATCACCCTTCATGTTGGACTTATTTGTTGGCTCTTTTTTTGCAAAGAAGTAATTGCATTAAAATCCCCTGCTATCACAATTTTCTAACTAAGAAGTAAGCCTATTTGCCTCATGATTTCATCCCAAAAATTCTTCTTATCTAACGTAGAAGTAGGGCCATAAACATTTATGAGCCAGAAGTGCAGCTCAAAATTTGTCACTTCTACAAGCTGCCAATACTTCTTATTTTTGTGTGGTTTGACAATCCCTGATTTTAGATTCCACAAAATCACTAGACTTCTTGATGCCCCTTGAGTTGGTGAATGTGTTGATGCCCATCTGGTCCATTTCTTTATTGAGGATTCAAATACTTCTACTAAAGTCTTTGTTTCTTGTAGAAGAAATATGTCTTCTCCACAAGCATCTATTAGTTGCTTGATACGAGCGGGTTTTTCAAGAAAATTGATGCCCCTAACATTCTATGAAGAGGTCCCCATTGGGCCCGAGGTGAGAAACATGCTCTCCTCGACCTCTTGTTTGACATGGATTCAAAAACTGTTTTATGTACTCCTACCTCTATCTATTCCTTCATCTTGGTGAGGTTTGATTTTTTACCTCTCCTCCTAGGGGATTTCTTAACTGAAGGTTGAAATGGAGATTGTGACAGCGTAAGGGTTTTATTAGAATCTATCACTTCAAATAACTCCCCTTTTATTTTATTTTCAGGCAACATTGTTTCTTACAAGCTATCTATTTTTGTTTCTTCCTCAGTTACTTGGCCTCCCATTTCCAACAAATATTGAGCATTTGAAATCTCTCTAGTAACCTCTTGCCCACTCATTGCCTTTTCCTCTTGTAGCAAATCCAGCAGACTTCCTAAGGTCTGTAAATCTGACGGAGCTCTAATTTCCTAGAACTCTTCTTCCACTGTCATTTCATCAAATAAATCTAATCCAACTAAAAATAGCATCTTGTCTACTAAGAACTCAAGCTCAACATCAGTAATCCTTTTAGTTGGAATTATACACAGGATCTGTTCTTTGTGATTTTAATTTTGATGTAAAATATTTCCTAAAAAATTGGATCTTTAAAAATTAGGGTTTTTCATTATTTTAATCAGATTTCACAAACTGCTTTGACTTTTGACATCCAATTTTTTTTGCAGGTCAAGAACAGCATCAGACATGCTCAGTAAAAATATCATATTTTTTGGATCATATTTGAATTTGCTATGAATTTTTTATGCATTTTCATAAAAAAATAATTTTGAGAGCAAATTAGCGAATTTTTTGGATTTTTTTACATTTGTGGAAATCTCTCAGAATTATACACAGGACCTGTTCTTTGTGATTTTAATTTTGATGCAAAATATTCCTTAAAAAAGTCGGATCTTAAACATTAGGGTTTTGCATTATTTTGATCATATCGCATAAACTGTTTGGAATTTTTGCAGGAATTTTTTTATGCAGGTTTGGAAGACTATCAGAAGTGTCCATTTAAAATTTCAGATTTTGTTGATCAATTGTGCATTTTATATGAATTTTTTATGATTTTTCATAAAAAAATAATTTTTCGAGCAGATTAGCAAAAAATTTGGATTTTCTTACATTTTTTAAAATGTCTTGAAATTTTATAGGTTCTCTATTTTTTATGATGCAAAAGAACTCATGGTAAATCATATCTTTGAATTTGTCAAAAAACGCATTGCGGAAGGCCCCCTATTTCACAAAGTCTTTTGGATCTAAAATTTACCTAACTTGTGTGCTTGCAGGAGGGGTATTATTGAAAAACTACTAACAAAACTTTGTTGTGGAATTTTGGCAAGGGTTTTCATTCTTTATTGTGTGCCTTGTTTTTATAGATTACCAAACACTTCAATTGGTGCACTAAAATTGAACCAGTGCCTTTTGTGTCTTGCCCAATAAGCTCTTTTTGTTTAATCTCTCGAGTGCTTGTCTCCCCATGTAATCATTAGGACTACTAGTGAGGAGAGAACATGTTGGTATTATGGATGTGTTGCATTGGTTTTGTCATTGATGTCAACTCATGTCAACACTTATCCTTGTGGAGATCTTTGGTTATGTTCAGTGACTTATGTACAGTCACCGGTATCTGGTTCACCAGCGGGCTATATTGTTCATCGGTACTAAGGATGATCTATTATCATCTAGAGATTACTTGGTTATGTCGAAGACATTGTTTGGACACTTGGTTTTGGCAATTTGGTTATTGGCCTAATCAAGTTTGCATATTTATTATTACTGGCAAATAGGTCTAGGGTATGGACTGGCAAGCGTTATCTATTCTAGATCAGCACGGCATGTCATGGAGATGTTTTATTGATTTGTTATTATTGTAAATGCATTGAGTTGACATCATGCACCGCATATTGATTCATTTGTAATTGATTTTATTGTAATATCTTAGTGAGCCGACCTACACATATGGTCTTAGGTTTTGGTATATATGTAAGATCTCATTTGTGAGATTAAATATAGAGAAGGTGTGAAAAGGATTGTAATAAGGTATATGCAAATATAAGCAGAGCTATACACACAGACATCGTTTGAAGATTCAAGGAAGGTATGAAGAAGACAATCAGAGCTTAATAGGTACTAAATCTAGTATATGAAGATGCTATTTTATGCAGTACATTATCATTGGATTTAACCATCCAATTGTAGTCAGTGTGACTCCCATTTTGTGATTGAGCAGTGAGCTCTAGGTAGTTGGCCTTTTTGCTTGTGCAGAACCCATTTGTACACACATACTATCTGCAGTAGTATCATCTGATTGTGGGTAAGCTTTCCCACTGTGGTTTTTTCCCTTATAGGAATTCCACGTACAAATATTTGTGTTATGTGTTGTGGATGTTATTTGTCTTTTTGTTTCATGCATTAAACTTTACTGGTACTATTATTAACTGTTAAACT
The DNA here is from genome assembly GCF_030272615.1 of Cryptomeria japonica. Taxonomy (NCBI): domain Eukaryota; kingdom Viridiplantae; phylum Streptophyta; class Pinopsida; order Cupressales; family Cupressaceae; genus Cryptomeria; species Cryptomeria japonica. The sequence continues at coordinate 566,026,455 of NC_081407.1, read as the reverse complement.
GTCTATTGGCATTAAGTTTGGTTTACCGGTATTATGCACTAAGTTTTGTTAAGTCATATTTTGGTTGAAATTAATAGTAAACTGATTCACCCCCCCCCCCCTCTCAGTTGCCTCCGGGTCCAAACAATTGGTATCAGAGCTAAGTCCTCTTTTTGCAAAAGTTTAACAGCTTGAGGATATTCTATGGCAACTAACTATTTTAGGAAGGACAGTCAGAAGCTTGATGGAACTAACTATGGTATATGGAAGATCATAATGGAGACTCATCTGAATTGCATTGGAAAAGACATATGGGATGTTACAAAGAATGGCTATGTTGGTCCTACACAAAGTCAACCTAATCCACCAACCTTGGCTAAAGATCAGGAGAATGATTGCAAAGCAAGAGAAGCACTTTTGAGTGCATTGTCGGATCAGCAAATCATGGGATTATCAGACCGATCTACTGCTAAATCTATTTGGGATAAATTGGAGACATTGAATGAAGGTGATACCACTATCAAAATTGCAAAACTAGAATGCTTTCGGGTCAGGTATGAAAATCTAAAAATGGAAGAATATGAAAGGGTTTTTGCTTTTATGGAAAGAGTTAATGAAATTCTTTTTGGTATACAATATTCTGGAGGATCCTTAAGTGAAGATGAAATTATTTCTAAAGTTGTAAGAGCATTGCCACTGGCATACAAAATGAAAGCAACTGCTATTAATGAATTGAGAACAATGCTTAATGCATCAGTATCTAGAGCTACTTTGGTTGGAAAACTTTCAGCTTTTGAACTTGAGGAATTTGGTCCTATTGCTACAATTAAGACAGATTTGGCTTTCAAACCTTCATCATCTGTAGCATCATCATCATCATCTGAAAAATCTGATTGGAAAGCACTTTATGCAAGAAAAATTGAAGAAATCAAAAGAGATAATGAATAACTTGAAGAGCTTGAAGCACTATTTGCAAGGAAAATGCCTAAAGGTCCAGTTGGAAGTAAGTATGAAGGTAAAGCACCATTTAAATGTTTTAACTACAATAAAATTGGTCATATGGCATCTAGGTGTCCTGATACACATGCAATATTGAAAGAAGAAGCTAAAAGAACATATAAGCCAAACCCTGAATATCAGAGATACAGATCTAAGCAGAATAGAGACAAATCATGTTACTATGTTGATGACGGAGTTACTGATGATTCTGATGAGGAACTGGCAGACAATGGATGGGCTTTTGTTGCAATAATAGAAGATCAACCAGCACCTACTATTCAACCAGTAGAGCAAGCCCTAGCAGCTAAAATTGAAGAAAAGGATGAATGGATCATTGATTCCGGATGTTGACATCATATGACTTGTGATAAGAGTAAATTTTTAACCTTTCAGGAATACAATGGAGGTCTAGTAAGATTTGGGTATGACAAAGCTTGTTTGATCAAAGGAAAAGGCACTATATCTTTTGATGGTAGGCACAATACTGATAATGTTTATTATGTTGAAGGTTTGAAGCATAATCTTTTGAGTGTTGGTCATCTAGTTGAAAAAGGATTTTAGTTACAATTCAAGAATGGTAAATGCAAAATCGTGAATAGAACTGGTTTGGAAATAGAAACTAGTAATCAAACTAATAGTAATATCTTTCATTTGAATTACAATGAGAAGATATGCTTGATTGCACATATTGATGAAAGTTGGTTATGGCATAAGAGACTTTGTCATGTAAATTTTGATTGCACTGTGAAAATCAGTACAACTCAGGCAGTAAGGGATTTACCTAAGATTGTTAAACCTCACAATCTGGTATGTAAGGAATGTCAATTTGGAAAGCAAGTTAGAGAAACTTTTAAGAGTATTCCAGAAAAATCCAATAATGTTCTTGACTTATTATATACTGATTTATGTGGTCCAGCAAGAACTAGAAGTTTACAAGGAGATAGATATTTTATGCTAATCATTGATGATTATTCTAGAATGTGTTGGGTTACTTTTCTCGGGGAGAAATCAGAAGCTTTTTGGGAAATTCAAACTATTCAAGGTCATGGTAGAGAATGAAACTGGTAAGAAAATCAAATGTTTGAGATCTGATCAAGGAGGTGAATTCACATCTAAGGAGTTTAATATATTTTGTGAAGTGAATGGAATCAGAAGACAATTATCAGCACCTCGGACACCGCAGCAAAATAGAGTTGTGGAAGAAAGAACAGAACTATTTTGGATGCAGCTAGAAGCATGATATCAGAAGCAAACCTACCTCATGTGTATTGGAGAGATGTGGTGAATACTGTTGTTTATACATTCAATAGAGTTAACATCAAAGGTGAAACCGGTAAGACCCCTCATGAACTATGGTTTGGTAATACTCCTACTCTTAAATATTTTAGAATATTTGGAAGCAAATGTTATATTAGGAGAGATGATTATATTGGCAAATTTGATCCTATAAGTGATGAAGGAATATTTCTTGGTTATTCATCTAAGAGCAAGGCATATAGATGTTTTAATAAGAGATTGCAAAAAATCATTGAGAGTGCAAATGTGAAGATTGATGAACAATTTAGAAGGTCTATGGACTCTGAACTGGCAGTTGAGATAATCTCAAATGAACCTACAATGACTATACCGGTACAGAATATTGATCCAGTCACACCGGCATCATCTGAGAATTCCATAGTGACTGAAGAACAACAACAAGTGAATACACCGAGGTATGTAAGATTGAATCACTCTGAAAGTCAGATAATTGGGAATAAGTATCAAGGTGTTATGACTAGAGGAAGATTAGCAAATGAAGAGGTATGTCTAATTTCTCAAATTGAACCAGCAACTATTAATGAGGCATGTAAAGATAAACGTTGGATTAAAGCTATGGAAGATGAATTGGAACAAATTGAAAAGAATAACACATGGACATTGGTTCCCCAACCTAAAAACAAAAATTTAATTGGAACTAAATGGGTATTCAGAAATAAACTTAATGAAGATGGTAAGGTAATCAAAAACAAAGAAAGATTAGTGTGTAAGGGATATTCATAGAAAGAAGGAATTGATTACAATGAAACCTTTGCACAGGTAGCTAGAATTGAGGCAGTCAGATTATTCTTAGCTTTTGCAGCACACAACAACTATAAAGTATATCAAATGGATGTTAAATGTGCATTTTTGAATGGTGATCTTGAAGAGGAAGTTTACATTGAACAACCTAATGGATTTTCTTTGACAGATGACAAAGATATGGTTTTCAGGTTAAGGAAAGCTTTATATGGATTGAAGCAAGCTCCTAGAGCTTGGTATACTAGATTGGACAAATATCTTTTGAAGCTTCGTTACACTAAAGGTAATGCTAACAGCAACTTATATTACAAAGTGACTAATGATGACATCATGGTTATTGAAGTTTTTGTTGATGATATCATTTTTGGAGGAGAAGATGGATTGTGTAAAGACTTTTCTAATAAGATGCAGGAAGAATTTGAAATGTCTATGATTGGAGAGATAAAATTCTTTTTAGGATTGTAGATTTCATAGACTAATAAAAGTATATTCATAAATCAATCAAAGTACATGAAGGAATTACTAAAAAAATTTGGCATGGAAAACTCTAAACCGGTAAGCACACCTATGACTATAACTGATAAACTATCATTGAAGGATGAATCAACACTTGTTAATCCCACAAGATATAAATCTATGATTGGAGGTTTACTATATTTGACACAAACAAGACCTGATATTATGAATGCAGTATGTATTGTTTCAAGATTTCAGAGTAATCCTAAGGAAAATCATGAATCAGCACAACAAATCTTGGTTTATGGTATCCTAAAGATAAAAATTTTGATTTATGTGCATACACATATGCAAATTGGGCAGGAGATGTAGATGACAGAAAAAGCACCACTGACAGAGCATTTTTTCTTGGCAACAAACTAATTTCATGTTTGAGCAAGAAACAAAGTTGTACATCACTATCAACAGCTGAATCAGAATATGTTGCATCAGCAACTAATTGTACACAGGTATTATGGATTAAGAAAATGTTGAAGGACATAAAGGTAAAATGCAAAGAACCTATAAACATTTACTGTGATATTATGGCAGCAATTGATATATCAAAGAATCTAGTATTTCACTCTAAAACTAAACATGTTTCTATCAAATTCAATTTTTTGAAAGAGAATGTTGAAGAAAAAGAGGTGAAATTGGTTTATGTGAATACTAAAGAGCAGATTGCAGATATCTTTACTAAACCTTTGCCTAAGGAAACTTTTGAATATCTAAGAGAGCATCTTGGAGTTATACTCTCACCAGTAGAAACTTAGATAGTTGGAGCATGGCATCAGACCGGTAGAATTAACAAAGAAATCTTTTTCTAGCTTTGATGAAGGAGAGATACTTCTCAAGAGGAGTAGATTGAATAAAATTGGTTATAACAATTGGTATTTGTAACAAGTTCTATGAATTGATTGTATTTGGTTTTGTATTGCTTTGGCATTTGATGTCAAAGAGGAAGAGATATCTATGGAAAAACACATTATCTTTTGGGGAGAGTTTATTCATTAGGGGAGAGATTGTTACTCTATGTATCTGTATTTTGATGATCTCTTTGGGAGATTGTTGGTTTTTGGTTTTTGGTATTTCTACTTTGCCACTTAGATGGTTTTTCCATCTTGTGTTGCCATCAATGCCAAAGGGGGAGATTGTTGGTATTATGGATGTGTTTCATTGGTTTTGTCATTGATGTCAACACTTGTCAACACTTATCCTTGTGGAGATCTTTGGTTATGTTCACCAGCATGTTCAGTGACTTATGCACAGTCACTGGTATCTGGTTCACTAGAAGGTTATATTGTTCACCGGCACTGAGGATGATCTGTTATCATCAAAAGATTACTTGGTTATGTCGAAGACATTGTTTGGACAATTGGTTTTGGCCATTTGGTTATTGGCTTAATCGAGTTTTCATATTTACTATTACCAGCAAATAGGTCTAGGGTATGGACCGACAAGCGTTATCTATTCCAAATCAGCATGACACGTCATGGAGATGTTTTATTGATTTGTTATTATTGTAAATGCATTGAGCCGACATCATGCATCGCATATTGATTCATTTGTAATTGATTTTATTGTAATATCTTAGTGAGCCAACCTACACATTTGGTCTTAGGTTTTGGTATATATGTAAGATCTCATTTGTGAGATTAAATATACAAAAGGAGTGAAAAGGATTGTAATAAGGTATATGTGAATATAAGCAGAGCTATACACACAGACATCATTTGAAGATTCAAGGAAGGTATGAAGAAGACAATCAGAGCTTAACCGGTACTGAATCCAGCATATGAAGATGTTATTTTGAGCAGTACATTATCATTGGATTTAGCCATCCAATTGTAGTCAGTGTGACTCCCATTTTGTGATTGGGTAGTGAGCTCTAGGAAATTGGCCTTTCTACATGTGCAGACCCCATTTGTACACACATACTATCTGCAGTAGTATCATCTGATTGTGGGTAAGGTTTCCCACCGTGGTTTTTCCCCTTATAGGGTTTTCACATAAAAAGATTTGTGTTATGTGTTGTGGATGTTATTTGTCTTTTTGTTTCATGCATTAAACTTTACCGGTACTATTATTAACTATTAAATTGTCTGTTGGCATTAAGTTTGGTTAACCGGTATTATGCACTAAGCTTGGTTAAGTCATATTTGGGTTGAAATTAATAGTCAATTGATTCGCCTCCCCCCTCTCAGTTGCCTCTGGATCCTAACAGAATGACCCAAGTGGTAACGAGGAAAACCCACCTCTTCCGAACCACTATAAATAATTGTATCCATGGTGAAATCCATGGGTAACGTGTGTTGATTAGTTCATACCGACACTATGTCTCCCCATAAACCTATTTGATCAAATTTATTTGATCAGTTGTAGGGCGTAACCCCCACCGGCTGGGAGTCTTCTGTATTTACAGAGATGAAAGTGTCATATGTATGACCACACAAGTGGATGCCCTTGCTAGAACCTTTTTATTTTAGAAAGCCAAAATCCTTCTAGTTGCTGGGGCAGGAGGTGGGACCTCTAGAGCGGCCCACACACATATGGTCCTTAGTAGAGATACAAAGTTCACCATGGGGAGTTTTCGTGGGAACTAATTCTTGGCAGCCCCGGAGAAGTGAGTGTCGAGGGTGGATCCAGTGGGGTCAAGTATCTAAGTATCCACTCTGAATAGCTTAGCCTTGGGGGAAACCCCATGTGGGATCAACAACTATTGTCTTGGTCAGCCATAAGAGTTGTGCTTGTCTTCTTTTGAACATTCAAACATTCAAGATCAAACATCAAAACATTATGCCTTGTGTGTCTTCAAGTGTATGTAGAACATTTTTACATCAAACAACACACTTTCTTTGAGTCATTTTGAGTCCAAACACTTGCAAACATAGAGTCCTCATCAATATTGTGTCCTCTTGTCATGAAAAATAGTCAAAATTTCAGATTTGGTCACAACAAACAACTTCACAAATTGGAAAAATTGCACTCATGTTTTAGAAACCGCGTCTATGAAGTATACAGGCACGTCCGTGTTTAGCATTGAAAAAAAAAATTACAAATCAGCAAACAAGAGTAGTCAATTTCAAACTTATTGAGCTTCCTAAGTTATTTCTCTAGATTTTCATCTAGCATTCAACCTATCTTTTGGTCTCACAAAGTTCATCATTGCTTTACACCTTGCATTACAGTCACATTTGTCTAAACTTGAGTCAAAAGGTCACTTGCTTGTCCTCATCTTACTTTGTCAACACACTACATACAACAACATTTTGCTAAGTGGTCCCTCATCAAGGTCTATCACCTTTGGGTCTAATTTGGTCTTACTTGGAGTCAGGGTCATCTTACCTCATCAAGAGAAACTATCATCTCTTTGGAAACCACACCTACTCTACTACATACATACTTGGTCTTACACTTTGGACATTGCAAGTAAACCTCAGATTCATTTACATTACATCCAACTCTTATTCTTGCATACTCTTTCCATTTTCATCTAGTCTCACACTTCTTGGTCAAGACCTAGTTCATGGTTGAAACCCATTTCCAAAAACATAGGAGGGAAGCTAAAGGGGCTCAAGAGTTTGCAAACATGAGTGGCTATGAGTATGACAACAATATCTTTTTCAATTCTGATCATACCACATTACCTGACATGGACACTTATAGAAACACTCAAAATGTTGAGAACACGGATAACACAAACAACAATGAAACACATAATGACAATATGGAGAAATTTTCCATACATTCAGCAAAATTGGAAGACTCCATCATGGATCCCCATTTTAATAGATTGGTTGAGGAAATCATGAGAAGAGATAGACAATATTTCTTACAAGTGATGGCACAAAGTGGAGCTAAAATACCTCATGATTTTGACATGTCTCAAATAGTGGAAAATCAACCTATGCAAGAAACTCAACTCAACATGGATCAAAGGAGACCTAATAGTGGAGGTACTAGAGGACCACATTTTGTGTCTAAGTCTCCATCATCCTTGTTTGAAAAACATAAGGTCCCAAATACACATGGTCAAGCTTATGATACTTATGAAAGAGCATCTCATGAACAACTTTGGAAGTCTTATGTAGATAAATACACTCAATTGCATACCAATGCTAAGGGCAAACCTCCAAAACAATTGGATATCTAAAGGCATGCTCAAAATTTTGACACAAGAAAACCCCGTGTCAAATTTGGGGGTACTACACAAGAACAAAATCATGACATGCCTATAGAATATGATATACATGGACAAAGAAGATATTCCATTCCTCATTATGACTCTATATCAGGTGGTTCTCATACATAGTATCATTATAGACCTCCTCCATATGAACATGTTTATGATCAATACCATCCATATATGCAGTATCCTCCTCCTCCACCCGATGGCTCGGGCATGGGATATGGTCCAAGAAGTCAGTCTCCACCTAAGAACAATTTGGAACAGCAAATTAACGACTTACAAAAGAAAATGTAGGACATAAATACACTCAAGCCAGCTTACACAATGAGAGACATATGTCCCTATCCATTTGACAAAAGCATTCCAATGCCTCCTTTTCCTACACATTTCGTGACACCTAAGTTTGATAAGTACAGAGGAAAAGGAGACCCTAAGGCTCATATAAGACAATTCTTCATAGCTTGCATTGAGGTAGCATCAGAAGAAACATACCTGATGAGATTATTCCCACAAAGCTTAGGTGATCAAGATATGGAATGGTTTTCTCAACTTCCACCTGGAATCAAGTCATGGGGTGATTTAGAAAAATCTTTCATACAATATTTCTCATACAACATAGAGACAGATATATCAGTCACCACTCTGTGCAACACCAAGCAAAAGGACGGAGAATATTTTTCATTATTTTTACAAAGATGGAGAAATCTAGCCATTGCTCTTGTGAAATTCCTCAAAAACAAATGGTAGAGATGTTCACCCAAAATGTTAACAAAGACATTGGTTATGATCTAAGGAAATCTTGCTTGTCCACTTTCAAGGATGTCATTAAAAAGGGCTTAGCAACAGAGAAGGTCCTAATTGAACAAGGAGTAATTAAGATATTAAAAGAAAACAAAGAGGACTTTAAAGGAAAAGACAAGCCAAGATTTTGGAACAAGAACAAGAACACAGTCAATGATGGTGTTGTTGATGCTAACACAATGAGACCCAAAATCATTCTTTCTGGATCAAGTTCTAAAAACAACCAAGTGAATACTCAAACAACTTCCAAACCACGAAGGAAATACACCCCATTGGGAGAACCACTTGAATCGGATTTCAAGAAGCTAGTGGCAAACAAGATCATAGCAGTTCATGACAATCCTCCATATGAACCAAAGGTCAAACCAAATTGGTGGAATGATGATGAGTACTATGAATTTCACAAGAGCAAAGGACATAAAACAAGAAATTGTCATCGTCTGAAGAACATCATACAAGATCTTATTGATAGAGGTGACATTGAGATCGAAGGACATTCATCCAATCAAGAACATGAGATGTTTAAGGAACCATTCCCTAAACATGACAAGGGAAAAGCCAAAGTCATAGATGAGTAGGCCAACTATACAAAAGCATTCTATAACTATGATTCAACTATTAATCACATTTTGATGGACAATTATGTCTCTACCATCATCATAAGGACAAAACGCCTAAAAAATTCTACCCAAAGACCCAAAGTTTTCCTAAAAGGCATTGGACCTTCTTCTGAATCTACCTCTGAATGTAATGTTGCAACTCGTTGAGGTAAAGTCACTCTACAAGGTGCTCCACCTAAAATCATTGCTTCCTCAGCAACCAAACCTGAGTACGACCTAGTAGAACAATTAGGGAAGATGCCCGTAGTTATCTCCATTCTTGAGCTTTTACGCATATCCCTCGCACATAAAACCATCCTTGATAAAACTTTGAGAGAAATTTTTGTTCCCACTAATATGAATGTGGACCAGTTTCAAGCCATGGTGGGATACCTTTCCATTCCAAATTCTCTTGCATTCACTAAAGTTGATGATGCCTCTGTAAGCCAACCACATAATGCACCTTTACACATTGAAGCCTTCCTACACAAACATTGAATAAAATGAGTCCTGATAGATGGAGGAGCAGGTCTGAACATTTGTACATTAAACACTATTAAACAATTGGGATATTCCAAAAAAGTTGTGAATGCTACAAACAAAATCACCATTAAAGCATATGAAGACGAAGAGTGCTCATCCAAGGGCACAGTCACCTTACCTCTCAGATTTGGACCGATAACGAAGGATTTGGTTTGTCAAGTCCTTGACCTCGATCTCACATACAACATATTGCTAGGACGTCCATGAATTCATGAAATGAGAGCTATTCCCTCAACATATCATCAATTTATCAAGTTTTCACACAATGGAGTTGAAATGACCGTTTAAGCTGACCCAAACACATTCATATATTGCAACAATCTTTGACCTAGATTAGAAATAACAATTCTAGCCAATCAAGAGGCTATTCCTTCATCAACATATGTTGATCCAGAATCCTTGAAAGCCTCTACATCAAAACAAGCAGAGATCAAAGAAAAGTTCAAGATTAAAGATATGGGATGTGGTGAGTATATCTTTCATGTTGATCAACTCCCACAATCTCCTAAGGTATTCAGTCGACAGGAACAATCTATAAATAATTTTCAAGGAATTGGGTGTGAACCACCTAGTGTCGTGGCTACTAAGTTTGAATGCAAATCTCCTCTAGTGGTGCAAGCATATATTGATATCAATAGTCCTAAGAGTGGTTCCAACAAAGAATCTATTGAGCATGTCGCCAGCCCTCTTGAGAACTCACATAGCTTTACCATTTCATCCACTCATTCCATTTCCACTCCTCTCCTAAACTTTGATCAACAAGAATTACAAAAGCCCTTACTAATTGGGGATCAAAAATCAAGCTTTGAAAAGAAAAATCTAAAAGTCAAAAATAAAGGAAAGTCCTTTATTCCAAATCAAAATCAAAAGCTATTGGACTCTGAAAAAATCAAGGTCAAGGATAAAAATCCTATGGAAGAAAAAGAACAAGAGTTGATCTCCCCTAATATCAAAATAACTGGGGGCAAAAGTTCTACAATTTTAAGTCAAAAGGCATACTTGTTGATCCTAAGTCTCCATCATGCTATCTTACTTTCACTTATTTTCACAATCATAAGCCTTATTAACTCATCCACTTGTTCAACACATCCATCCTCTTTTGGTGATACATTATGGACCTTTAATGGAGCTTCCTCGAGGGACTTTGTTGTCAGGGCTGCCCAAACTTCTTTAGGTGACATGCATATGGGCCTACGTAGTCCACACATTAGTAATTTTATTTCAGTTCCTTTATCAAGGAAGATAGACACTCGAGCTACACATCATTCAGTCAAGGAACGATGCAACTACAATCATAAGGTCAAGCCTCATACATTTGAGGTGGGTGACTTAGTTCTCAAAGAAAATCCTAAAAATCAGCAAGGTAGAGAGAAGAAGGGCAAGTTTGAACCGAATTGGCTTGGTCCTTACATCATCACAACAGTCTATGGATCCAGTGCATATCAGCTTTTGAGATCAGAGGAAGAACCTTTGGAGGATCCTATCAACAGCATGCACCTTTGTAGGTTTTACACATAGCTCTTCAGAATATCCTAATTCAAAAATACAAAAAAAATCAAACAATTCAAAAATAAAAATACAAAAAAATAAAAAAATATCAAAAATACAAAAAAAAAAACATAAATATAAAAAATTATTACTTGGTGAAAACCTGGCAAATAGGGACCTTGTGACACAAAAAAAAAAAAAAAATTGGAAAACAGAAAAACATCTTGTCCAATGGTGAAAACCACTTCGATGGCACCCTGGGCAAGTACCATGGTGAAAACTGGGTTACCAGTGTCATGTGTAGAGACATTGCTCCTCCCTCCTTCAAGATTCCATCTCATCCTTCACTTTGCACACACTCATAGCCTATCCATCCATAATAAACTTACCCATTCCCATCATGGCTTATTATTGATCTACCTAAGATTGGTTAGCCATTCATCATAATCCCTAACTTTCGCCCCTTTCCATCCATAATAAATTAGCTCCTATCTATGGCTAAGGAAAATCCTACGTCTAGTAATGGGTGTGGAACTAAGAGCATCACACGTTCCGAGGAGTACAGTTTCTTCCAAAAAAATTTAGTCTGTCCGCGCATAATCCACAATAAAGCAACACTTGCATCACCAGTCTGCAATAAAGTTCCACCTTTTCTACAATAAAGTATCAGTTTCATGGATTCAGTCAGTTCAGATGAGACACAGCAACAATTATCATATTAGCATTTCATACATACATATAGATATCACAATTACATTACATCCTGCACACAATACATGTTAGCACATTTTACATTTTCATCATGTAAATAGTTATTTGTATTATCATATTCATTTGCATTTGCATAACATATAAAACATAAAAGAACAAAAATATTGCATTGCATCATGTATATATTTGCATTCATATCATAAGCATCATGCATATTCACATAGAAACATCATATAGGTACACATGCATATAGTTGCCGCAATGATGAATCATCTCATATATATATCTCAAAATCATAAGTGTCATGATACAATAATGTCAAAATCATATGGCTACAATCACCCGAAGGTGTCATCATACAAAATGGTATAAAATTGATACATAGGGATCCCTCTAAGGCTATGATGAACTCCCTTCCTCGGAGTTGGCTGGCCTCAATGGAGTTTGAGCCCTAGAAGGACCCACCCTAGGATCATCTCTTGTGCCCCCTCTATCTGGTGGTGGTGGAGGACCCATGACCCACCACTTGATGCCTGTCTCTTGTCTCTCCCTCTAGAGGTTGTCGTAGTCCACGATGGTCTCCAAAGGCTCCTAGCCCACTGATCTGGTGGCACCACTCCATAGTACAGTTCTCTCCAGTAGGCTATCTCCTCCCCTACCCATAGAAAATAGGTATATTTGGCCCCTTTGTCCTCTTCTTCCTATCTCCTTGCCCTCAGTGTTGTCTCAATCTCTGTATAGCGTTGAATAGCCTGATCCCTCTCTAGCTCAATGTCCCTCAGTTGTCTCATGAGCCTAGTTGCATCCCTCTCTAGATCCTGGATCTCATCTGCCTGTCCCTGGCAGATCTCCCTCAAGGATAGTAGCTCATCCTCCTCCTCTCTCCCCTCACCCTGTCCATGTGGTTGCTCCTATGGCTACTCCTATGGTTGCTCTTGTCCCTGTCCCTATCCTTGTACCTATCTGGGACCCTGTGTTGCTGGTACCTGTAATGGCAATCCACCTCTACCCCTCACTACATGAGCCTCTCTCTCCTCTTAGCCTTCTCTCCTCTGAGCCACTCGCCTCTCTACCACTACGTCCCACCTCCATCATCAGCCTCTACCTCCATCATCTCCACTATCATCTCCATCACCTCCACCGTCTCCCTCTATCGGCTCTCCCAGATCCATCAGCCATGGAAATAGATGCTCTTCCCAATATGCAGTATACTCTGCATCCATCCCTGCATCCCTACATCTTCCCATATGTCCCAAGGCATGGAAACCATCTCCTATAGTTGTATCACTACCTGATCATAAGACAATAACAGACCCAAATGCACCTGATCCCTCATTGTGTGTGCATACATCCCTGAACCCCATGGCATCCATTGTATCCTATCAAACTGCCTGCATACCCTATCTATCAACTGCCTCTCAATGACATATGGTGTCCTCCCTATCAGATACCTGCTCCTAAACACATATGGCAACTCCACTGTGTTGTCCTCCCACTCCTTACAATCTTGATAAGGCCTCCATATCACACTGTCTATCCCATCGATCACCCGATGCCAATACTCCAGCCTCCCAATCCATGGCTGGGAAGTAATCATATCATATAGGTGTACATAACTGTGCCCATGTTCTCTGCCTTTAAAGTGTATCGGTCATGTAATCAGAAGAAGCTCATATGCCCATACCTACAACAATGTTACTCCACATCCCAATCCTACTGATCCATGATACACAAACTGATGCAGCTCATAATACAAACTGATAACTCCTACTAGCACCACCAGTAGAGCCAATCCTATAGATGTCATGGTATCCCAGACCACATGTACCACCCTCATCTCTAGTCCTAGATCCTGAAACACTCATCTTAGTGCATCCCTAGGAACTAACTCCCCAAGGATCGGTATCCTTAGTATCCTGTATACATCCTCTAAGGTGACTATCATTTCACCCATCGACAAATGAAAAGTGCATGTCTCTGAGTGCCATTTCTCAGCTAAAGCAGTCAACAATCCCATGTTCGCCCGAAACTCAAGCACATACATAATATATCGCAAGCCCATAGCCTCAACTGTTGCTCTATCCTCGAATGTTTGCTCTAGTCGTAAACTCTGAGTCGAAGGGAATCTCTCCCATGACTCCAGCATTGGTAGGTCCTCCTGCAGTCAATAAAATCAATTGTGTCAATCCTAGTGGCATTCCCTGATCATCACAAAGTGTTGCTTTTATCCTATCTTTAGGGCACCTACTTGACTGTATCCTCTTGAGTAGTTGATCCAATTGGCAATGTATGTTCTATCACATAATTGTCAATTTTAGCCTAATCCAATTGACAACAAATTTCTATCATAGAATTATCAATTTCTATGGTACTCCCTGTTCATCACAAAGTGCCTCGCTCTATCCTATCCTAGGGCCTTTGCTTGAGTGTATCCTCTTGAGTAGTTTCCTGATTGGCAACATATGTTCTATCACAGAATTATCAATCCTATCCCTATTTGCTATCCTAGTCTTCCCTAGATGACTTGCTTGAGTGTATCCTCTCAGTAGCTTATCCAATCGACAGTGTATGTTTATCACAGAACTGCCAATTCGACCTTGAAGACATAAACGCGCTTGCATACTTCATAGATGCACCTGAATCACACAGACGTGCCTCTGCTCTACACAAATGTGCCTGTCATACATAAATGCGCCTGCAAGGCACAAATGTGCTCGCATCTGACACATACGCTATTACAATCATAGACGTGCATGGCACCAATACAGACGTGCCTTGATGTTTTTACCCCACTTGACATTTTTTTTTGTGACCTACCTAATATGAATTTATTACCCTACCTAGAATGCATTTATGACAACAATTAATGCACCAAGGTACAAGGAGATTTTGTGGTACTTACCGGCTCTCCTGCATCTGCTGGCCTCTAATATCGGCGAACATGATTGAATCTATGCACCAATACCATAGTTGTTGACTGCTCTCTGCTCTCTCTGCACTCTGATCTCTTAGGTGTGTGGATGATAATGAGGATGTTTTCCCTCATAGTCTATCTTATAGACTACCCTAACCCTCGTTTCCTGAGTCAGTCTTCTTTATCCCGTGACTCTATCACTCTATCTTGTCAATCCTTTCTAGCCTTTCTTTCTTATCGATAGATTTTCTATGATATTTTCAGACATTTTTATCCAATCTTTCAAGGGGGCATATCATTCCCATATTGGGGCAACTTTGTATCAATTCATCTTATCTTCTTTGAAACAATGTGACAAGCTGCATTGTCTCAAAGAGGGGCAAAATGTAGACATCTAAAATTGTCTTATCTAATTATTTTAGCCTAATTCTTCTATTAATTAAATGAATCTTTATTTATTTAATTAATTCATTTATCCTCTTCTAGCCTTATTTCTCATTTAAATAAATACTTTTATTTATTTAAATAATCATTTTCCTAAATTAAATAAATATTTTATTTATTTAACTGATCCCACTCCCTCTATTAATTAAATAAATCTTTATTTATTTAATTAATTCATTAGCCTTTTCTACCCATGACACATGTCATTCATCTCTTAATTCCTACACTACCTACCCTCTCATTATTTTCTTATTTCCTCTACCTACCCTCTAATCCTAGCCGACCATTTATCTTTTACACCTCTCAATCTTATCCTTCCATTTCTTATAGTGTCTTCTATATAAGTTGATTCTTCCTTCATTATCAACCCCCAACTACGCTTTTTAACTTTTACATGCGATCAAGCCTACTTTCAACCACATTTCTGTTCTTTGTTGAGCTCTTGTGCACATATAAAATCTGAGAGCAAATATATCAAGCAATATCAATGGATATAGGAAGAATGGAGATTCAAACCCTATTGGACATGTGATGGTATAATCTTTGTGATTTTGTTGATTTGCATTGTCTTAGGTAATCTTCATATGTTATGGTGGATCTTTGTTGTTGTTAAGCTAGGGTTTTGTGGTTGAATCTATTTTAGTCTTTCAATATTGTTCTTATCCACTTTCACCATAAACAGGAGCCACTGGTCCCCTTCATCAAAACTAGAAAACCCTTGAGTGGCCAGTTGACTCATCTGTGCATTATCATTGAATGACCAAGCAATTAGATGATCCCTAGTGCCTTGAAACATTATATTCTTCATTATTTCTGCTAGTTGGTGTTCTGAACTTAGCTTTACCATAGGAGAATATACACTGAGTGATAAGCTAGAGAAATTTTGCATTAGTCTCCATATGTTTTTTGACACTTTAATGTTCAATGTCACTTTTTTATTTACTCTAGAATTTATGAAAAACCCCAATTATGACCCAACTTCTTCCTTATTTCTCCTATGCATGTGATTTTTAAAATTGTTAATCAGTTGATCTGGCCTTTTCTGGTTAAAGTACTCATCCTACATGTGCTCAGTCTTGAAACCGAGGAGATAATCTGGCTACATTGTTGCTCACCTCTTTTAGAGTTATTCATATCATTAGTATTTGATAAAAGAGATCCTAACATGCACTAGGAAGAAGAATGGACTATGATATGGCATTGAGAGCAAGTAGATTCTGGTGATTCAAAGAAAATTTGTTGATGCCAAATACCAAAATTTGAGATTAGTTGAATCTATCTTAGAAATTCCTTGGTCGTATCAATGAGAGCACATGTTCTGATGGGTTTTGAAGGGTTTTAAAAAAAATCATTATCATGCATGAGGAAAACTCCTACATGGTTTGCTATTGATTCAACCAAGTTTAATTCCCTATATTCTAATGGTAAAGAAGGCATTTGAACTAGAAGGGAATGTGTCTAAAAGAAGCATCTTCTGCTTTGAAGTTTGGAATCCAGGGTTACATGCATAACCCTGATCCTTGGAAAACCCATGATTTGATTCTAAATACTGCATCTTTATGAATTTTTCTATTAAAAATAACTATAAATATGCCCTTTTCAAAACTCAAATAAAAGACTTTTTGCACCCCTTCCCAATCATAAAAAATCAGATCTTTTAATTCATCTAAAAGAAGATTTAGATTCCAAAACTTACAAATTAGGGATTTATCCCTTAGGTCTTGAACTTGAGATTGCAACCCATTTTCTGGAAACATGATTTTGATAACATCGTGATCCTCTGAGGGAAGAGCTTTGTCCTCCTATTGATCGATCTTGTTATGAAATTTATTTTCCACCTTATTTGAATCTTTATGCCTCAACACTTGCTTGGGTACTCCTTTTTTCTTTGAACCCTTATTTTTGTTCTTTGATTTTTTTCCTTTCTGAGCCCTTTGATTAATCTGAGTTTGAGAATCTTCTTTAATACCTTTTTGAATGTGAGGTTTCTTTTGAGGTTCTGGATTGAAGGGAGCACCTTGTTGCTCAGTAGTCGTAACATAGGAGACTTTTTGTTGTTCCCTATGCTTGAATAACAGAGCTATAAACCCTCGCATATTTCATTGTGGTTTAGGTTTTCCTTGTTCCCAAACATTTCTTGCTTTTAAATGCACCAGTTGTTTGTGAAACTCCGCATTTTTAGTATATGGCTCTTTTGGATCCTAATTTGTGTGCTCTTGAATCCCTACATTTTTAGTGTACGAATATTTTCAAACCCTATTTTTGAAAGACTTTAGTTCTACCTCTCCTTCTTGATATGACCATTGCAAAAAAGCTAATTCTTTCTCATAACATTTGTTTTGAAAATCTCTGTTATACAAGGTATCTCCTTCATAGATGTCTATGATATGTTGACCATTTCTATTCAAAACCTTATGGGGTGGCACTGGCACCCAATTAGGTCACAAAAAATGATGCCTTCCCCCATAAGCTCTATTTGTATGTTTCCCTCCCATATTGTCCATGGGACCCCTAGGTCGATATCTCTGGTTATTGTGTAGGGTTCTGCAATGAGGGTGAAGAAACCTGTCATTTTCTACAAAATATATTTTAGGCTACCATTGTTGCTTCACCATAAAACTAAGTGGCATTTCATCACCTATATGAAAAATTTAATATGGGATCAAATTGGATTTGTTCTCTTCAAGATATGACCAATTGAGTATGTCATGTTTGTGAGCAAATTGCATTGTGGTATTGAAACAATTTGATGAAATGATGATGTATTTCAATTTATTTTGCAATGAGCTTAGGATTAGGTCCTAGAGTTAGTCTAGGAGCAGCTCCTAATCTCATCCCCAACCCATAAGTGGTACACTTGGCAATCACATTTGGGGAGTTTTGTAATCAAGTTATAACATAATAAAACAATGGGGTAAAACAGTAATTTTAGATAATTGGATTCCTCAAGAATATCATGAGTTATATCACGAGACCATGGGTTGCTTGAAAAGGCATGCATGCACATCGACCATTGGGACTTGTCTGAAGAGACATGCTCACTCATGTAGCATTGGTATTTGTATGATCATCATTCTCATCCATATGAAAGAGTTCTTGGTTTCGTATGGTGTGTCCTTTTCAGAACATATGATGTCACACCCTCCTTGACACTCTAGAATCTAATTTCTTGAGTAGTTTAAGTAGAGACCATTGATGGATTTGTGGATTAATATCATACCCTCATTGATGTTTCATCGCACACTTGTATGATATCGTATCCTATATATTCTCTGTGTATTGCATGTGCAAGCCTATTATATCCCTTCCATGCATAATATGATTGTTTGGGCCTTGTGAATATCTCCACAAGCATGGTGGGGTGGACCTAGTTATACTAGATGGTCGGATGGTATTGCACACCACCATTGGGGACTGGTGGACTTGGTTTGGGAATGGCATTGAGAAGCTCTTTCATTGTCCTCAACATGTGTTCTTCTTAAGCTTTCTTTCTTACATGATGTAAACCAAATGTATATTGATGTAAGATTTATAAAAATTGATTACTTGTATATTGAAACAGTTCAAGTGGAGAATGATCTAATGAAAACATGAATGATATAGATTAGTATTGGTTTATATGGACCGATGTTGGAATTGGGCAATAAGTATGATCTTATAAGCTCTCCATTTTTAATGCATTGTGATGGTTATCATAGACACACTTCCATTGCTTTTTTTAAATGAACATATATGTTATTTTTATATTTTTGTAGATTGATTTAGTTGTTACTATCTTGGTCATGAGCTCTTGACCGAGTTAGAGTGGGTTTGAGCATTTAGGATCCATTCCAGACTCAATCGAGACAATTTGGTAGGTGTCCCATGGAGTCCTATTGTGTTTGATATTTTCTTTGGACTCTTGTGTGAATTTTTTTATTGGTTTTAAGTGTTCTGGGTGGAGTAATTGCGTTATGAATCCACCTAGACTCCACCTAGCCTTGTAGGTCCCATATAGTGACTTAGTGTCCCTCATCTTGTCTCAAATTTGTACCTTTTTCACTAATTATTTTTTTAATGGATGCATGTGTATTATGACTTCACCAAGATTTTTTGGGTGTTTGGGATGTCAAACTCTGAAACTAGCAAGCTCATTGGTCTAGACAAATGTGCATGTCATATCAAAGAATGACAATGTGACTGCACCAGTCTCAGGGATACTAGTACATCCTAATGAAACTAGTGTGAACCAAGGAAATTATAACATTGTACTAGTATCCAAATTATGTGTGTGTTTCCTTTTGGTAGGCCTAAATTAGGTTCAAGAGCTTGTGTTCAGTCATTCAGTCGAGAGGGGTTTCTGAGAGTTTGGGGTGTTTGTTTGACCTAATTTTAGATGTGTTGTGAAGGTAGTGATGTCAAGGAACCATAATAGGTGTATTGAGTAGCTTTTTATTTAATTTTAATATTTTCAATAGTGTCCAATTGTGATTATGGTTTCATCGAAGCTTATCTGTGACACTTAGGACTTAGCAGTTTGTCTTGTTAGTCGATTCAAGATTTCCAACTTTAGGGTAGTATTATGTGACCCTAAAAAAAATAGTGACCTTTTCCTATGGTTTAGGATACCTTTACCATTTGAATTTGAATTTTTGGGTGTTCAACATTTTGCTTGTGTGTAGTCAATTATTGACAGTGTGACCTAATCTTGAGGTTTGAGAATTGTTCTTTTATATGTTATGTATGTTAACACTTAATTAATTAAAAAATATATTTTGATGTATTCTTTGTGTATTTTTTTCATATCTTCTAGGGTTCCTTGGTGGGGCATTACAATCTTAAGCTTAGATAACAAAAGCAATCCTTGACATGACTTTGACATCAATTGCAACTTATGCAAATAACCTCTTCATTCTTCCTTTAGCATTAATGATAACAAACTTCATATTTGTATATTTAACATCAATAACAATATTTCCAAAAATATGGTTTCTATAATAAGGTGGCATGATAATGTATAACTCTTCTACACATGTAGTCATACTTGGTGTATTAATGGCATACATTATGAGTGTTATTGTGTCATGTTGTGACATCTCTAATGCATAATTTTTCCATTAAATTACATGTTTATATCACAATTGTACTAAAAAAATGTTCATTTATTTAGTTTTAATTAATACCTTGGGTGAACACTCAGGGCATCATATATAGCATGAAATAAACTAGTAAGGTAGTTGTGGTTACTATTGTAACAAAAGTTTACACCTTTGTTGAACACTAGTGCTCCATAACCTTGAAAAACATGGAAACAACCTCCAAGTGTGGGACCTTGCGCATGTGAGGTTGAGTCTCTAGAGAAGACCAAGTTCCTTATCAATCAGGCTGTAGTGTTGGACCAACCCAACACTTATAGAACCTATTCTAATGATCTAAGGGGAAAAGGGCAGAAGGAATGTTGAAAGTGAAATGAGGTGATGCACCTAGATTGAAAGTTGATCCTCTCTACCCATAACTACTCAAGACATCAATGAAAACTACCCAAGGATATAAACAATTTTATATCCTAATCAACTCCCTAAGAATATGAAAAGGTTAGAATCCTGCAACATGAAGAGAGTAATTAAAGCAATTAACAAACAACATCTACATGGGTGTTAACACAATCACATAAGCTAAGAATCAGAAAAGAATGCATTCAAATAAGAGGGAATATGCATTATGCAAAATATTTGAACTAAAAGAGAGGAAGGAGAGATAATTTTATTGATATAAAGGTAAGGCAAAGTTTATAGTTGCAGAAAATGATGGGAAAGGTCGTTGATGTCCCAACTTGCATCATATCAATTCTTATGCCATCGACTCGGGGTGTGTCTAAAAGTTGTATGTGATAAGGATAGTACCACTTTTGGGAAGTTGTGCACTATTGAATAGTAACTAAGATCGGATCATGCTCTGTTAGGAGCTTTTTAGAAGCTATCAAGAGCTCTTGGTTTTGACTGTCAATCTAAAATCTAAATGTCTATCAATTTATCTCTAAGAAGATTTTGAGTTTGACAAAATAAATGTAACAAAATCAAATTAAGCTAGAATCATGGAATTTCCTAAAAAGCTTGAAATTACTTTTAAACATGGGAATTTGAATCTAGATTAAGTATTGAAAGTAGGTCTAATTACGCTTGCAAAATCTAAAATCTAATTACACTTGCATAAATCAAACATAACAACTAGATCCCTGATCTAACTTAACAATAATTTTGCTTCCATTTTTCACCATCAAACTAACCATCTTATTAACCATACTATTACCAATCTAATCTATAGAAATTGTACTATTCAAACAACAATGTAAAACTAAATATTACTTCTCCTAACAGTAACATTCAACTTCAAAACTAATGTTGATTGATAGACTTATAAAGTACTAAGAGGGGGGGGTTAATCAATGACAGCAAAAATAATAGCAATTTACACTCACCGATAAAGACACTTAACCAGCTTACTAAATACTATGCATGTAATCCAAAATTAATAAATCATCCACAACAAGTAAAACATCTACCATAACACAAGTGTTTATACGTGGAAAACCCAACTGGGAAAAACCACAGTGAGATGGGACTCACAAGTTAACTATCTGTAGTAATAGGTAACTAACCAGTTAGGGTCTACAAAAGTTCTATGCTAGGAGTGAATATTGTTAAAGATCACAAAGCCCTATTAAGAGCTATACCCTATTAAAGGTAGTACCCAGTTAGGAGTAATCACGATAAAGGATTTCAAAACCAAACTAATGGAACACCTGGTTAGAGGATTTGTACAATGAAGCTTGTTAGAGATTACCCGAATAGGGGATTTAACTATTCTAGTGATTAGAAAACAACAGGTGGTGTGATCTAGAAGTACCACAACTTACTTGAATAGATCCTCTTCTTCTCACTCAAAACTACATCACCAACATACTCTGCAATGCCTTCATTAAATCACAACAACTTAACACTTCTATCTTGCATCCTAAAAATAGTTCATCACAATGTCATTATATAGACATTAGATTTCATGTCGGCTCAGGAATCATATCACAATTTCCTAGGTGCAGTGTATCTAGACAATCTAACATAACACATCATAGATTGCTGCCAATTCTATTAGTTTTGATTAAGTAAAAACAGGTATTTACAAGGTACCCGAACCTTTTACAAAGCAGGAGAACAAAAAAGCATAAAAAAGTGCCTGATCACTTCAAAAAGTCAAAATGAACCCACCAGATGGGCATAGCTTAAAACATCATTACATAATTACATAAAACTCAGAACAGACAGCAACAAGAAAGCAAAAGATAGCAAAGAGACAGAACCAAGGACAGCTACTGGAACTAAATACTATTCAGGATCTCCTCAACATGAACAACCATTTGTTTCATGTTGTTTGCCGAGGTCTTCATATCCTCCAGCTCACGACCTTCGATGTCGACCTTATTCTTTGTGTTGGCTCTGGTCCTCCTTTCATGACCCTTCTTGTTCACCTACTCTTTATCACCTTCCTTCTCTGCATTGTTCTCATACCTGTTGATAAAGATGTTCATATTGTCCACCGAAGATTTAAAAATTTGGAAATTTTGATCAGCAATCTGCTTGACATTGTGCTCCATCTTGTCAATTCTGCTCCAAAATCTTTCAGTTTGTTGTCCATTTCCTTTCTATCTCCCATCTCATTGACCTTTTTCTCCGTGGCTAAGATTTTTCCAACCATACATTCAATAGCTTGCGCATTATGCAAAACAACCACTAACTCTTTAAAATGCTCCGCCAAGGGCTTGTCACCAACTGTAATTCTTGCTATGGCCTGTGTATCTATTTTCAAGCTATTAATATCCTTCACCAGAGTAGTGATGGTCTCACAGAAGGCCTTAATGGTATCTTTGTCACCACTATCACTTTGACCCCCTTTTTCCTCATTATGCAATCTAGTGGTATTCACGGTCTCCACAGTTTCCAAATTATCCTTTACCGGGTTACCCTCCCCTTCTTTGTCCTGGCTATCAATCCTGTTATTATCATCATCGTCCTCCTCAGACTCAACCAGAACATAATTGAGATCAGAATTGCTACCCTTTTTAGTGTTCTTTTTCTAAGCCTTCTTTCCAGAGGCTTTCCCTTTCCTCTTTTTAACAGGTTTTTCCTCAAGGGAATTAGTTTCAGAGTCTGACATTTCAGATTCCAAAATAATCCTCCTCTTCTTAGCCCTAATCCTCCTCTTCTTAGCCCTAATCCTCCCTTTTTTGCTAGTTTCTTCTAACTCTCCCTCGGTCTCAAAATCAAAGTTGAAACCACTATCCTTACTTTCCGTAGTCTCATCTCTGGCATTTTTACCTTTAATAGGCTTTTCAATGCACTTCCCCTTTAGCATTTTATAAACCAAGACCATGAGCCCCTGGTGGAGGGCATGATTGCCTTTAGGGTCCTTCTGGATCTCCTTTATAGTACGATCTATTGAACAGGCCAGGTAATAGGGAAGGCTTACCCTTTCACCATGACGGAAATGGTTAAGAAGGACGAAGTGATGTCCATAAGCCCTGGTAAACCTACTGTCTAAGGTAATATATTCAATAGAATCAAATAAGACAAACCTCCATGGCCTGAAAATTCTCTTCGAGGAGTGGTAGGAGTTGTCAATTTTGATCACCTTTCTTCTCTCACCATCCGTAATAGGAAACTTGTCTGCAGCCTTATCTAATATCCCTCTATCCCTGTAAAATTTCATACCCTTGGTAGTCATCCCCATGGCCTCAACAATAACCTCTTCGTCTACATTCATCATATGTGATCCAATTAGAACTTTTCCATTTTTCCAATTCTTTATGAAGTAGCTAGTAATTGTGGGGTCCTTCCCATTCAGTCATTCCATGAAAACATTGAGCCCCCCTGCTGAAGGATACTCCAGACTTCTTCGTTCTTTCTCCATTCAGCACATGAAGCAGGTTCAAATCTCTTCTTGTTTCCTCCCATTTTTCCAGCACCTTCCTTGCAATGCCTTCTCTCATTTTGATAACTTTTCCTCTAGTTTTTGTGGTTATTCTGTAAGAGCGCCCATAATCCATGCCAAATAATGATGATATGACACATATTTAATGGCTCATTATCTCCAAGCAAGCCCTACATCAAAAAAGGTGGAAAGGTCATTAGAAATAATGATTAAAAGTACCACGTTGCCTTGTATAGCTTCGGTCCTAATTGAGTAAGGATTTCATTTCACTTGCAATCTCCTTTTCACCATAACTAGTGATGATGTTTTCCGATTGGCAAGCCAGGTTGGCTGCCCAATCAGCACAAGAGTTGGCCTCCCTATAAACATGTGTAAAAACACACATTTCAAACTCTTCGCTGATTTTCCTTGTTTCTTTAATAGTATTACTAATCGACCATGATAGCGGGAATTTCATATTTAAATAGTTGATAATGTTTAAGGAGTCTCCTTCACACCAAACTTTAGTGCATTTGGCTTCTTTGGTAAGGATAATCCCATGATAAGCCGCCATAGCTTCGGCAACATGGTTGGTCTATTTTCCTATAGGAATACATTTTATGATTTTACATATTCCCCATTCATCCCTTAGGACCACTCCACATCCTACAACCCCCGGGTTTCCCTTAGAGGCCCCATCAAAATTGATTTTCATCCATCCCCTAAATCGGTTGGTCCATATCACTCCCTCTCTAGGGTTACTCTGGATATTCTCTTGAGCTTTTAATCTCCATTTTTTATAGACAAGTTGATCCTCCTTAGTGTTAGGATTATCAATATCACCTATAATATTCATATTTTCCACTATGCTTCTTCTTATTTTTTTAAACACAATGTTAGCCTTAGTGTACTTTTCTCTAAAAATCTTGTCATTTCTCTCTTTCCATATACCCCAGCACATGTGTGGTAAAGCAATTCTCCATAGCAAGGTAGTAGTTCTATTTTTTGAAGGATGATGCCATGACTTGAAAATCTCCTGAATCGAATTGGGGAAGCTCCAACTGATATTGAATTGATCCAGACAACATCCCCAAACATCAGCTAAGAAGGGGCAATGAAAGAGCATATGATTTATTGTCTCCTCATTTTGCTTACAGAGTGTACAGAAACTAGGTATGCTGATACCTCTTTTTCTTATATTCTCTATTGTTAGAATTTTGTCTTGGAGGGCTATCCAAAAGAAAATGTTGACCTTGGGGGTAAGGCCTTTCACCCATGCTTTATCCCAGTAAGGACTTTCCATGTTATTGTATTGTTGATGATAAAGAGATGCCACTATAAAAGTACCACTAGCTGTGAGTTTCCAAATTAACTGGTCTTCTTCTTCAATCCTCACCATTGAGTTCATGACTTTGTTCAAACTACCCAAAGACTGATCCACTTGACATAAGCCTTTCCATTGTCCATCTTTCCAATAATCCTCCACCTTGGTTCCAAATCTTTCCTTGCATTGGTTCTGATATCTATTCCACTCAAGGTTTTCATTTAAGGGGTCTCCATAAGCCAAGGATCCTCCTAGAACTGAATAAGATTCCCTTTCCCCAACTTCCATTTTGTACCTTTGATAATTAAGTCTCTAGTCCTAGAGATATTTTTCCAAATACTGGATCCAATTGGGATAATCTCCGCTTTGAGGAAACTTTGAAGATTTGGACATTGGCTTTTATATTTGTCATCCCATATTTTTTTCCACTCTCCTTGATTTATATATCCTCTCCAAATCTGCTTAGCCATAAGGTATTCATTTATGTCTCTTATTCTTCTAAGGCCCAGACCACCTTTATTCATAGGCTTACAGACCTTCTCCCAAGCAATTAAGTTCATTCTCTGCTTCTCCTCAACCCCTGTCCATAAAAAGGATCTCTGTATTTTTTCAATGGCCTCAGCATACTTAGTAGGAATCCTGAACAGACTGATGGCATAGAGAGGGATACTTTGAAGAGTGGTTTTTAGCATCTGAACCTTACCTGCTTGACTAAGTAGAGCTCCCTTCCATCCAAACAGCTTTTTATGGAATTTATCCACCAAGGCTCCCCAAAAGGTATCTGGAGGATCCTGACCTAAAGGGAGCCCCAAATAGGAGACAGGCAAGCTACCAATTTGGCCACCCAGAATGTTACTAATTTTAATCCTCCTTCTCTCTGGGGTGTTGATAAAATAAACAAAGCTTTTAGACCAGTTTATAAGCTGACCAGTAGCCTCTCCATAGATAGTCTTCCAGCATCCTTCACAGTGGCTTTTCCCATTATTATAGAATCATCAACAAACTATTGATGAGAGCATATTTGATCTGCCGAAGAAGGTTTCAAACCACAAAACTCCCTTTTCTCAACCAGCTTTCCAATACATCTCCCCAAACATTCCGCCATGATGATAAAGATCACTAGAGATAGGGGGTCCCCTTGCCTGAGACCTCTTGAAGCTTTAAAGAAAGGAGAAGGGGAGCCATTCATTAGCACAGAGAAAGTGGTCGAAGAAACAAGTTGCTTGATAAGTCCAACACTCCTAGGATTAAAACCAAAAGCTGAAAGAACATCCATCATAAAATCCCAATCCACTCTATCATAGGCTTTAGAGAGGTCAAGCTTCAGAAAAAAACCTTCATTTTTAGAAAAGGTTAGAGAATGGATATTTTCATGAATCGAGATGATAGAGTCCAAAATTTGCCTCCCCGGGACAAAACCACTTTGCTGAGGCGAGATAATGGAAGGAAGCAATTTGAGAATTCTAGAGGTAAGGACCTTAGAGATAATCTTGTAGAGAGAGTTGCATTAGCTTATAGGTCTGAAAAGATCCATTGAATCAGCCCCCATCTTTTTGGGTATAAGAGCTATAAAAGTACCATTAACTTCTTTCAAAAGTTTTCTAGCACCAAAAAACTCTTTCATAGCTCTTGTAACATCATCTCCAATAATATGCCAGTACATTTGGAAAAAGAACATGGGAAAGCCATCGAGACCTGGGGCTTTACTGCCCTCAAAGGACTTAACAGCTATCAGAATTTCATCATGGGAGGGAATGGCAGTTAAACGGTCATTGTTCTCTTCCCCCAGAGTGGTAGGTATACTATCAAGAAGTTCCCTTTGGGCCTGTTTATTTAGATTTTGATCCTTAGCAAGTAGATTAGAGAAAAAATCCGTTGCAGTCTTGCTCATGGAATCATCATCTTCAACACATCTACCATTCACTTTAATCTGAACAATTCTATTTATAGCTTTATGTCTAAGTGTGGACATATGGAAGTATTTAGTGTTCCTATCCCCCTCCTTTAACCAAACATTTCTCGATCTTTGTTTCCAGTAGGTTTCCTCTTTAGCTATTATTTCATGATATCTCATCAAAATAGCATCTTCAGTATTTCTAGACATATAGGTATAACCATTGTGTTGTATCTCATCCTGGATCTCCTTGAGTTCTAAGAGGGTCGATGCTTTTGAGGTAAAGATGTTCCCAAAATAGTCCTTATTCCACTTCTTGACATTATCTTTAACATTCTTCAGCTTTTTGACCACTTTATACATGGCATTGCCTTCAATACTGACCTGCCACCGGTCCTTAATCTTACAACCGGTGATAACTCATCACACAATTAGTAAAACCGGTTGGAACATTGATACCAGTTAAGAGTTAACCTCTTCCAACTTATAGATATATTGTCCTCCATTTGCTTACTTGTAGAGCTTAGTTGAATCTACAAGCTGGTGTCATGTCATTCCTGCATATACTGGTTAGACACCCTCAAAACCATTTGAACTTTACTATACATATAATATCGGTTTTGCAATACAAAGACTTAGGAGTAATACCTGTTTTTCTTAACTAAGATGACTAAGACAATGTGAACATATGTGTGTATGCATGTGCCATCAATGACAACACATGAAGTCATCTATTACAAAAATCATCATCAAGCCAACAATCTCCCCCTTTGGCATTGATGGCAACACTTCAAAAAATTTACAACTTTACAACTAAGTGTGCTTACAAAATTGTACAAACATATTTCTACTCCCCCTTAACAATACATACAAAATTTTCACAACACATACATATTTATACTCCCCCTTTGATAACAACACCAAATTGAAAAGTAAAATACATATATATTATATCAAAATTTGCATCAAAAACTATATATACAAAAATATAAGAGTCTTTATCAAGGAGTGTTCACTACATTTTTTAATAAAAATGTCACTGAAAGTGATCTTCATCTAAGTAAAATCATTTTCTCATGTTTCCAATAATGTTTCAGTGATCTGAATGGTTGTCATAACGTGTGCAGCGAATTCTTCCATTGCATCCACTGTGCTCATCTCTGGAGTTGCCAAAACCTCTTTTGCATCCCTGTATGCCCATTGTAATATGTCCACTTTGGGTCTCAACTAGCTCTTTAGTTATTTCAAGGGTCAGAGTCTCTTAGCCTATTCATAATCATAGACATCTAACTGGTTTTACAAATCATCAACTAATTTGCCAAATGCTAAGGTTGAATCCTGTAAAGGTGTGTAGGTAGTACATATCCTTTCTAGTTCATGTTATGTCTCTTCTCTCCTCTTCTTTAGATCAGTAAAGAAAAATGAAATGTTAGATGTATAGGCTAGTATCCTTCCTCCAATTTCAATAGTAGTCTTCAAAAGATATTTATTCAAGGATAAAGAAATCTTCCCCGTATCAATATCTTTCAGTATTTGTTCTCCTCTCTTCTTTCTGTAATTCTTCTCAGCTAAACTCTGAGAAGCTTCTTCAAGAAACTTTAGTTGGTCAGAATCATCAGCAACCAACTGGCCAATCTTGCCAATAAGAGTTGATAAATTTCCAATGTCAGTCTCCAGTAGAAGACTTGACAGAATCTCAACGACAGTTTGAATTGTTTATGCTTCCTTCCTCTGCTCTTTCAATCTTTTCTTTTGAGCTCTAGATTGCATCACTATTGCAATCTCCATGAGTTCAGATGCACTCATATTATCTACATCTATAGGCCCTTTGGTTCCTATTGAGTCATACTCATCATCAATTTGTTGCTATATCTTTGCTTTTTCCTTTTTAGTTGTTTTCTCTACTATCTTCTCCTTTGTTTTCTCTTTCACTTCCTCCATTTTTCTATTTAGTTTCCTTCACTTCGACCTCTTTCTTAGGTTCCTCTTTCTCTATTTCTGCCTTTGTTTGTTTCTCCTGTGTATCTATTGTAACTGGTGGTAGTTGATTTTCCACTTGGTGTTCTTTTTTCTGGTGGCGGTTGAATATCCACACTAGGTTAAATTACTGATGCTTCAACTGCTTCCTATGTAAGAGTAATGACCGGTTGTTGTAAAGGTTCCATAACTGGTGCAATGATATTACAAGTTATATCAATATTATCCCAAATTTCATCAGTATCATCTACAAAGATAACCGATAGAGAAGTAGTGTCATCCTTATGCTCCATAGTATAAACAATATCCAGTGGAATAATCTCTTCTTCATATAGCTTGTTAGGATTAATGATAGTCCCAAAGATATTGAGAGGGGGCTGAATCAGTATCTAACCAATTTATAGAATATTTAACATTAAGAACTTTGCATTCCAAAACAGTGTACCGGTAAATAAGAATTAATGCAATAAACAGAAACAATAAGGACAACATAGAAAACACACCATAACACAAGATTTTTAACGAGGAAACCCAGTGTGGCAAAAACCTCGGTGGAATTTGTGACCCACAATATTCACTCACTGGCCAATGAATAAATATTACTTACAATGAGGGGCCTGCACATGCAAGAAGGCCAACTGCCTAGAGCTCACTGCTCAATAAGAGTCACACTGACTACAAAAGTGGATTATGAAATCCAATACAATGTACTGCTTCAAATCAGCATCAACTATGCCAGGTTCAGTACTGGTTTAAGCTCATTCTATAACCAAAACCTTCATTGTCACTTATATCACCTTATACAAAATATCATTCATATATTCTCTACATGCATACTACCTTCTATACAAAATGACCTATAAGATCTCATACATATATATGAGTCTTTTACAATATGCCATGTCGGCTTTACAAAAGATATTTACAATTAAATACAATAAACAAAAGTTTATTCCCTATCGACTGGGGTGTTGGTATACATTGTAGCCACTACCAGTGAAGTGTCTGCTAGTGTATGTAGATGTCAATGCCGGTGTCAGTGACTATCGGTGGCTTACCAAATGAATGCCAGAAGGTTGCTAGATGGTTGCCATCAATGACAACACCAACTATTCTCATAAGAGTGTAGAATGCCAACAATCTCCACCTTTGACATTGATGGCAACACTCATGAGAAAAATCCAAAAACTGTTACCAAAATTGAAGTCTAAAAAGTTACCAAAAAATATGTGCTCCCCCTGAGCAGATGATCTCCTCTGAATAATCATTTTTCTCTGTCCACTACTCCCCCTTTGACATCAATGACAAAGGTTGTCAAAAGTTGTCAAACGAGTGCAAAAAAAATGTCACATCAAAGTTTGTAACCGATTGGTTACAATCTAAAATATGTCTACCAAAACCAAATTTAAACTCTGCATGAATCTATTGTTGTCATTCAGGGTTGCCTCGATCTATTGGATCATGCCGGTGAGATGATGCATATGCTCTTCTAGTGATCTTTCTCTTTGAAGTAATGCCTTAGAGATCTCATTTATCAAAGAGATAAGGTTGTCCAACTTAGGACTAAGTTTATAATTTATCTCTCTGGCATTAGCCTTAATCTGTGCCTTCTCTTTCTCAAATTTCTCCAACTTTTCCTCAAATCCTGCTATTTCTTACTCAATAAGTGACATAGGTTCGGATGAACCAATTATGTTATCAACTATGTCATCTATCTCCTTCTGTACTCTTCTTATTTCCTTTTGAATGTCCTTTGTCAAAAGATGTGGTTTGCATGTTTCTCTGTACAGCTCTTTATATTCCAAAATTGTAGTATTCAGTGTCGGTAAAAATGTTTTTATGTGTTGTGTACACTTCTTTATTGTATCCTCAAAGAATTTATCCTTTTTTTTTTCAACTTTCTCTTTGAATGTGTCCTCATTCACCTTATCAACCATTATTACATTGTCGGTAATGAATTTGGACAATGTGTCCAATTTGCCTAAAGAATCCTTTACATGATCTATATTACATTTTGGTGCAATCAATTTAAGTATTGGTATTGTGTAATCAATTGCTTTGTAAGTCAATGCATTACAGTCAATTATCTTCTTGATAGAGTCTAGGAGTACCTCTGTTATATTAGTAGGCCTGAATTCACTTAATGAAGTAATGGATGTCTGACCAACTACCTTAATTACCTCTGTGCTTCCAACATTTGTAATCATTTTGCTTGTATTATCCTCCAGTGGATCAGTCTGAGTTTGCATTTCAAATAGTAAAGGTTTGGGTTTCTCAATGATTACCGGTTTCTCTGCTTCAATATGTACATGTGCCTCTGTAGGTTTCTCTATGGGTTTCTCTGTGGGTTTCTTTGTGTTCTCAACTATCAGTGTCTCAGTCTCAGTAGGTTTCTCAATGCTAGCATCTATACTTCAAGTATTCATTCCAGTATCCAATGGTTGTTCAATTTGTAATGTTTGCTTAGTTTGCCCTGTTTGAATCTCAACCTCAATAGTT
The DNA here is from genome assembly GCF_030272615.1 of Cryptomeria japonica. Lineage (NCBI taxonomy): Eukaryota > Viridiplantae > Streptophyta > Pinopsida > Cupressales > Cupressaceae > Cryptomeria > Cryptomeria japonica. The sequence goes on along the minus strand of NC_081407.1, from coordinate 565,994,598 downwards.
TATGTCGGTTGCTCAGCAATGTTATCCTTAGCCTCTATATTGTCCTTATCCACAACAATGTTTACTTCCTAAGTGTTTACATTCATGGTGAATAGAATTTTAGAATCAGGATTAGTGTCATCATGTGTTACACCTTCACTTTCAGTAACCAGTGGATCAATAGTATGTATCGGTGTAGTATCCAAGGGTGGTGGCAAATTATCAGTTATCTTGATGTTTGGTATTCCACCAACTTTACCTTTCCCTTTGTCTTTATCCTTCTAATAAACTTTGAATGTTTTCTTTGGCCTATTCAATTCTTCTTGTTTTTCTTTTTCCACAAAAAAGATCCCATTTATCAGCAGTTTCCTCTGCAATCTCATTTACTCTACCTACCATCAAACTTACTTGCGGTGACCACTAGCAAAAACGGATATGTTAGCCTTAAAAATCAGGTCATTAATCTCCTCTTTTGAGTTAACTGGATGTATAGCTAGAAGTTTTTCAACTTTAAGTTTCTTGTCCAATTCCATTACTGCAATCCTCTTAGCATCTAATCTTCTATATAGTTTATTAGGCAAGTCATCCACAACTTCAATTAAAACTTTCTTATATATATTCAAATGTAAGATAATACTATTTTCAATGCTTTCCTTTTCTGAATCATTGAATGTGTTATACAATTTTCTCACATTATCCAAATTACCATCATGAATTATTTCATTTAACAAATTATCCAATGGAGGTATAACCATTTTTTGTTTCTTCTTGGGAATCAGTTTCTTAGTCGGTTGCCTTACTACTTGTTGTTTCTTCCTTAAAGTCCTTGTTCTTTTGGGTGGAGGAGAGGGTACCGGTGAAGGTTTTCTCTTCCTTTCAACTCTTTTGAATTTAGCTGGTATCTCACTATCAGAAGATGTGCCAACCGGTGAAATGTGTGCCTTCGGTTGCAGTCCTTCCAGTTCACTAGCCATTATACTAGTAATATTCATAACATTTTCTTTGATTTCCTTTACCTATTTTGATGCATCTCTTATATACTTTTCTCTTCTCTTCCTTTGCTTCATTGTTTGAACATTACTTTCAATTGTTTTTGCACTACCAAAAACTTCTTTTGCTGGTTCTCTTGGTGCATCTAACAAAGCTTTTGCATAAATCTCAATAATGTTGAGATCTACCTCATAACCCATTTCAGTTACCCATATAGTTCTAGGAAGTACTGCTTCCATCCATGTTTCATCCTTCTTAATTACAAAACATATTTCTTTGTCATATTTATCTACTACACTCTATGGCAGTCTTTCTCTTGTTTTCATTTTGGCTTGAAAAGCTTTAAAGTATTCAGTGATGTTGTTTTCCTTTGTAGTACCCATGTCGGTGAAAGCTTTCTATAATTGTTTTCCTACAGGTATGTCATATCCAAATTCCTTTTGTCCTATATCGGGTATTTCCTTTGTGAAATACAACATTAAGCATACTAAGAGATTACCAAAATGAAATGTCCCTTTCTTATCACCTTTTATATTTTTCAAATTTTCAATGAGTTCATCCTTCATCCATTCACACACATCAATCATTGCATTATTGTTGACCATTTCATATGCATTATTAATGCAAAGACTAGAAACTGAATTAAGTTTGTTTGCATGTGTAGTTTTGTAACCAAGTATCATACTTATGAATCTCACATTGATGTCCTTGATGTCATTCACTCTTAGAGATCTACTATCAGATGTTGCTCTGGTTAGGGTCATGACTTTGTTGTTAGGAACCTTCTTGGTTTTGTCTGGTCTGTTGTCGGTTGAGGGTAAACCTGTTACTGCCCTAATTGCTTGCCAGGTGAATTTGCAGAAAGAGTCTAACCATAGAAATTCTCCATGTGCCCTACCTAGGACAATTCTCACTACATCCTCTGGAAAATCAGGGATGTTCAATATTTCAACAAAACCCAAAGTCTCAATAATCTTGTGCTCAGGTTTGACAATGCTATTTTTCATCACAAATTATAGTTCTAAACATTTTTAGCAATTCCTCAAAACCTAGTTCTTCAATGTTGCTGTGAATATATATCCTAGGGTCTTCACCATAAGCTACACCTTTAGGAATCTTTGAAAATGTACCTATGGAATCATCTTGCTTAGCTACCTCAGAATAATTTTGAACACGGGCCTAGGGCATTTTACATTTTCCATGATAGTAGGGTTTGTAATAAATTCAGGAGTAGAAGAAGAAGCCATTTGAAAAATACCTTTAGCTACTTGATAATATCTAAATGCTTGAAATAAATCACTTCACACCTTCACATTGAATGTCTTCACTCATATTTCGCGCTCTCTGCTAATTTGAATGCTCGGTGAATCAAAAATGAGGGAAAACCGATGATTTATAATCACTTTTCCTTCAACAACCACATTAAATGCTAGTCATTTAAGTGAAAACTTAACACATTTGCCAGTAAAGAAGAAATCTATCTTCTCACTATCAACCGAGGGTAATCTGCATGATATTCAATTTTCTGCAATACCCCCAAAGGGTTACTTCTCAGTTGGATGAAGATTCTCCTACCGGTGGAGTAATACTTTATTCTACTGGTGAAGAAATAGTCTCATCAACATTCTGATATGTCTTCCTAATCCATTATTTTGAAAATTCTTGCTTTACCTCATCTACCTTTTATTTGCCTTTCAAACTGGGTCCTTTATTATTCACCAATGAAGTCTTGCTTCTACAAAATTTTGCAATATGTCCAATTTTGTTACAAGCATAACAAGTCACATTATTCTTCTGAATAGCTTTTCCATATCCTATGTCAGTTTGTGTTCTGCATTGATTAGATAAGTGCCCAAATCTTCCACAAACATAACATCTTACATTCATTCTGTAGTTTTCTGAATTATGACCAACTTTGTTGCATTTGGAACATTGACCGGTGGGTGCATTAATGTTTTGATTGTTTCTAGATCTACACTGATTTTCTCTATGACCATACTTGTTACAGTTAAAGCATTTCCCATTAAATTTGTAAGCATTAGGTTGTCTTACCAGTTTACTGTGATCATGATTGTTTGTAGTACCAGAACTTTCTCCAGCTTCAAATCCAAGTCCATTAGTATCTCCATTAGGTTTCTAACTTTTCAGCATATCATCAAGTTCCTCTGAACTTTTATTGAATTTCTCTTTGTGTTTATTTGCAGTAGCCAACTCATTTTCCAGAATTCTCATTTGTCTCATAAGTTGAGTTTTATCATGTTGCATGTGAAATAGATTTGTCTTCAACATATCATTTTCATGACTGGGTCTTATATTTTTATTGCCAGCATCATTGAGTCTCCTAGTCAAGTCATCTTCATTCTTCTTCCTGTCTTCAATGTCTTTACAAAGTCTCATAGTCATATCTTGCATTTCATTCCTCATAGTATTGTTTTCTTGTCTCAACTTTCTCACAAGTTCATTAAGAGTTTCCTTTTCATCATTATCACTCTGCATCTTCTCATGAAGTTCTTTTCTTTTATTTTGATCTATAGTAAGATTCTCCTGAAGTCCTTGAATGAATTCCTATGTAGTCCTTAGATCATCTTCAAGTTTGATATTCTTCAACTTCTCTACATCATAGTCTACAAGAGCTCCTTCCAATTGCTTTCTTAAGTTCTCCATTTGTACCGGTGTCAGAATCTTCCTCAATCTATTAGACTTATGAAAATAGAGGACCAGGCTTTGATACCAATTGTTAGGATTAATGATAGTCCCAAAGATACTGAGAGGGGTGGGTGAATCAGTATCTAATTGGTTTATAGAATATTTAGCCTTATTACAAACTTTGCATTCCAAAACAGTGTACCAGTAAATAAGAATTAATGCAGTAAACAGAAACAATAAAGACAGCATAGAAAACACACAATAACACAAGATGTTTAACAAGGAAACCCGGTGTGGGAAAAAACTCGGTGGGATTTGTGACCCACAATATTCACTCACTGGCCAATGAATAAATATTACTTACAATGAGGGGCCTGCACATGCAGGAAGACCAACTGCCTAGAGCTCACTGCTCAATAAGAGTCACACTGACTACAAAAGTGGATTATAAAATCCAATACAATGTATTGCTTCAAATCAGCATCAACTATGCCAGGTTTAGTACCGGTTTAAGCTCATTCTATAACCAAAACCTTCGTTGCCACTTATATCACCTTATACAAAATATCATCCATATATTCTCTCCATGCATACTACCTTCTACACAAAATAACCTATAAGATCACATACATATATATGAGTCTGTTACAATATGCCATGTCGGTTTTACAAAAGATATTTACAATTAAATACAATAAACAAAAGTTTATTCCCTGTCGGCTGAGGTGTCGGTATGCATTGTAGCCACTATCGCTGAAGTATCTGCCAGTGTATATAGATGTCAATGATGGTGTCAGTGACTGCCAGTGTCGGTGACTTTCGGTGGCTTACCAGATGAATTCCAGAATGTTTCCAGATGGTTGCCATCAACGACAACACCAACTATTCTCATAAGAATGTAGAATGCCAACAATCTTCGGTCGATCTCCAGTCTCTGTTTGGTCATCATTATGAGACTTCATCTACTCATGCATCCTTTGAATATTTTGAGCTATCTGATGAGTTTCAACTTCAACAAATTGAACCTTTCCATTCAATAACTTCAATCTTCTTGCCTTAGAATGAAATTGTTCTTTGAAATTATCAAGCAATGCTAATAATTCATCTCTAGATAATTCAGAAAAATATTGAATGAAAACATTATCAATAATTTATTGATCTTGGTCAATAGCCATTTTCGACTTATTTGCAAGAATAGAATACAAAGAATCAGAAATATCCTTTTCAATATCCTGAGGCTACCGATTGTATTGACACAAGTGGTTGATTATCTCTTGAACAATTTGTTGCTTCTGATCATCATCAAATGAATCAAAATATTTTTTTACATTATCAAACCTATTCCTCCCTAATATTTTCAATGTCTTCTCAGAATCAGTCATAGGCTTGTAAGATAAAACATTAAGAGGAATACTTGGCTTTGAAATGTCTTCTACTGGTTTGGCTTTCTTACTAGATGCTTTCATTTTCTTGGGTTCCTCTTTAGTGTCTATATCCTTGGATTTTGCTTGAAGAATAAGTTGCCTACCTCTCTTCTTCATTGTAGTCTTCTTTGTAGCATACACTTTGGGTGCTTGTTCCTTTTTTATTTGAACACTTCTTGTCACCCTTGTATAGGTACTCACTAAAGGTACTTGCTCAACTTTCTTCTTCTTCTTCTCTTTGGCAGTACTGGGTTTAGGAGGTGCATTTCTTTCCTCGTAAGTCCCGAGTCTTTTCTTCTTCTTATCCTTGGGAGATGCCAAAAGTTTGTTGGCATATCTAATTAATAAATCTTAGTTGACTTCATAACTCATTTCATCCATCTCATCTTTCCTAGGTTCTATGGCCTCCATAATACAAAAGTTTGTGGTAACTATGAAATAGATGTCTTTTGCAAAGTGTTTCACCACATCTTCAGGTAGCCTCACCCTCATTCTCATCTTCTTTTGGAACTCATTAAAATATCTGTTTACAGCAACTGAAAATCCAAACTCAACCAATGAAACTACATGAAATTGATATTAAAATAAAAACCATATTAATACCTTCATGATTTAAGTCTCATTGTGTCCTAACTTCACTGTTCTTGGTTGCAAATGATTTGCTCTCAGACAAGCACTGGTAGCTTCAAAGATGGCATATGAAGAATGGACTGATAACTGATAGTTAATTGATACTATGATATGCAATGCAGATGATTTAAAGCTAAATAATTATGCTAAATTGCTAATTGCTTCAAGATAAAAACTCAAGGATGCATAATTTTACTTAAATTGTTAACTTGAAGACTAACTCTTTCTCAACTCAAACTCTTACTTTTATTGACTTTTGAGAGGATAAGATGATATGTACTATATCAATGGTCATGATCAGATCTGTAAATTTGGATGGATGTGAGAAAAGGTGAAGGTTGAGAGAAAGGGGGAAGGAGAAGACAAGTCTCACTCATCTCACCTTGACTGGGTTACTGATTGAGGGAATCCAGGGATGGTTGGAGAAGATTTAGGCATGAGAGGACAAGTGGACTCAAGTCCTTCCTAAGATGTAGGGACGTTGGAGACAATATAGAAAAAGGTTAAGAAATATGTGTACGTACACAATATTTCATTTATTTTGGAAGTTGGAGATAAGTGGGCTAATAAATGTTTTATTTATTTTAATTTTGTTGAATTAATTTAGCCAAATGATGGATGAGTTGGCAAAGGAAAGATGAAGTGGATATGGAAGGATGAGTTGGAAAAGAATTAAATAATTTAAGAAATCATTTAATATTTGAGACTATAGGATAGAAGAATAATCACTAAATATTAGATATTTAATTGATTAGAGGAATAATTAAATATTAGATATTTTATTAATTGATTAGGGGAATAATTAAATAGGATATTTAATTAATTTATTAGAGGAAAAGGATAAATGAATTAATTAATAAAATATTTCAATTAAATTAATTAATAGAAAAACATGAAATGAATTAAATAAGTTAATCTTTTCAAATTAACTATTTAATAGAAGAATAATTATTAAATAAATACAAAATATTTATTTAATCACTCATAGCCATTTTTATGTGTATACATTTTTCCCCTCTTTGAAATGATGTCGAGACAACATTGTTTCAAAGATTAAATCAAGTCTTGATAATGTGCCTGGTGGAGATAAAAATCCTGATTGTGTGCCCCCTCGGGAGATTGATCGTGAAATTGTTGACAATTTTGGATAAGCGATTGATCTCACGATAACTAAAAAGGTCCTTCAATTAAATTCATTTGTGAAAAATAAATAAAATTGCATCATTCAAAAGCATTAATTACCCTTCCAAATTGTAATTATAAAATTAACCTAGGTTAGGTTAATTTTATTCTCATTTGCATCCTTGTCAGCTTGTGGAGTGAAAATAATTGTCTTGGTGAGGTGGCAAAATGGTGATTCCATTCAAGAACCATCAATTTGAGCACGTTCGACAATATCAGTGACCTCCTGACTATGGCTATCTGGTATGTACTTTATTCCAAGCTTTGCTTTCAACTTTTCGTACTAATTTCCTTGCTTTTCGGTACGTTTTAGGTTGTGTTTTGAATTTTCTGATTTTTGACTTTATGTGTTAGTGCTTTTTCTTTCTTGGTTTGTTCTTTTGCTCTGTAGATTTCCACTTTTATTAAGTTAGCGCATTTGTTTGTTTGGTTATTATGCTAGCGCTTTCATAGAATTCGCGCTTTTGTTTTGTGTGTTCATGCAAATATGAAAAAGGTTAGCGCTTTTGATTGATTTAACACTTTTGATTTGTTGGTTAGCGCTTTTTTTGAAAAGGGTAGTGTTTTTGATTGGTTTAATGCCTGTGTTTAATAGAATAGCATTTTTTTTTAAAAGGTTAGCACTTTTGCTTTGGATGAATTTGTTTGATTTTGTTTATGTTAAAATTTATTAAGATGATTTTATTTAGGCATTTTGATGCTCAAATGTGATTGATAGGTATTCAATTGATGTCTTGATTGAAAGAAATTTTGATAATGTTGATTGATAGGATAAACGATCGATTGATTTGATTGGTAGATTGATAGATTAGCTCTAAGAGACCGATTTAGTTTCTGATGAAGAGCACAATAGAGTTTGACTGAACTCATTGATTGATAGAAAACCATGATTGATAGTTTTAGGTTGATTTCATAGCCTGACTTGCTTCATTGAAAATGTTTATCAATTGTTGATGTGATAGATTAGAAATCACTTTGATTTGATAGATAAATGATTGATGACTGATAGAGATCAAATTCTCTTGTTAATGTTGGCAATACAGCATTATAACAGACAATTAAGGATTGTTGACATTTCAATAAGGATATTGAGAAGGTTGTTGATGATTATGGATATAACTGATTAAGGATGTTTACTGTCTTGATATTATTATTTTGTCATTGATGTCAAGAAATTGATTTTCTAATTCAGTATGATGTTGCCATATCTTGAGAAGTATGGAAGAATATAAAGATGTCGGTAAAAGACACAAGAAAGATTATGATGAATAAGAGGATGAGTAAGGTATTCAATGGGCAACTATTACCGAGTCAGACAATGATGAGATCATGATGTTTAGATTGTTTTAACATCATACAAATGTTGTAAATTGTAAGGTTAATACTATACTATGTTATCAAGCAAAGAACCTAGTCGGTAAACCCTAAGGAACCTAGTCGATAAACCCTAAGGTTATCGCTATCGATTAATGAAGGCGGAATGTCTACCGAGTGAAGTTTAGTATTTACCGAGTTATAACTAAGTTGTAACCGAGCTATAACAGAATGCATTAAATGGTTATATGCATTATTTAATAAAGGAAGCTGATGAGCTGGAACTGATTAAATGATTGGTATGTCGTAAATATAGTTTGTTAATGAATCTATGGCAAAGGAAAGTCGGCATGAAGATCTACAGCGCAGATTGAACAGCAATACCCTAGCACAAGTTCCAAGAAATATATGCAAGTTCTTAGGTGGGGTAAAACATTTTCAGATCAAAAGATGCATTGAACCTAGACAAGATCGAAGATCTGATGTCTATGATTGATCATGGGAAATGTGATTAAGGAGATTAAGCAGTTAGCTAATTATTTATAAATAGGGAATTGTTGATAAAAAATGTATGTTGGCAAGTGTATGCACAGGGATGCTACATAGTGATTACCGAGCACTGAAGCTTGAAGACCTATTTGAATAACAGAGTATAGAAGCCCAGTAGATGGACAAGATTAGTTCTATGTCTAGATTGTATTGAACAAATAAGAATCTGCTTTAGCATTTTAGATGTGAAGTTGCAGATAGATTTTTATTACTGTTATTTTGTGAAAGTGACAGAAAATCTCTTAACCGAGTGGACTTAACAGTCTTATTTGTAAAACCCTCTAGCAAGGTGACATTTTGATTGAGTGTTTGAAATCCTTTAACAAGGTCACTTCTAACAAGGTGAAGATCCTAATAGATCTGAGGGAAATCCCTTAACCAGGTCACATCTAGCAATGTGTTTGTAATCTTTAATAGGATTTGCTTTTAACCGAGCATACTCTAGAAGAGTATATTTCTTAGTGGGTCCGAAATCCCATGGTGGTTTTTCCCTATTTGGGTTTCCATGTTAAATTTGGTGTTATGAGGTTTATGATGTTTATATGCTTTTGAGTTTGCATGTTTAAAAGTTTTGGTTATATTACTAAAGTATATGTTACCGAGGTTGAATCTGATGTTTTTATAGAAGATTAAGTTTGTATGATTCACCCCCCCCCCTCTCATCTTGTTGGATATTGGATCTGTACTTACATTTAGTATCAGAACTATCAGTTAAATAGAAGAAACTCGATGATCTCCAGTGTCGGGAGAAATTCTTGACCATGCGCCACTTAGTGCCAGAGCTTACACAGGCTGAGGTTAGACATATAGATGCCTATGGATTATGCCATTTGTTATATATGACTGATATTACCCATAATAGGGGATTGTTGAGTGCCTTAGAAAAGAGATGGCATCATGAGCATAACACTTTCCACCTTCCCACTAGTGAGATTAGTGTGACACTCGAGGATGTCTATAGGATTCTTCACATCCCCGTGACTGGTCAGTTAGTCCAGTATGATTTTTAGGATTGTGGAGGGACAAAGGCTTGCAAAGCCATATTTGGTGATGAGATAATTTCCAGAGGAGAGATTCGATGGGAGCATATGATCAATGTACTACGGGACTCTCCCAGTGATTCTTGCAGGTTTGATTAGTGGATTTATCTATCCAGAAAGGAGATCTCAAGGTTTTGCTATTGGTTGGGGTGAGATTCTTCAAAGCATGATGTAGCATCTGACTCTATATGTGTGGGGTGTTTGCATGCTTTCTCATTTATATCATGATCTTCATCGGGTTGTTTTCGATGATAGTGCTAGTTTGTCGACAAGATGCACATGTTTATAGATCTAGTGTTGGGAGCACATTGCTATTACTCAGCCTATCCATCATCAAGTTTGAATGCAGGTATCCTTACTCAGCATAAGCTCGGTAAGATGGAGTATTGGCATTGGGTTTTGGATTCACTAGATAGTGTCATTTGGAGACCCTATATCGATTGTGAGCCATGGATGGATGATGCACAAACATTACCATATATTCTGCAGAGTAGATATCTCATTGGTCGTACTCCATACATTATTGAGCGGTAGTTGATTAGTCACATTTTGAGACAGTTTGGTATCATTCAGCACATGCCTACTGGTGTCACTATATTTGCATGGTGGTACAAGAATAGGCAAGATTGGGGAAGTTCTTTATCTTTTTAGATAGCACACGCAAAGTTTCTGGCTACTCTTAGGGTGGCTTATGATTTGAGATTACACATTCTAGATTCTGGGGTGACTATTGATTATGCTCAGTAAATGCTTGCACACCCTTTTCCTCGGATTACTGATCCAGTAGACCCTCCTCCCATCTCAAGAGATGAGGAGGATGATTTAGATGATCCCATCATTAGGAAACGAAGGTGGAGACGAGAGCTTAGAGCTACTTAGGAGGTTGGAGGTGAGGGAGATGAGGGAGGAGATGGAGGTGGAGGTAGTAGGAGACTCATACGGAGAGGAGGTCAATTGAGAGTCCATGGATGACCTTTTGGACCAGTTGGAAGGATTGGGAGACCACTTCCCATGGATGGGAGAGATGTAGGATGGATTGGGAGGGACATTGTCAAGGTAGGTATGAAATCAGTGAGAGGATTACCCTCTTCATGAGGAGGCAGGAGCATTGGACTGGATGGGGGTTGCGAGAGAGGCATTGATTTTGGTTAGATTCAGCTAGACTGTAGGGTTATTACAGCTCATGGTGGAGAGGAGGAGGATTCTGAGGATCATGTTCCTCTCATTAGATGATGGGTTACGAGAGCTACTCAGGCTGAGATTCTAGTAGGTGGAGATGAGGGGATTCAGGATCATGTTCCTCAATAGGATGTGCAAGAGCAGGATACTTTGGAGAGTCTCCGAGCATAGATAGATCAGCTTAGAGCATAGGTGCAGACACTCATGACAGAGAGAGATAGGGTTGTTAGGAGACAGTAGGATACTCAAGGTCTTCTTGATCACATTCACCAATTTGGATCTGGCACTCTCTCAGCTGATACCATCAAAGCACTATTTTGGGCCAAGAAGGAGACAACACATTAGCGACGATTATATGAGGAATTAGTTGCAGAGATCTAGAGGGCAAGTAGCTATCATACCACTGTGAGGATGGATACGAGTAACGGTGGAGTCATGGGACCTCCTCAGAGGGGTGGTGATCGTGTGGGACAGGCATCTGGAGGATCTTCTTGCCCATAGCCATAGAGGCGGCTAGAGTCAGGTGGTAGTGGAACAAGGCAGCCTTGACTTGATTTATATTGATGAGGCACTTGTATTTTTTATCTGATATCATTGTATACTTGGACTTTTTATTGTTTTATGATGATCTATATGTAGACATGGACTCTATATGATGATATTTTATTATGTATGTTACTCTATGGTGTAGGGGCACTAGGAAATGTGTATACTTAATTTTGACATGTGTCTACAAAATTTTGATTCATGGTTATGTTAGGAATAGAATGTGCAATGTGTGTGTTTTAAGGCCTATTGATTAGGCCTAGGCAGTGTAATAAGCCTTAAGGCCCCAAGGTGTGTCAACTTGGTCAAAGGCATTGTATGGTCATTTTATATGTATTTTTTATGTTTAGGGGTCTGCAATGTGTGGTATGATCATTCTTGACCTTTGGTGTGAAGGCAAGACCGAATTGTAGAAAGTTGTCAAAAGTTGCAAAGTTGCATTGTTGTCTTAAGCAACTTTTCTTGCAAAATTTTGAAATATGGTTATCCCAATGGTTAGCTGGTTGATTGTATGTGTTGGGGGTAGTTGGAGGAGTTCCTTGGAATTATATAAGCTTATAGGAATGATTCCTACTGGTTAGAGATGAATTTGAATGAATTTCTTGTCTTCAAAGTAAACAGTTATTATGATTTCCTGCATTCTTCTTGAATTTTATGTTCTTTCATAACTACTTATAAATGGTGGGAATGAATTAAACATTTGGAAATTTTTAATATAGGTTAATCATCCATTTAGAGTTGATCTGAGGTCTTGAAGCCTTTAGGGTTGGGAGAAACTAAATTTTCTATCCCACCGGCCTGACAAAACCCTCAAAACCAGGGTTTGGATGAAAATAGTGGCACAAATCAACATCTCTCTATGGGATCAAACTAAAACCTAGGAGGATGTTGATTTTTCATGTATACTATATGTTCTTGGTGGTTTTGGAGACAGGAAGTGTCATTTGTCTTTCCTAAGATGATGCCCTTGGCTTGACATCGCTCATGTGGTAAGCATGTGTAGTAGGAAAAGAGGCTGGAAACCTTGAACAACAGATTGAAGGATGGCCAAAATTGGCATGAGAAGGACCCTTAAACAAGTATAGACCCTTGGCAAGTTTTATCCTTTCATTCATTTGTGACTGGTGAAGCTTTTGAGAGCTTAAACCCCAATACCGACTAGAAGAGGCTAAATAGGGTCAGTAGGGTTTGAGCATCCGTACTCAAAAGCCAGATGTAGAAGTTTGTAATCTTGTAGTATGCCCAAAAGGGTATTTTAATATAAAATTTATTTGGGGGGTTGTTCAGGTAGGTTGTGAGACAAATCAAGAAAATTCCAAATGGAGGGCTAATTGCTTGTAGCCCTATTTCCTAGGTCCAAAAGGGGAAAAGACACAAAGGACTAGTAAACACCCATATAATGAGTCAAGATCAGTAAAAATTCCATATAACACATGTGTAAATAGTCACATAGGTTAGATTACACCTTTTCACTAAAGATCTTGTTGCTTGGGGTTTGGGGTTGTTAGGTGTCCTTGGTTGAAGGGTTGGAACCTTAGGGGTAGGATACTCCTTGTAAGTTGTGAGTTGTCCTGAGTGAAGAGATCCTTGGGAAGGATATAGGGAAATCTCTAGAAACCTTGAGAAGGTTAAATACATTGTTCCATTGGGTGATACCAAGTGGAGACCCTTTTTGAGTAAAAACCAAGAAATTGATATAACATCCCAAAACCTATGCATCACTCTATATGATGATGATCTATATGCATTGATTGCAAGGATGATGTTATGATTATCTTTTCTTTTATTTTATTTTCATCATGATTATGTTCTATATGATGATGCAATGAAAAAATGTTTTTGATTTTTTATTTTGATGACCTTGGATGCAAAAGAAAATGATCACTAACTTAAATGATGTGCTTTAAATGATGCAAATGCAATGATCTATATGAGAATGCTTCTAATGATTTTGAAATACAAATTATCAATATGAAATTTTTTTTATTCTTATAGGTAATGCTTATAATGATTATGAATCTAAGTGCAAAGATGCAACTAAATGATCTTAATGGATAAAGAGAACTACAATGATAATGATCCTAATGCAAATAATAATGATATAATACACATGATCAATGAAATGCACTTAATGCAAACTAAGGAAATGTAAATGATTATCATTGAATGCAAACTAATGAAATGAATGATAATAATTTAAATTATTCTTAAGATGAATGAACCTATAATGATTAAAGGAAAATTCTTTTTGTGTGTCCAGGTATACTCAATCTTTATTTATGATTGTTGATCTGCAAATGAAATGAAATGCTTATAATGAAACCAAAAATGAATTCTTATAATGCAGATGAATAATGAGCTAATCTAAATATGATCTAACTAAAATGATACTTCCATTCTTCATATGCTATCTTGTAACAGAGCTTGATTTCATCATTGAGCTTTAAAATGTTGTAAGAAAATACAAGCAACTTGACATAATGATCCAAGTTGATCTGAGTATTTCTTACATGGATTTTGATATAGCAAGTTTATACAGGCAACTAGATATAATGAATCAAGTTGACCTGAGTATTTCTTGCAGAATAGACAAGTATTATCCCTTTTCATGCATGACTCGGATCGTCTTCCTTGATCTCTTGTCGATCATATCCTTAGACAAGTACATACCTTAATAAGAGATAAACCATAGACAGCAATCAAAGAAAATGATCATGCCCCATCATAGCTTCTCTAGTCATGGACATCCTTGAGTCGCATAGAGTACATGATTGGCAATAAAATCAAGATATAAACACTAAATCTTGTATGTCATTCACATGTTCTCATGCTCATTAATTAATATAATCATCTTGATGAATGATCATTAATAATATTTTATTACTTGCTGGTTGATTATTTGCTTTTTGAGTTTCATGATTTAGTTGCTACAAAATGCTTTGATCTTCATTGCCATGTTGCTCGTAATCTATTTCAAAACCCTAAGTGTTTTTGTTTTTCCTTAGTTTTCTGAATGTTTTAGATTTTCAAAGATTCAAAATATCATCTTAGTAAAAGGATTTAGGATTTTTCCCCCAACGGAAACAAAACTTTATTATGGATGTATGAATTGATCCAAACCATGGCGGGATATAATGCAGATTGATTGATTATGATAAAATCTAAGACAGTGACTATGACAAGTATGTCAAAGATTGATAATTGTTGGTAAGTTGCATTTTTCCTGCTAATGGTTCAAAGCAATGAATGTAAAAGATGAAATGGATGAGCTAGGATAGATGGAAGTGGTAGATGTGAATAGGATGGAGTGGATCGGTGCGCAAAGCGATCTCATAGATGGAAGGACTCACTTTTTTTTAGATAGCACCTGTTTACCAGGTTTTCACTATCTAAATTTATTCCATTTTCTCCATATTTTGATTTTTTTGTCTTCTTTTGTTTTCACTATTTTATGCTTTTGAGGGATTTTCTACTTTTCTGATTTTTACTGATTTCTTTAGGACTTTATATGCTTTTTATTGATTTTTTCCAGGACTTTATATCTCAAGCATAGAATTTCTTGAGATGGATGGAATTGATAGGTTCATCAAACCAATCACCTTCAAGAGTAGATAACTTGTATGCTCCTAAGCCATATGTTGTTACTATGACAAAAGGACCTAACCAATTTCGTTCAAATTTACCCTTCTTTTCTCTGTCTTGCTAATTTCTTGGATTCTCCCTTAAAACTATATCTCCAATCTGAAAAATATGTGGCTTGACTCTATGATTATAACTTCTTGCCATTCTCTATTGATATGCCTTCAAATGATCTATTGCATTTTGACAACGTTCCTAAATCAGCTCAAGTTCTTGAAATCTAGAGACTCGTTGTTCTTCTTCTTCAAAATCTTCAAGAAAATATGCCACATTTTGAAAACCCTTTTCATAAATCCTAATGAACTCAGGTTTGATTTTACCGCTTTTATCACACAAGGATTTCAGTTGAGAATAAATTGATAGTGATCCTAAATCCTCAATTTTACAGTCAATGTAACTGGATAAATCACCTTTTATCATAACACCATCAGGAACTTGAGACAATGCATTGTATGATACTATTTTGTCTGATTCCATAGACTCCATATGTTCAGTAGTTATAAAAAGTCTCTCTACTTGCTTAGATGATGATGCCATTTGGTGCAGGGGCACAAGCCTCAATTTCATAATTTATTGATTGAACACTTCATTTTTTTTTATAGAAAGGTGTTGGGAAGGATCAAATAATCCTTTGTTTATGTTTTGTTTTGTAATAAGGTCCTAATTGTCCATTTTGTAAGGCCTAGGGTGTTGTTGTTCTCAAATTCTGATTTCCCAATCCCCTCTGTAAGAAAATTTGAAACCTCTGTTGCATATGGAAAAGACAACAAGAAAATAGAATTCTAGAAAAACATATAACAAGGTTTCCACAGAACCTATGAACCTCATCACCTCAATAATACTGAAATATTAGAGAAAACATGTGTTCATTTTCAGTCTTGACCCCAAGAAAGATAGAAAAAAACTCCATAATTGATATCAGTGCCTTATCTAGGCTACAGAGTCACCCAATTTAAACAAGAGTTCCAAATATGGACATTCTCATACATCTCATCACTTCGGCTTGCATTAACCTAATACATGTCTGACATATATATAAGCTCTTTCCCTTTAAACTAAAACTGTTTATCAAATTCAAAGCAGCAAACAATTGATTTACTAACAGAGATATTTGAAGTATATGTAATTCCTCTCCTAAAGAGAAAAGCCTAAAACATATCTACAAGATTGCCTTGCATGCCCTATTCAACCGAATAACCCTAATTTATCCAAAAGAAACCAGTAAATCAATGAATGCACACAAGAAGACAACAAAGATTTAGGCTCAAAAAGTTTTGATTTGTATATTAATATTCATTTTGAAAATATTACATAACTCAAGGTGATTTCTGAAAGAACCAGAAAACACTAGATATATTTTAGCAAAGTTTCTTTACAAATTCTTGTGATGATTTTTTCCTAAAGTCTTGGTATCCATTTATAATGATATGGATACAAACAAGCCTCGGACTTCCCTAGGAAAAGTTTGTTACAACCATGATTCCCGTTAAAAAGAAATTACAATCATTCATTCCTAACATCTTTGAGGTTTGTTATTTTGCTACAGCATCTTCTAACTATTCTTGAACCTCCGCTTCTTGCACTACATACTTGTTTTTCCACTCTTGGAACACGTCATCACCAGGCCAAGAGAAGTTAACAATCTTCTTCTTCAGTTTATTCAACCTCTTCCATGTGTTCCTTAATTGCTTGACCTCTTTCTCCAAAAAACCATAATGTGACTTTATTTTCTCAATTTCTTCAATTGTCCGAATAAATAAAGATGTGTCATCTATATTGATGACTTCAATTATCCATTGAGACAAGTTATATCCTAGCTCATCAAGCCACACCTTTTCATCTTTCAATTGACTTGGACTAACAAAACCCCCGAGAAACAATTCATACTTATGGTTAGCATATTCTCTTCTATACAAGTTGGCCTTTCTCTTTACACCGGCCCTTTCCTCTGCTAACTTGGTCATGCTTTTCACTAAATCACAAGTGGATTTAATATTTGCATCAGCCTCTGCCTCTTTATAAGATGAACACATAAGTTCTAAATCCACCTCTCTAGGCATCCACTTATTCAAAAATAGCTTCAAAGTAGCCTTGTCTTCTTTTAGATCAATCAATATATTCAAAATTCTTTTCATATAAATGTACACAATAGAAGCTCCTACTGTGTCAGCAAATTTCAAGATTGTGCCTCTGACCTTTTCCTCATACTTGTTTGCAAACAGGGCATGAGCCTACTTCAACTTTTCCATTTCATGTATGGTCTCAGTTGATTGAAAACTAGAAGTCATAGGAGAAGGAGGAAATTCAATGATTGGACAAGTGGGTGGAGGTTTTGCTAGAGAAGAGGCAATCAATAAAGTGGAAGATTCCCCTTTCCGGTATTGCCCTGCTAATTGATTATTCAACTTTGCAATGATACTATCCCTATGGGCTATCTCTCCTTTGGCTTCATTATAAGCCTTTAGAATCGTCCCTAGTTTTACCTGAAGGTCAACCTTTTCCTTGGCTTCCTTCTCGGCTACTGCCACACTAAATTTTGTAGATTCCAAAACTATGTTGGTAGCATCTACTACCCCTGTATCATGCACTCTTTTTACAATCATACCTCCAAGGTAGCTGGACCCTGAAGTGTCCTTTCTATTTCTGCTCTCATCCCTCCTTAGAGACCACATGACCAAAGTATTATGGTCCTTGCTCAATGTTACTCCTTCTAAGGGCTTTGTTTCTTTCCTTATTGCTTCAACAACTAGTGCATCTGCTATATCCCACTCAGGGAGAATTAGTACACCATCTTTTACTACCATTTCTCTCCCCTGTTCAGGAGTAATGGTTTTGAATTTTGTCATCATTTCTTGTTTTACTTCTTCCTCCACTACAGATGCATCTTTGTGGGGATGTTCACCTTGCCTCTCCTCACATTTGGCTTTGAATTTTTCTATTATTTTCTTCCAAACAAATTGCATGAAAGATCCTGTTGTAACAAAATTATTATCAGCCAGGAATTCTTCACTGGCCTATTTGATGATAGGTTCTAACTCTTTTCCTTTAAACTCCTCTACAGTCAAATCCATTTCAGCACTTGGTGGCTCTTTAGGCATCCCTTCTTGTACTTCTTCATAAGCATAGGCAATCTCCCCAAGACTTTCTAAATGCAATAATTGCTCAGCCACTGCATGTTCATCTCCCACATGGATTGGGGATTGGGATGGAGAGTATAAAGGCTCACCTGTTTGCACCTCTTTTCCCACCCTTTTCCTTTTAGGGGAATCTTGGATATCAACTACATCTTCTATTTCTCTTTTCCCTTTTGAAGTAGAAGGTTCACCCCTAACTGGCACTAGCACACTGTATTTTGGCCTCTTGTGCATCACATATTCACCTGGAGGGATGGCCTTAGCAAAGGCAGGCTTGGCTAGAACAAACTTAGCCTTTTCAAGATCATTTTTCAATATAACTTCCCTTTTCTCCTTTAAGGTCTCCATTAAATCTTCAAAATAAAGTATCAAGAATTTAGCTTTTTCCTCAAAGGGAGTAAAACTAGACAAAGGGTCATAACCAATATCAAATTAGTGGATAAAATCAAAATCCCTTTTATATGCTATCCACTTTTCCTTCTCATCAAGGTTGAATTCATTTCTGATCAAATCCTCAGGAAAATGGAACTGGTGTGGTCTGCCTTTACATACAGCTCTCTTCTTGAACATACCATTAAAGAAGTCTTCAGGGTTAGCAAACCTTGATACCGCAATAGACAACCTGTATGGCTGTAGGAAATCATCAAAATGTTTCCAACCACCCTTGGTGATTACAAAATGATGTGCAATGCTGAAAGTTGGGAAAATTGTCCCTTTCCCCCTATTTGTTAATTTTGCCTCTTGCAAACCCCCGATTTGCCTCAGGAACTCTGCAATTCCTATCTTCAATGGGAATTGATAGGGGAGCAAATATGGAGTTCCTCTGAAACCATAGACTCTGAACATAGTAGAGATAGGGTACAAGTATATATCACCCCAATTATGAACAATCTTAATATCTTGAGCAAATTCCTTAGGCCTAAGGAATTCTAAGAGAGTTTTGGGAATTCTAGGGTTTTGTGGGTACAAGAGGATCCTAAGCCTAGATTCAAAACATCTATCAAACTTCAAGTAACTCACATCCTCTCTATCCCAAGACAAAATTGTGCTCCACAATTGAACAGGCATCTCCTCATTATCCTTTTCCTTAATCAGGTCCATTTCACTAGCAAAATAATCAGCACCTTTAAATAAAAACATGTGCATAAGAAGAGAATACCATCCAAAAGGTCTATCTACCTTAGCATTTTTATCCCCATCAACCCTTCATGAATGGCATCAATAAGATAGGGTGCAAAGTCAAAAGTTACTGCCAGAGATGGGTTCAAAATCTGTGCTAACATGAGCATGTAATGGGTTGGCATGGTTGTTTCAGCATCTTCCCCAAAAATATGACATAGGGACCAATACATCCCTTTAGCCCTCAAAGTAAATAGATTTAGAGAGAAAGGCTCCATGGTGCTAGGGCCTACAACAGTCAATCCTCCTATTTTGACAAAAAAATCTTTCAAAGGGCCACTCCTGAGGTGATCTCTCTGCACATTATAGACCTGTGCAAGTGTTTCAAAATTGATGGGCTCTATATAATTTGACACCTCACTGAGTCTGAATACTTTCCTAAATTCATCATCATTTATTTCAATTAATGACCCCCCATTTACATTTCTTACACACCTGGAAACAGGGTCATAGTTATTTGCAATCTGGGTCAACAAGTCCACATCCAAGAAAACCCCAGGGACTATGAGCTTTCCAACATCTAAATCCCATATACTATTCATTGGAGCAGAGGAATTTCTCTGGCCAAATCCCACTTTGAAAAGTCCTAGACCTGATATCCCTATCTATGAATCCCTTAACTAGTTCCCTTTGTCATACAAACCGTCACCAATTCTCAGACGGGGAGCCTTGGGCACTAATTCTTTCATTTTAGTTGTGGCACTAGTAGACATAGTTAATTGTGATAAAAAATCATCACAAATGGCTCTATCCTAGTAATTAACCTTCCCTATGAAATCTCTTCATGGTGCCATCTTGGAATTACAGCTATTCCAATTAAACTTAAACAAACCTCTGAGAATTCAAGCAAACAGGGATATCAATTCAAACTGTAACTATCAAGCAATATGCAGAACTTACTTGTTGCCTGAAGAAATTCGCTCTGTGCACCGGTTCCTCTGCAAGACTCTTCAAAATGATGCCAAGGTTTCAACTAATGTGAAGCTTATTACGGAAACTAAGCATTGAATAGAAACATTAAGCCACATGCTTCGGTAATCAATTTGCAATTGAATTCAAAATATGGCTCCAACAGACCACAAAGAATTTTCTAACTGTCTTGCCTTTTCACTGCTTCACGAAAGATAAAAACCTCGCACCTTTTCATTACAAAATAGTGCCATCCGTTGGATCCTGAAAGATGTGCATGTTCTTTACCTTACCTGAGTCATCCTGCTTAGAAATGGGCCCCACCTTCTTTTTGTTGTTTCGCGAAGCATAAATCTCATGCATCTTTTGTTTACGAAACAGCGCTGACTGTTGGATCTTCTACCATCCGCTCGACCGTTATTCTCCATGGTGACTGCTAGTCTATTTAACTAACTGCATGAAACTGTCACCGCTAATGGTTTTCGCTATTTCACGAAGCATAATCACCTCGCATTTTCACCATGCGAAACAGCGCACATCATTAGATCACTTTTGAGATGCACATCTTTTAACTTCTTTAACCTTCAAAGTGGCCCTCTAAGCAGAATCCACTTATCCTACCAATATCTGGCAAATATCCCCCACGTGTTGGCCATTCATTTGCTCAAGAACTCTGTCAATCTCCACATCTGAACTGCCACATGTCTTATCTAGCCGTGGATTTCATCAATGTTGTCATTTAGTCAAACGGGCCCCACATGATCCCCTAGGAGCCACATGTCCAACTGACCAATCACCTTTTGCCTCAACCAGACATCCATTTGTATTGCCACCTTACCCGCCACACAACTCCCATCTCTTTTTGGCTACTTCATGAAATTTAAACCTCGTGAAACTTTAGGCTGCGAAACAACGCGCACCATTGGATCTTCTTAGAGATGCACTTCTTTTACCTTACCTGTCATTCCTTCACTAGGCCCACTGCCTTTTCGCTATTTTGCAAAAGGTAAACTTTGCACATCTCTATCATGCGAAACAATGCCAACCTTTAGATTTACCGGAAGATATATGTCCTTTAGCCTTCCATGCGACCGCTTTACCCGGGCCCACCACATTTTTGCCACTTCGTGAAAGGTAAATCTCACGCAACTTCCCTTTAAGAGATCATGTGCACCATTAGATCTATTAGCACTTGCACGATCTTTATGAAGCCCGACAAAGAAATTAAAACTTAGGAGAAGGTGAAAAATTAAAACATTATTAAGGACCCGCCTAAGGCAAAACTAAAAGGGGGAACCTCTCCTCACAATGGACCGACCTTTCCACTTAAGTGGAAAAAGTAACAAGGAAATACAACATAGGGATTTCAAGATAGAAAAAGGGTAAATTACAAAAACCTTAAACCCTTCGACCAATAATCCACAGAGGCAAAATGAAGCACTAATCACAATTTTGCAGATTTTTAGCGGATTAGAGAACAAAATCACCCAATAGTCAAAATAGTGATAACAGGTGCATTATAAACCCTATGGTCAACTATGGTCCAAGGGACTTAGGATGAGTATAATTAGGGATTCAAGGTTTTTTTGGTATATTTAAATCCATTTCAATGTTTATAGGTCCCTAGGTTGATAATAAAATTAGTTTGAATGGCAAAATGCAAAAATTGTCAAAAATTGACAAAAGTTGTCAATTTGTAAAGAAACTTTTCAAAAAGTTGTTGTAATTGGTTGCCCAATGTTCATAACCATCTAAAATAAGTTTTAACATGTTGGGAAAACTATAAAATTCCTCAGCAAACTCGTGTGGGGGTTGTTGTGGGTGGAATTTCTAAACTTGATATTTGAAATCAATAAAATACAACATTTTTCCAGAAAATTTGTTGTTCTTTCGGTTGGTACAGAATTTCATGACCTCCAAACAAAAAAATTATTTCAAAGGGAGTTAGAGGGGTGAAATACCTTTCTTTTGAATCCAACTAGAGGTCTTGAGGTGGAGTATTGAGGGAGAAAAGTTCTAACAGATCCAAGCAGCTCGTGAAAGTGCCCTTTCATAGGGTTTCAACTTCAATTTCCCATTTCTTCCAAATTTACAATGGGAAAATTCTAAAACTTGGTGAAATGGAGGATTTTGGAGTTTATTTTAATATCCAAAAGTTTTCAGACCTACAGGATTCAATTTGGGTGAGATTTTGTAAAAATTTGGCCAGGCATCTCTATGTGACTGGTTGTGGGAATTGATTAAAATTCATGAACAGTCCCCATAACTTTAGTTTTAATGCAAACCAAAAGCTATAACTTGTTATTTGGTGATTATTTGGATACCCCAAGGTGATCCAATAGTTAATTTTGTGGATTTGCAGGTTTCGAGGGTAGTTCCTTTGTTAAGTGCTTAAATTAGCCCTTATTAGCCTAGATGAGGGTTTAATAGAAATGGTACTTGCGAGAGGTTACATAACTTGTCCTTTGGTATAAAATGCTGCCCTAGGTTGGTGGTCAATAAAATAAAACAATATTGGCCTGTCCTTTGGATTTTTTGGGTGGGAAGCCAAAAAGTGAGTTTTGAAGACTAATAGGTCTAAGGAGCCAATTTGCACTTTGTGACTTTTGGGATTTGAAAAACCAAATCAGAGGGTTGTTTGGCATCATTTGCATTTGTAGGAACCTATAAAACCTATCTTGAGCCTTTTTTGGCCTATAAAACCATTTGGAGGGGTTGTGAGCAATTTGAGCCATTTTGAGCACTTTTGCCTGTGAGGTTTGAAACCAAATATTGATAACCTTGAATATTGATAACCTTGCACACTGTCCCATTGTGGGGTTATGGCATGAAAATAGGTGATATGTGATTTTGAATTGATACTCTTAAAGGTGTGAGGCTTGGTTGGAGTGAATCCTTGAAAGGAGGGTTTGTTGTTTGGTTGAGCAAGTGAGTAACTTGGAGCATTTTCAAGTTGTTTGAACCATAACTCTACATCACCATTCTAGATAAACTCTATTTGAGAGAGATTAACAAAAGAATACCTTAATTCATTTGCACTGGCAAGGTTTCCAGTTGATCTCTCGAATGTACAGCCATTTTTCCGTCTCTAATCTTCGAATCCGATTCAATCCATCGATCTGCAACACAAATCCTTCTACAATTAGCTAGCAATTCTCTTTTTCGCTCTACAGGTGCTCAAGAACTCTTATTCGAATGCAAGTAGGGTAAAAATAACATAGTAAAACTCTTTTTATAAACTTATCCACTGCATTAATTACTCAACCGATAGGGTAACAAACCCTAATATATCGCTTAACAAAACTTCCCAATACTGACAGGTATATAACTGGTTGACAATCTTTTGAAAAACCTATAGACAATGATATCAATAATTCTCACAAAATAACTCAAAATGCAAAACTCTCTTACCACGCATTCTTCAAGGGGTCTGGAAGTAGATTTACCGCTATGCTCCCCTTAGGCTTGTTAAAAAGATTAATTCACCGGTGCAGGATTCTCCACACTAGGTGAAGGGTTAGATTCTTCTGCAAGCTTGTCCTCACTCTTCTTTTTTCAGATTTTTATTATCTCCTCTCTGGTTTCCTCAATATTGACCTTCTTCTTACCTTTCTGATCTTTAGAGTGGTTAACCAATTTGTTCTTCCTGGTTCTATAGAATTTTGCCATGTGTCCCGGTTTGTGACAATGATAGCAAGCCATCTCAGATGATCTCCAAGGTCCTGCATTACCTCTTCCAGTTCTCCTTCTATAGTTCATAGCCACATGACCATAATTATTACAAATGGTTCAAATCACATTAGTTACCTTTTCAATTTCAAATGGATTGAACTGGTTGACATAGGGTTTTTGTCAGTTCATGTTTCCCTAGTTATCATAGTTTCTTCTCCAGTCACCATTAGGTCTTGGATTCATGTGATGTGTCAGATTGTTTGCTCCATTTATGTATTTAACTAATCTATGTCCATACATGTTGCATGTAAAACAATGACCTTGAAATCTTACATACCTAGCATTTGCATTATAGCCTACATTCTCATTAGGTCTTCTTCTACACATATTAGCAGTATGTCCAGGTTTATTACAGATAAAGCAAACAGGTTTGAAAGATTTCTTACCGGTAGGCTTGTTAGTGTTAGGAGCACTTTTACCTTTGTGCATGTTTCTCTTTGTACTCAAAGATTCTCCTTTCTCATATGTATTAAAACCTATTCCAGATGTGTCACCTTTCATCCTCTAAGATTGGATCTACTCATCCAGCATAGAAGAACTCTTATTGAACTTTTCGAGCTTTCCATTAGCCTTAGTGAGCTCTTTGGTAAGATCTTCATTGTGTTTTGTCAAAGTCTCTCTTAGAGATGTTGTCATTTCAAGATCTAGCTGCAAAGCCTCCTTCTCTTCCTTCTCTTCACGCCAATGCTCATGCAAAGTTGCATTCTCTTGTTTAATCTTAGCAATCTCATGATCTTTTTTTTTTATTAGGTCTTCAGTTGTCCTTATTGCTTCAAGATCTTGGCTCATGTGAATGGTTAGGGCTTCAAGCTCTCTCCTCAGATTTATCTTTTCACCATTCAGTTTTTCAACTTCTTCAGCCCATGCATCAATGTTAGCCTCATCTAAAGAACTATTATCAGATATCTCCAATAGTTTCTTAGTCAACTCTCTCCTTTTGACTTGTGAATCATTAAATCTAGCCCTTAGGGTTTCAAGCTCTTCCTTGGTAGCATCAAGCACTCTATCCATCTCTAAATAACTCATATCCCCCATGATGGCTTTGGGGTTTCCTTCCAAGTGATTAAGCCTTAAGGAAGTCTAGCTCTGATACCAATTGATAGACTTATAAAGCACTAAGAGGGGGGTGAATTAGTGACAGCAAAAACAATACCACTTTAAACACTGGTCGGTAAAGATAGTTAACCAGCTTACTAAATACTATGCATGCAATCCAAAATGATATTAAAGCATCCACAACAAATAAAACATCCACCATAACACATGTTTATATGTGGAAAACCCAACTGGGAAAACCCACGGTGAGATGGGACTCACAAGTTAACTATCTGCAGTAATAGTAACTGACCGGTTAGGGTCTACAAAAGTGCTCTGCTAGGAGCGAATCTTGTTAAAGATCGCAAAGCCCTGTTAGGAGTTATACCCTATTAAAGGTAGTAGCTTGTTAGGAGTAACCTTGGTAGAGGATTTCCAACCCAAATTAATGGATCACCCGGTTAGAGGATTTGTACAATAAAGCTTGTTAGAGCTTACCCGATTAGGGGATTCAACTATTGTAGTGATTAGAAAACAACAGGTGGTGTGATCTAGAAGTAGCACAACTTGCTTGAATAGATCCTCTTCTTCTCACTCAAAACTGCATCATCGACATACTCTGCAATACCTTCAGTAAATCGCAACAACTTAACACTTCTATCTCACATCCTAAAAAGTAGTTCATCATAATGTCATTATATAGGCATTAGATTTCATGTCAGCTCAGGAATCATATCACAATTTCCTAGGTGTAGTGTATCTTGATTATCTAACATAACACGTCACAGATTGCCGCCAATTTTGTTGGTTAGGGATAACTCATCATGACCGGTGATAACTCATCACACAATCAGTGAAACCGGTTGGAACACCGATACCGGTTAAGAGTTAACCTCTTCCAACTTATATATTAATTGTCCTCCATTTGCTTCCTTGTAGATCTCCACTGAATCTACAAGTTGGTGTCATGTCATTCCTACATATACCAGTTAGACACCCTCAAAACCGTTTGAACTTTATTATACATATAATACTAGTTTTGTAATACAAAGACTTAGGAGTAATACTGATTTGTCTTAACTAAGATGACTACGACAATGTGAACATGTGTGTGTGTATACATGTGCCATCAATGACAACACATGAAGTCATCTATTACAAAAATCATCATCAAACCAACATTGATTACTAGAAATAAATTACCAATAGTTAAAACTTAACATCTCAGTGAATAAGAACTAAAGTGAATTAATCTAAAACTTTGAAACTGTAGAAGAACTAAAATCACAACAAAGATCACCTCCCTTTGGTCGAGCGGGCCCTGCTCTTCCTCTAGTGGGATCTTGAAACATAATAACTAAGATCAACTTTCTACTTTCATTGATATGTACTTCTGAAAGGAAGTAAAATAGGTTATAAGTATTACAAAAGGTTCAGCTCAACTGAAACTATGTACTAACTAATTTTTCTGATTTCTAACTTACTACTTAATCTGAGAACAATGGGATATATAAATATCCTTATTCAAATTTCAAACTAAGGTTACTTGCCTAAAGCGATAGTAACTGTAATACCCTAAAAATGGTCACCTAAACCATGGGCCCCTAATCTCGACAACATCACCAAGGTCCTAACCAAAGGCAATTAAATCAACCTTGAGCACCTAATTAATTAATTATTCAATCATTAATGTTACATGGCAAATAAATCACTCTATATTAATTAATTTTTATTTATTTATTTAAATCATTCCAAGTAAATCATTTTCATCAATTATCTTATTTATTTAATTAAATATCCTAGCATATTTAATTCATAAATCAATTTGCCATTTAAATCACAAAAAAAAAGGAATTAATTTAAAGAAAAAGATGAATTAATTTACAAAAAGAGATTAATCACAAAAAGAGGAATTAATTTACAAAAGGAGATTAATCGCAAAAAGAGGAATTAATCTGCAAAAGAAAGAGTTAAATTAATCTGCAAAAGAAAAGAATTAAATTGAGAGAAGAAATCAAACTTAAGATATTTCTTTTTCTAAAATTGAGATAACTTAAGAAATTTCAGAAAAGGAATTAAATTGAAATAATCATTTTCTCTAAAAATTAAAAATCAAAGCTTTTTTTGAGGAAAGAGATTTAGTTGCATTGAAAAGGCTTTTTCTAAATAAAAATCTTGAGCTAATTTTATCTCATGTACATGGAATCAACTAAATTTTATCTCAAGTGCATGGAATCAACTAATTTTATCTCCAATGCAAACTCAAACTTATAATATGAATGCATTCAATCAAGCTATAATTGAAATCTATCTCAAGATTAACTTAATTTGATCTCTCAATTATTTCAATTAACCTAGATTGTGTTTTTTCTTGAGGAATCTCAACTACTCATTGTTAATCTATCTTGACCGTTGGTCTCTCTCTTGAGTCTCTATAAATTCAGCCCTTCATCTCTCATTCAAGACACCCTGGATATTTATTGTTATTGTGCAGTTTTTTCTCTGGAGTCATTGAAAATATTGTACCTTGGGATTATTGCATCTTAGTTAAGCTTTTTGCATACTTAGTTTAATCATGATTGCTTGAATTCATCTAGCTTAATATTCATTCATCTAGCTTAATATTCATTCATCTATATTAATCTTGCATATCTACCTTAATCTTGCATACATTTAGCTTAATCTTGTGTTGATATAGATTAAATCCTTTGTCTTGGTGTAGTCTAGTCACTGGTATTGCTTAGACAAATTTGAGAGCAAGTCTATACTCGCATCTTTTAGAAGGGAATAGGTCGATTTGTTATGGTTTCATGATTATATCTATCTAACCATGCATGCAATGACTTAATTGAAGTGTTGTGTCTTACAGCTTGCAGACCTTATCCACTTTTCAAACACACATTTTTGGCGCCCACCATGGGGTAGAAGACTAGAATTTTCAGCCTTGCAGAACAGCTTATTTTTATTTTTTGGATTTTTTCCGTATAGTTACTGCTAAAACTTGTACGAGTTTTCACAAAGGCTCAAACAAAAATATGCAGGTCTCTTATAGTCTATGGTGAATTATCGTACGACTGGGTGAGAATTATCGTACGATTTTCTTATTTTTGGTATTAAAATAGATTGCATTTTTAGGGTTTTTCTTATTAAATTTTGATGGTAATAATGCTAATCCAGGCTTGTTTTTTGTCTACCTAAGAGATTTTTTTACAGCTTAACCAGTTTTTGCAGAATGTTTGTTGAAGAACACGCATGTCGCACAAAAACAATATGACTATTGATTCATTGTTTTTGTAGGTTACTTGAGGAGATTCAAGTGAATATCGAGTATTCTTTAAATTCATTATTAGGCACTTAAATTTCTATCTGGTTAATGAAAAAATCTATTTTTTGTGTTTTAAGAAAAATCTAAGAGGTAAGAGAGTATGCTCTTGTCTGGACGGACAATCAGAAATCTAGACCCTCAAAGCTTTTTCTAAATTTTGAGATTTGTGTACCTTTAGCAGGCCTGTCATGGTGGGAAAAAGTAATCACCCTATGAGAATGACCCAAGTGAGTACAGTTGGACCTGAGCATTCCAACTCACTATAATAAATAGGCCTTTGGTGATTAAAGTCTCAGAGGATGGGATTATTTGAGTTCTCTTTGAGATCTCTCATATCAGGCATTTTGTAGGGCCTCGCAGTCTCAATCATGTTTACATGACTACATCTTGTTTCAGTACCTTGTCACGCTATAGGACTCAATCATGCTTGTGTGACTTCAAGGGGTAATTTCAAACGGAATTCCTTACTAAGAGCTATAAGATAGAGGCTACCTGATTCACCTATGAAAGGGGGATAATTTTTGTGCAAGAGAGATAGTAACTCTCCCAAGATACTTGTCATTTCGTACCCCCATTAGCATTTGGAGTTGGCTAATGTAGCATTGAGAATATAAAGTGTGAGACTCAATGGTCGTATTCCGATTAGCTATTGGGTGTGTACATGATTTTGTAAGCAAAGGTTTTCTTCTCTCAGCCAACTTTTGTAGGGTTAGCGTGTTGTTCTTGAAGTCATTATACATATTGTGTGTTTGTTGTGTTTTCATCCCTAAAACTAAGATTGAAATACTGAAACAAGAGAAAAAAATCAAAAACATCCAAAAATTCAGTGATCAAAACTCTGTCTTTGTCCAGTCCTTTGTCGTACGAGTCTTCTTTTTTATCATCTTTTTATATCCTTTGTCATACGAGTCTATTTTTTATCATCTGGATATATCTACTGTCGTACCAGTCTTCTTTTTTGTCATATGCCTATATACCTATTGTCATACTTGTCTGAATTCATCTTGTCAGTTTGTCGTTTGGTCCTGTCGGAATTGTCATCCCGGTCCTTGAGAATTGTCATCTGACTTTAGAAACACTGTTGTACAAATAATCATTATCCTAATCAAATTATCATCTGGACAATATTAAATTGTCGTGCGAGTATAGGTGGTAACTCGTACAAGAAATTGCATGTGTTGTCTAGAACCTGTTAAATTATTGTTTGGGTCTGAACATTCTATCATACGAATTTCTGGTTTTGTTAGTCCAGAACTTGTCTATTTTCATATTTTTGTTGAATTGTCATACTTGCCTAATCGGTCTACAGTGAGCGTATATCTGGTCTTTTTCATCCTGAGCATAACCAATCTTGATAGTGTACCTCTATAGTTGTGTTGCACGACTTTGTCAGTTATCTCCCAGCTAGTTCAAATCAATCGCTTATCAAACTTAATCAACCTAGGTTTCTTAGATCATGTCTTATACAGGATAGATCATTCTGTAAACCAGACTAGGTCTCACTCACCTCTCTCAATCACTACGTTAAAACACATAACTAGCTTTGATTTAATCTTGACTTCTGCATCACATCTATCTCTTAGTCTCATCGATTGTAAATGCCTAGTCAAACTATGAGCTCTCCTAAAAAAATTGACGAAAGTAAGAAGCCCATGGCTACCTTGGCCCAACAAATTCAACATCTCAAGAGAGAAATATATTACATTCAATCCCAACAAAAAGATTCAATGACCCCTCTTGAAATAAAATTTCATGATATCAAGAACACCAAACTTCAATAAATGCTAAAACAATTACATAAGGTGGAACAGAAAGTAATTTAAAATCAAAATCAAAATCTCATACAAGATCACAAGACATCTTCACCAAGACAAAAAGACATCTATCCCCTAGATAGATAGTTTACACCTTTGGGGCAATCTATTGAGTCAACTTTGAAAGAGCTTCTTGAGCATAATCTTATCATATTGCCTAACAATAACACATGGGGATGTGAAATTTTGAGTAATTATTGTGCATACCATAGGCATAACAAACATAATAATTCAATGTGCATGAAATTAAAACATTAAATTCAAGACCTCCTTGATGATGGTGTTATGTAAATTGAAGATCATAAAAAATCACCTAAGGAGAAACCAGATGTCATTTCTAAGCATGATCAAAATTATGAACCTGTGTCTAGAAATGGCCCACATGTAGCCTCCACATGAAGGCTTCTCAACAACAATCCATACCATATCCCTCAATTAATGAACCCAATGATGAATATTCTCATGTTGACCCTCAAGGGCTATCTCAAGGGCCATCACATCCAATGGTTGAAAAGGATCTTACCTCCCTTGAATCCCATGATGATCTCATCATACCTTTCCATTTCTTCCAAGATGATCCCCTTCCATCTCAAGATCAAAGTATTCTTCCTAAGCAAGATCATGCTACCTCTTCCACCTTTTCAAATGATCCTATTCCAAATGAAGAGTCAAATACCCTTCCTACTCTATCCAATGGTCCTCTTCCATGTCAAGATAAAATTATACCTTACTCTCCTTGTCATAATCCTCCATGTTCACCTCAAGGATCCATAATGCCTACAAATCCCTCTCATGATCCTACCATTCCCTGCATACCCCATAATGGACTTGAGTCTTCTTCCCAAAACAAAGTATATCTTTCAAGCCAAAATATTTATAAACTCAAAGGGGTAGACCTTCACAAGAAAGAACCCCTCCATGTTAAA